>NC_133122.1:45510215-45866715 GCF_033568475.1 Henckelia pumila
AATTTTTTTTTTCTGGTTCAATGCGCATTCCTTGTTGGGAAAGTGAGAAAGCTGAAGTCTTGAAGTGTCCTGTTTCAAGCTCGACCTTTGTGTCCAGCTGGCTGTGTTTTGCTTTGATTCTCAGTAATGGTGGTTTCACCATCAAAGCTTGCTTTGAGAAATTTGATAATCCTTTCGTTTTATCAGAAAAATGTGCTTGTTACAAAATTTTAACGAGTGTATTTCCTGATGGAAGGGTAGAGATGGCCGGAAAGTCAAATAGGGGGAGGAATCGCAAAGGGTCAGCGGATCAACCTGTCTCTTCCAATCCCCCCTCGAATGATAGTCCGAAGGACACACATGCTAATGGTGATGCAAGCTCAAATGAATCAGCTGAACCAAAGTCTGATGTAAAGGACAAAGGAATTGCGTCCCACCAGCATCCATCAAAACAAGGTAATGCACAAGATGCTCCGATTTGGTGCTAATTGTAATAATGACAAGTTCACTCCATTTTTAGGACTGCGAAGTTGCACCACTTTTGATTTAAAAAGGAGCTGTATTGACTTTTTTCTCGCAGAGCTTTATCAAATAATAATAAGGAAATATTTTGCTTAGCAGAATCTGGGGACTATCGCATTACCCCAAGAAAAATCCTTCCCTTTTTTGGAGGGCCTCCTAAGTCCTATATGTATATTTTTCGCTTCATTCTACCGTTATGTTTCCCCAACTTGAATGGTTTTAATGCCACTTGGCTTATTGCAAAAGTCTGCTCATACAGATACACACAGTCACACATTAAAGGTGCACACTTTATTCGTGCATTCAATTTATAACGAACTTAATGATTGCTGTTTCCTTCTATTGCAGCTGAAGTTCATCTTTATCCTGTTTCTGTTAAAACACAAGGAGGCGAGAAGCTTGAGCTGCAAGTATGCTGGCGTACTTTTTTAGTTTGAATCTAGATATGTAGAATGTAGCAGTTTAACTTATTTCCTTCATATTCGCAATGGCTTCAGAAGTCAACGGCAGCTGTTTTTTAATCATACATATTTTGTTATCTTTCTTCAACTGACATTATAATTTTGTTTGAATCTACTTATCTCAAAATTCATCGGTGCTTTGTAGTTAAGTCCAGGAGATTCTGTGATGGATGTGAGACAATTTCTTCTTGATGCTCCAGAGACATGTTTCTGTACTTGTTATGATTTGCTATTGCATACAAAGGATGGTTCTGTTCATCATCTAGAAGATTATAATGAAATATGTGAAGTGGCTGATATTACAAGTGGGAGCTGCTTTTTGGAGATGGTTCCTGGTAATCTCATTGATATTTCCTGGTTTGTCTGGTCCGTGCTCAAGCATTAAATATTAACACTGACGTGGGTTGCTTACAAGTATTCTTAATTAATTAATTTGTATATGGTAAATATTGTTGCATGATATAATACATCACCTACTGTGGAAAATTCTGTGTGTAGCATCTTTTTTGTCACGGCATGCATTTGCTTGTTTCTGGTCTCTAACTTAAATCTGTTCCTTGCAGCATTATACGATGATCGATCTATCAGAGCACATGTTCATAGAACTAGAGAATTGATTTCTCTTTCGACTCTGCACTCCTCTTTGTCCACCACTCTTGCTCTGCAACATGAGATAGGCAAAAATGCATCTGGAAAGTCAGGTCCTCCCTTTACGCGTTCAGCCTCTATTTGTGTTGGTTTCTCATTTTAGTTCTTTTTGTATTTAATTCTCATTTGTGTACTTTTTTTCTATGTGTAGATGCTGCGAAAACTGAGGTGCCCGAACTTGATAATTTGGGTTTTATGGAAGTTGGTTCTGGTTCCCTAACTAATCTTTTGTCATCACCTTCTAAAGAGATTAAATGTGTGGAAAGTATTGTTTTCTCGTCATTGAATCCGCCTCCAAGCTACAGAAGGTTGTCCAATTTTGAAGCATTTTCACACTACCAGGGCTAATCGAACTTTATGAAGTTCACTTGTTCTCAAGATTTGACATTGTGAATTTTATTTCCTTCTGAAGTCCCATGCAAATTACTGAGTTTGTTTCTTGCTGCATGTAGGCTTTCTGGAGACTTACTTTATTTGGACATGGTAACTTTGGAAGGAAACAAATATTGCATTACTGGAACAACTAAAGCTTTCTACGTAAACTCCAGCCTTGGGAATGTACTTGATCCAAGGCCAAACAAATCCGCTTTCGAGGCAACAACTCTTGTTGGTCTTTTGCAAAAGATAAGCCCTAAATTCAAGAAAGGTACCACAGAATGACCTCTAACTGGCCTATTAATTTGTGCCTCAAAGTTTAATATCTAATGTTAGTATAACACTTTCATTTTCTTTCTTATTCAAGCTTTTCGCGAAATTTTGGAGCAGAAGGCCTCTGCGCATCCCTTTGAAAATGTTCAATCTCTATTACAACCAAATTCGTGGATTGGCTCATATCCTGTTCCTGGTATGTTCAAAATTTTGTAACAGTCATTTTGATTCTTATAAGTCATTAAGATTTATGAGATAGTGTATTTATATTTTCTTACTATTCTCCATGCTATGGACATTAATCATCTTACTCTTTGATTGGGCTGGTTGGGGGGTTGATAGTAAATCTTTAACTTAGTTGGGGCGTTGGTAGTTAATTTTTTAACTTAAAGGTATCAAGTCTTATGTTTTTCAACATGTTGACTCAGACCATCCCTAAGTTATCTTCAGTTCTTTTCTCAATCATCTCACTTCCCTTCTTGGACTATGTAATGGAACTTCTCATTTTCAAATTCTTATGAATAAAGTAAAAATTTTTTTGAAGGAGAAAAAAAAAGAAGTCAATTTTCACCTGAACTTTTGGGAAACGTTTTGTCCAATTATAAATCATCCCTAAAACTCTAATTCTGAAAGGCTTTTGGGATTGTGCTATTTTTATATTCCAAGCATCTTTCTCCATACCCTCAGGTTGATTTCAGCAAGGGAAGGTGTATTAGTAGGTCGTCTGTTTCTCAGATGTATAGCGTTTGAATTTATATAATTTATTTGATTAATTTTGTTTTTGCTCGTGTACACGAGCCAAAATTGCTTGAGCCTGATTGCATGCATTTTAGATGGCATTTCAATCATATTAAAGTATGGACCTGCATATTTTCATCTAGAGTTAACTTGATTTGCTGCTTTATATTAGACAAACTATGGTAGTATCTGGAGAAGATTCTTTACTGGAGATGGAGTCCTGGTGCTTGGATGATTTTACTAGAGAATAGAGATACATTTAATTTATGTTGGCTTTTATCCTAGTTGATTCATTTTGGTCTGTTGGTTATATAGTCATGTCAAGCGTAATCAACATTTTTATTTTCCCTTTTTGGTTAGTTTTAGAATGCACTTAATACATTACCATTCATTGGCTTCACTAAAATAAACATAGCTGAACCATTTTCCTCTTTTTCATTTTTATTGTCCTATTTGATCGTGGTGTTTGGATTTTCTTAACTTTCAATTGTCTCGATTTTGCGTGCAATTGAATTATTGCAATAGTTATGAACCGGTTTTGATTGCTATGTGTTTGTTTTATCTATTTTATCTCTGCAAGTCTCATGGATGGTGGTAATTTCAGATCACAAGCGCGATGCAGCTAGGGCTGAAAATTCTCTTACGCTTTCTTTTGGGAGTGAGTTAATTGGCATGCAAAGAGATTGGAATGAAGAGTTACAGTCTTGTCGAGAGTTCCCCCATGCTTCACATCAGGAAAGGTGCACATTTTTTGCATCTTTGCCCATTGATTGGCTACCTAGGTAATACTACCGTAAGATCAAGTGAATTCGAGTTGCTCACTGTCTGTATTACTATTGTAGGATTCTGAGAGATAGGGCTCTCTACAAAGTGACATCAGACTTTGTTGACGCTGCTACTAGTGGTGCTGTTGGGGTGATTAACAGATGTATTCCTCCTATTAATCCAACGGATCCAGAGTGCTTCCATATGTAAGTATTGAGTCGTATATGCTTGTGCCCTCTCTCTCTCTAGTCCTTTTGTGTGTTTTATTATCTCTCTGCAGTCTTTCGTATCTGAGCTTTTCCGCCTCCATTTTCCGCAGAACTTGCATTTAGGAATAATTTCTGTATCATTAATACTGGTTTATTGTTGTGACTCAGGTATGTTCACAACAACATATTTTTCAGTTTCGCGGTTGATGCGGATCTTGAACAACTATCCCGGAAGCAGTCATCTGAAGATAACTCTAAAACTGACAACATCGCCTCAGTGCAGAGTTCTTCTGAGAAGAAATATAACAATGTGCTCCAAGGAGCTTCTAGATTTTCTGATGCAGATGAGTCTGCTGTATGCGATACAGAAAATAGTAATGACATTGATGCCTTATCCCCTGATATCCCTGCAGAGGCCCAGTTAGCTGAAAGTGAACAGGCCACATATGCAAGTGCTAACAATGACTTGAGAGGCACCAAGGCATACCAAGAAGCTGATGTTCCGGGGTTGTACAATCTTGCTATGGCAATAATTGATTACCGAGGTCATAGAGTTGTAGCACAGGTGTGTATGCTCAAACATATCTTGATCAGAGAGCAGCGGGCTAAATAGAATTTAAGATGTCAGAGTCAAATAGAATAGATTTTTGGCTCGATTTTTAGGAAAAGGGAGCTTTCTGCCCTATCTGATGATCATCTCATGTGTGCTACCGTTACCATGCTTACAATGTTTTTATGTGAATATTTTAGTATCTTTTACAGAATTGATGCAATTAGATGCTTCTTCCCTTGCCTAATAATTCCTTTTGGGTTGTGTTATATCATTCGTTTTCGCTTCTTCCAGAGTGTCTTGCCGGGAATTCTTCAAGGTGACAAGTCTGAATCCCTTTTGTATGGTTCTGTTGACAATGGCAAGAAAATATGCTGGAGTGAAGATTTTCATTCCAAGGTATAAATAAGCTGTCTTTCTAGTGTGTTTTATTTTTTTTTTCTGTCCTAAAATCAGCATGTGTATATATCATATCTAGTTGAATACTCTATAGAGTTCTTCCAATAATATCAATTTATATTCGAATATTCACCATTCAAAATTTTATTCCTACCTTGCCTAGAAACACGCTCTCTAATTAACCGTTATCAATTCAAACAATCTCATGCGAGAGATAAAGATCTAATTTAATGATAGCAATCTAGTGAAAATGAAGAAGCTAAACGACACAAACTCAAGCATTTGCATTTAATCTAGTCAATTACTTTCACTAAAAATTGATACATTCAAAAAAAGGAAAATTAATAATATCAATTCCTTCAGATACTAGAGAGATCAAAAGTTACGGATTTGATATTTAATTAATTCAGCAGTAAATCATATCAACAAAATTAGGTGGCCAATCTAGCAATCAAATGAATAATCAATAATCATTAAAAGTCGAAAAACAATTGATACTCGAATATAAATCAAAATTATACATAAACATCAAATGTCACAAATTAATAAAATTCCAAGGTTTTGTATTCCTCAACAAAGAATTAAAATTTAGTCTCGCAAGGCCTTAAACTTTGTCAAGAAATAAAATTGTGAAAGCAAATAACAACTAAAAATGAAAATGGAAGTACAGAAGTCCTGCAAAGTAATTCTCCTATTTGCAAAAAATTAGTCCAATAAAATAGATATATCCTCTTAAATTCTTTCCTTATTCCATATTTCCGTATTTTTGTCTTCCTTCGAACTCCTTGATATTAATGTTCAAAGGTTGGGCCGAGTTCTTCTTGCAGTTCCCTTATTTCCAAGATTTGGTGAGATTTGACAGGGCACAGTTCTTTTATATTTTGCCTTGTTGGCTCGTGCTTCATTAATTAATTTCTTTCCTTAAGGTGTTGATTCACACCTCTCTATTATGCACCTTGACTTGTGTCGTTTTTCAGCTACAATTTGTTGTCTTATTTCTTCTTCAATACACGTATCGCATACCACTCAAAGCACAAGGTTTTGCTTCATGTTTGTTCATTGTTTCTCTCTCAATCAGAAGCGCCATTCTTTACTCTTTCCCCTTTTTTTCGCTTCTTGTTTCTGCAGTTCAGTCTTAACAAATTCTCGTGCTTCACGCGGCTATACCTTCAGTTTGTACTTGAACACCTTTTGCTCACCAATTGATATTTTTACCTTTCTTCCCTTGCGGTATGAAACCGGTGTGCCAAACATATCCGAATTCATCTATTTTTCTGCCGTTTCTTACCTTTCAAGTGTATGCAGTCAAGAATCATGATTAAAACAATTAAAACTCCCATCTCAATAAATTAACTGAAATAAATATGTTAAAATATAAACTCTTCACATCTTATCTAATCAATAATTTTCGTATTAATGCATTAATCTGAAGTACATTATCTTTATCTTTATTTAGGTACTAGAAGCTGCCAGACGTCTTCATCTGAAGGAGCATACTGTTCTGGATGGATCTGGTAAAGTTTTCAAGCTAGCTGCTCCTGTTGAGTGTAAGGGAATAGTCGGTAGTGATGACAGGTGAGATTTTCTCCTTCAAAATTATGTTGTAAATCCTCTATGTAGCTTCTGGCAGAGATATTTTCCTTTGTGAAATAATCCAACATTTCATGCAAATACATCATTATTGGTAGATTTCTGGATGAATAGATCAATTCCATTTATCTTGTAAGCTCTTGTTTAAGACCTGTGACATTTTCAGGCCACACGTTGGAGCCATTTTTTTGTTGATATTTGAATCTTCTTTCTTTTTCATTGGTCTGGAGGGTGGTTGGGTATGTGAGCTTGTTTAGGGACTGATGCGTGCGGTTGTGATTTCACATTAATCTTTCCTGCTTCATTACTTTTTCTGCTTTATCACGTTTTGGGTCGTGATGTTGTGTTCAGACATTATCTTTTGGACTTGATGAGAGTCACTCCACGTGATGCAAATTATATGGGGCCAGGTTCCAGATTTTGCATTTTGAGACCTGAACTGATAACTGCATTTTGCCATGTAAGATCTTGAACTAATTACTGCCTTTTTACCTTGTAGGATCCTGAACTAATAACTGCCATTGGCCATTCTAGATTATACTTTTTGTTAATTAGCATATATTCTGAAATATTTGGATATTGTGGATTCCTAAGTTTTTGGATGATTTAATTGAGTAGGCTGAAGTGGCTGAAAATTCTGAACGTGGGGTTGCCTCTGAAGAGACTACGATTGCCTCTGAAGAATCAAGCATTAGTAATGCTGAAGAAGTGAATAAAGCCAAGGAAAGTGCAACATCAAATAGTGACGCACAGGTAAATGTTTTGTGGGAGCGTTCTGAATTTGCATGTAAATGCGTGTTAACCAAATTGATGTGTCCTACCACATTGTCCGGGCACGTGCCAGCTTACAGTCCTGCTTATCAAAAGCAGCTGAAGCAAGTGACCTTGACCTTAAAGTTTGCTGGTCAAAATTGCAAAAGAAAATGTTATGCCCGGGACCAACATTTCAAAACCACGTTTTTGATCAAAATACATGTACCATAAATACCATATTCTGTGATTGGCCGAAAATCAGAAGGATAACAACTCGCATTTAGTGATCATAAGAGTTGTCGTATATATATAAATGAAATAGGTGTACAGTAATGTAAATATGTCATGTAGATTTTAACTTGATTTTCCCAAGTCTTAGCTAGTTGCTGCAAAATTATAGAACCTCACATCTGAGATGAGCTCTGGACAGACTGCAATTTAGGACCTAATTCTACTACATTCTAATGTGTGCATTTCTAACTTCTGCAACATTGTAGATCACAACTGCGATAACCACTGAACAGACTGCAATCTAGGTTGCATGGCCTTTAGATTATTATTACCTGTTAAAATTTGAACTTGGACTTAACTCAACCCCAGAACCTAGGTCAAGGGGAGGTATATTATACTCCCACGATATTTACCCTACCAAGTGGGATACAGTTAACACACCTACACACCCCTCTGACGCCCAGGAATGAAACGACTGGAGCGTGGATATATTAATTGGTGGCCCAACTATGGGACGGGTGGCCCATCGGTGGGCCTGAGCTCTGATACCATGTTAAAATTTGGACTTGGACCTAACTCAACCCCAGAATCTAGCTCAAGAGGAGAGAATTGTCCTTGTCTATATATTAAACTCCCAGGATGTTTATGCAACCGATGTTTGACACATAATACACCAACATTACCTAATTTTACTACTGTACGTTGTGTTTACTGTGGCTTATATTCCTGATTTAAGTGTTTTGTAGTTTCCTATTTCTGGTGACATATGATTGTGAATGGGTTGCTGCAGGCTGTGGAAAATGGGGTAAAGAAACACTTACAAGAAAGTGGTTCTCATTCTGAAAGTAAAGATGCAAAAAGTGAGATATTATTCAATCCCAATGTTTTTACTGAATTTAAGCTTGCTGGGAATCAAGAGGTATCTTGTGATTTTTATAGCTCACCTTTTATTTCACCAAATGCCTGGAAATTTTGTTGATGTTCCACCCACAACATTTCTTAGGAGATCACCGCAGATGAGGAGCATGTGCGGAAAGCAAGTTTACATCTTAAAGATGTCATACTACCTAAATTCATTCAAGATCTTCGTAGTCTTGAGGTTTCACCAATGGATGGGCAAACTTTAACTGAAGCTCTTCATGCCCACGGGATTAACGTTCGTTACATCGGAAAGGTAATAATAAGTTCTGGATGGGTTCTCAATTCCCTTTTATGATCACATGCATGGGTTTTTTTTGTAGCTTTATGGGGGAAATTAAGGTTTATCGCGCAGGGATATCTTGCTAACTTCGACTGGCTGATGTTTTTTTGAATTGGTGCTACAGGTTGCCGAAGGGACCAAAGACATGCCTCACTTATGGGATCTTTGTTCTACCGAGATCGTTGTCAGATCTGCAAAGCATATTATCAAGGTGAGCGTCTATTTAATAATGAAATTCTGTATCTTTCTTGGAAATGGGGTTGCTTATGCTGTGTTGTATATGTTTATCCATGATTGCAGCTGCTGATGAATAATTGATGGCCAACAACTTTGTTGTCCTCAACTCTTAAAATTACATTATTTTATTTATGAGTAATCAACCCCACCATTTACCCCCTAAACTACAAATTGTGTATCTGTTCTCACCTTTTTACCCAAACCTAACTTCAAATTGACGGTGTATTGGGTGTTTCTTGTCCAACTATTCTTCCATCAAACAATTAGTTAAATATCATGGAAATGAAAAACTTGTTCTGAATGGCAAAAGAAATGGTGACCGTGATTCAATCTGATTCCATATTAAATGAAAAATAATAAAAGTAAATTGAATTTATTAACATGGAGTTAGTTGTGTTGTATTAAAACAGAAATTCTAAAAAAAAAGCAGAAATGAAGTCATAGTTTTATGCGATGTCATTAAAGCACTCGTATTTAGTAATTGCTGTTTACGTGTTTTCTGCAGCCTACAATCTAGACTGTTTTAAAATATTTTTCTCCTTTTAATTTGATTGAATAATCGGATTGAAATTAAATTTGCAAATCTTTTCCTTTGCATGTATAATTGAATAAAATTTGTGTCCCCTTATATCTTTGCGAATGAAGGAAAAACCTCTAGAAGAAAAACACTGGGGATACCTGAATGCCTCAAAACAGATTTTACTGTATATTTCATTCTATCAGTTTGGTACAAGGTGAGTTTGCATGGAGAATCGCCACTATAGAATTGAAGTAAAACAGCGTGTTCAGAAACTATTTGGTGAAGTCTTGAGAGATTGAGGGTAAAATATCGTTCCACCACACTTTAGATCCAGGCTATGACTGATAGTAGGCTTCTTTGTGAGGAGCTGTTGATTTTGGCCAAGACTAATTAACTTCATTATTGAATGGAAACTATTCTTCTTTCTCCCTGGTTGCCTTTGGAGACTTGGCCCAAAATGTGGTATACTGTCATGTGAGTGTTACTTCAAACCTCATGATTTTTAGTCGACGTTCTAGGGTTTTGGCACAGTTAATAACATGAGGCAAACTTATGGGAATTGGACGTGCCACATCACTTGTCCTTTGTATTATAGCATCCCAGTGATTCTGTTAATTCTTTTGGAGTAAGATCGCCTTAAATCTCTTAGTCTTGTCATATTTCAATTATGAGTGCACACTCTCGAGTTCCATTATCATTTGTCATTTACCTCTATTCACTATCGTGGAGGAAATAACTGAAAGAACGAAAATTGTAAAAATTGAATTTGGATGTTAAATACTCCAGTGCTTAAATTTATCACTGATAAGGTCATGAGATCCTTTTGGTAATACTATGGTCACAATGAATTCACCGAAATTGATATGACCACACAGTTGTCATTTCATTATTCGCCTATATTGCAGCCTGCCTTTTCTTTATTCATCTCACATATATGGCGATAAACAATAATAGAGTGATAATGGATTATGACGCTGAAGTATGACGCCAGTTATACATCTAGTATATCATTGAGTAACTCACAGTCCCACATTGTGCAATTCAACACTCAGGGATGCGACATTGACCTTCCACACTCATGTTCATCTATTCTTCTTTGTTGCTAGGGTTGAAATTATGCTGTTTGCTCAACTTTTGCTCCTTGTTAGTACTAATGTGTTTTGAGATGAATGGTTTACTCATTCTTTTATTTAACAATAATATAAGTAGTTGTTCTTGAGCTCTTGGCATGGTTTTCTTTTGAGGAACCACGCCACGATTCACTTGTTTTCCTTCTTACAATGTATGACATTTTATGGTGCCATTGATGTTTGGGATGATTTTGTATTCTGAATTTGTTCTGATTCTCATGAATGATTAGGAGTCAAAGATATTACCTGGAGTTAGGTTTTTACCACTGCTAAATTTCTTTTATCTGTATACTCTCTTTTCAAGGGCTAGATTTTTTGATTGTTATGCAGCAATGAAGTTTACCTAATCATTACAACCTCTATTCTTTGGACCTGCAGGACATCTTAAGAGATACAGAGGATCACGATCTTGGGCACGCAGTGTCACATTTTCTCAACTGTTTTTGTGGAACTGTGCAGTCTGTCCCTGCTAAAGGTGTTGCAAACAGCACACCTCCCAAAAACCAGAAGAAGGTAGTGAAACATTACCTCGATCTTCTCAATGCTTGTTATGCCTTGTTATTCTTTTCACTCTCTTGATCTAGAAATTCTATCTAGGTGTTTCCTGCTTCTTTTTTAGATAAAAAACTTTCATTGGCTATATGTATTAATACAGATGTTAGCTGTATGTTGTTATTTGGCGCATTAGTCAAATTGTGTCCATTATCCTGACTTCCATAATTGCAAATTTCAAAGGTTCATACAGGCCATCATGTATCTAGTAAGTCGCCCAAGGCACAAACCAAGTTTAGAGTGAATGCGAGGAAGAAACAGTCCTTGTATTTGAGCACCACCTCTGAAAGTTTGTGGTTTGACATCCAGGAATTTTCAAAACTCAAATATCAGGTATCTTTGTCTTTCTTGATTTATTCTGCATCTCTGTTGGTGGGAACCATTTTTGTTGATATTATTTGAATGTGCAGTTCGAGATGCCAAAAGATGCGAGGCTGAGGGTGAGGAAAATTTCCGTAGTCCGAAATCTTTGCCAAAAGGTAACAATTTTTAGATGATTGGGAATATATTTGAGTTTCATTCTCCAAATGGTGCAAGTATCACAGTTTATTTGTTGGGAGATGGACATGATTGCATGCTATATGTTGGCTTATCTATTCACTCTTCACATAAGTTTTTGAATCAATCGATGTATTTCCAGGGGACAGCATGTGATCAATGGGGAAATCCCTGTTCTAATAGAAATATAACGTATATTATATGTATATTTACCATAGGGATGTGGAAGCTGTCTAGTTGTATGTGTTATTTTTTTGCTTTTGAAGCAGCGAGCTATATGTCGACATTGAATTTATTCAAGAAAGTAGAATTTGTTGTAAATTGCAGTGAAAGTTCTCTGTCTTTGCCCTTGTCAGTACCATTTCAATTGGTCAAGTATTTCCATTGTGCTCATGAAATAGCACTAAGCCTGTATTTATTCATATGATTATCTTTTTTTAATAGGTCGGAATTACCCTTGCTGCTCGCAAGTTTGATCTGGATTCCTCAACGCCTTTCCAAGTTGCAGATATATTGAATCTTCAACCTGTGATGAAGCATTCCATTCCAGTTTGTTCAGAAGCCAAGGAACTCGTTGAGACCGGAAAGATTCAATTAGCAGAGGTAATAACATGTCAGCACTTAGCAGAAAAATATTACTTGTAGGTAACTAAATTTGCAGTGCCAGGTAGCATGTGTGTTTGTCCTCAGATTAACATTTTTCTATGTGATTGAAGATTGTTTTTTGATAACTTGTGTGATATTTTGGAAACAGGTCGAAAATCATCCATCTTGATACTTTTATTTAAAAAATTGTACCTGGTTATGCTCTATCCTTTTGTTGTTGTAATGTGTTGAGTGATCAGAATTTCACCATCTTCCTGGAAAATAATTTGAATCTCTGCGATCGAGAGCTCGTGTTGGACTTGTTAGCATGAAAAATTATAAATTTTTTATTGCTTTTTCAGGGAATGCTTAGCGAGGCATACACACTATTTTCTGAGGCTTTTGCTATACTCCAGCAGGTGATCATTTAATCTTTGACTAGTCTGTTGTCACTCATTGTTTTATTCATTATGATCATGTACGAACATAAAAACGCAGGTTACTGGTCCAATGCATCGAGAGGTTGCTAATTGTTGCCGGTAATTATTGTTGAACTGTATCATCAAAACATTATCCTTGCGTATAGCGTTGAATTTACTTATGCTAGTTCTACCATATAACATCGATGTTTTATCATCAGATACTTGGCGATGGTTTTATATCACGCTGGAGATATGGCTGGAGCCATCATGCAACAGCACAAGGAACTAATTATTAATGAACGTTGCCTTGGGCTGGACCATCCTGACACTGCTCACAGGCATATCATTTACCTTTGTATTCATTTACTATGTTATACTATGTTATACATTATCACCATCCTGACACTGCTCACAGGCACAATTCCGCTCTCCAAGGATCCGCCACAGCCCATTTTTATCACTGTTTGTTCAGCTGATTTATTCAGCTGGCTGAGTTTGGTTACCAGTCACTCAGGGGATGAATTAAATACTCTGATGAAATTACTATAAGGATGATGATAATGATTTTTCTTAATGTTGTAATTAATCATTGTTTGAAATTATATTTTCCATTCATCTGAAAGAGGACAAATTGCCTACGGGTAGAATGATATGCTAGATGCTTCTATGCTACAATACCCTCTTGGTTGTTTTATACCCTTCATTACTCTCGTAACCTTGCATTGCTTATGCATGTTGTATTTGCTGCAGTTATGGGAATATGGCTCTGTTCTACCATGGTCTCAACCAGACAGAGCTTGCATTGCGCCATATGTCAAGGGCGTTGCTCCTCTTAGGTTTGTCATCTGGCCCAGATCACCCTGATGTTGCTGCTACTTTTATAAATGTCGCGATGATGTACCAAGACATTGGAAAGATGGATACTGCCCTTCGATACTTGCAAGAAGCTTTAAAAAAGAATGAAAGACTGCTAGGAGAGGAGCATATTCAAACTGCTGTGTGTTATCATGCTTTGGCAATTGCATTTAACTGCATGGGTGCCTTCAAACTTTCTCACCAGGTTGAATATCTTTTTAGTGAACTTTGATAATGCAATTCGCTATCCTTATATTTAAACTTCGATATCATCACAGCATGAGAAGAAAACATATGATATTCTTGTGAAACAACTTGGAGAGGACGATTCCAGAACAAGGGATTCTCAGAACTGGATGAATACATTCAAGATGCGTGAGGCTCAGGTTATTTCTGTTTACCTGTTAATCTGTTGTTGCCGCATTGTTATTTATATATATTTGTTTTCCTGCCATGTAACTAATAAATAAAATATGGATTAAAACCTATTGAGAGAAAATAACATGGTTTACATGCCGACAGATGAATGCACAAAAGCAGAAAGGTCAGGCTTTGAATGCTGCTTCTGCTCAAAAGGCTATTGATATTCTCAAGGTATTTGTTCATCTCACATATTTTCTTGTTTGAGCTCGTTCTCCATGTTTCTTCTTTACATCTATCCTCAATTATTTGATCGCACAAAAAAAAATAAATGAAGTTGATATCTTAGTTTGCTCTTGGTTAAGACTATGGACCTCTTGGAAGCAACCTTTGCAAATTTTTTATTCACGTTATATGCATATACCAGGCTCATCCGGACTTGATACAAGCATTTCAAGCGGCTGCCGGTGGCAATGGTGCCGCTGCAAATAAATCATTCAACAGTGCCATCATCGGTGAAGCCCTGCCGAGAGGGAGGGGTGTTGATGAAAGAGCAGCTCGAGCTGCTGCCGAAGCACGAAAGAAAGCAGCGGCCAGAGGTCTTTTGACTCGCCCTCATGGAGTTCCTGTCCAGGCTTTACCACCACTCACTCAGTTCCTTAACATTATAAATTCAGGGACGTCCCCTGATGCTGTAGACAACAACGCACCAGATGCGGAAAAGAAAGAAGCCAGCTCTAACATTATAAACGGAAAGCCAGATTCCAAAGAGAATGTATTGAAACCAGGTCAACAAGACCAGGATCCACCAGTTGGATTAGGATCAGGGTTGGCTGCTTTGGATGCCAAGAAGCAGAAATCTAAAGCCAAAGTCACATCTTGACTTGAGTCTTGCGGTGAAGTTCGTGAGGCTCCCCTTTTGTCGTTGACTTGGGTGTGGTATCGATAAGAAACAGAGTCTTGTTTTACGCCCTGGGAATCGAGTTACAGGCTCCCTTTGTGCACTCCGGTTCAAGAAATGGAACGACACAGAGAGACATGGCTGTGTTCTCTTTCTGATATCATCTATTCTTTCAATAATCGTGCTCCTGAAAATACCGCTTCAGGAAGAATTTGTGTCAAACTATTGAGTTATGAGAAAAAAAATATGTAATGTCATTAGAACAAATTACATATGGAAACATCTTCCTTGATTTTTGTTTTCTGAAACTTGAAATAGATTTTCTCTTTTTTTAGTGGAAAACGTGAAAAATAATGTTTTTTCAAAGAAAAAATGTGATTGTTTTGGGTGTCCGTTATCCGGTTTTTCGCTCCCTTTGATTGTTTTTTAAATGAGTTATTTAATCTTCTTTCTCAACCGTCTTAAATGTTGATTTCAGGTCATTTAGCTTGGAGTTGATATTCCATCTTCATAGATTTTGTGAGATATTTTCTCATGAAATTTTGTTATAGCATCTATGTTGCTTTTGGTTGTCCAAGGGTAAATAAATCAATCTTAAAATTCTCTGAAAATGAAAAACCGCTAGAAGGATAATGGACAACTAGTCCAAAGTAAAACTTGCATATTAAAACAATCACAAATGTTCATGCGAAATGACAGATAATTATTACACACTTTTAAATCATGCTCGTTTCTTTCTTTTTTTTTAGATAAAAAATTAAGGTAATGCTACATGTACATAGAGTGTTACACGTTGGATTACACAATGCACTTGAAATTACATGATTATCCTACGTGCATAATATAGGATGTCCCACACAAACTATGCATAAGAAATTATGCTTATTCTTGGATCAAATTATGCTTATTCTTGGATCAAATAAAATTCTATCATCATCATCATCATTTGCATGGATCCAACGGAGTCCCACACAAACATCGGTTATGAAAGAAAGATGTGTTATCCCAACTCTCTGATCTGTACCTCAGCTTCCACCCCGTCGGAATCTTCCCGCACAATCTGTTATAGCTAACATTCAAGAACTGCAAGTACACAGCATCAGTAATCTGTTCCGGGATCGTCCCGTAAATCTTGTTATGAGACACGTCGAGAATATCCAGCGACACGGTGAATCTCACTTTGGAGAAATCGAACTCGAAATTGTTCCTCGAAATGTCGATCGAACTCGTGGCCTTCCCTTCGCCAAAGAACACCGAAGCATCACCCGACAGATTGTTTCTTGAAATGTCGACGGCAGAAAAGTTCACATTCGCCAAACTAGCGGGAAGTTCACCCGACAGCTTGTTATGAGACAGAGCAAGAACAGGAAACTCTGCAGTAGCCGGTATGTGTCCGAAGGATTCTGGTATCGGCCCGGTGAGTTGGTTTCTGCTGAAGTCAAATCCCCTAAGATACGGGAGCTTTGCAAGAACAGGCGGGATGGAGCCCGACAAACGGTTGAATGAGAGATCAAGAAACACCAGGCTTTTAAGGTTTGCAAGAAAAGGAGGTATGGTGCCTGAGATATTTGTCCAACTTATAGTTAAAGACCTTAAATTGGGCAAGTTTCCGAGCTGGGGTGGGATCTCTCCGACAAGATTGGGAATCTTGTGGAGGCGGAGGACTGTCAAATGTGGAAGATTCCCGAGAGAAGGAGGGATTGTCCCATTGAGGTCTTGGTAAGGTGCAATGTCGAGGCCGGTGACATAGTTGGTGGTTTCGTCGCACTGGACACCGTACCATGTGCAGCAGTCGAACACGGGATCCCATGAGGGGAAAGGGTTTACGGGATATGAGAAGCTGTGCTTGAAAGCTAGAAGTGCAGATTTGTCTTTGGGGTGACAAAGTTCTGCGCCGGAATAATGCGTGGAGAGTAGAAGAAATAGAATGGGGTATATTATTAGCATTTTGTGTTTTTGTTTTTGTTTTTTCTTTTCTTTTTTGGGGTTTATATATAGATGCCAGATGCAATGTCAATGGGTTACCATGCATGTTTGGTCAAATATATAGGGCTAGCTCATAGCTGGCTGTCTGGCTTTGTGCTCGGACAGTCTTATAAATTAATTTTGTGAAAAAAAATATTTTATTTGATTTAACTCATAAAAAATATTATTTTTTATTGTAACTATGTGTCGAGTTTGATAGATCCGTGAGAACGTAGTCTTACTTAGATATAATCATTACTGGTGATGCCCTAAGATACATCCCAGGGTATCAGTTGATGACATTTCGGGATGTATCCATTTTCACATGAACTTAGGTTGAGATTTGTGAAGAATAAGCACACTGTCGATGTCGATGGTGGTTGTGTCAGATGATTGTTATATATTGGATATGATTGTGTCAGATATTCATTATCTAAATTTGGACATGAACTTGTCAAATATTAATTATCTAAACCTGAGCCTGGACTTGTCAGAATTATCAGAGCATGGGTCACGTCTCATCAGAATATGAGTTACATCCTCTCAGGTGTGTCAGAGGGTAAACGATTTACAAATCTAGATACGAGGAAAGTTTTTAATATACATGTATATACTATTTTCTTCTCGATTACACACACAACGTGGGGGGTTCTACATTTTCTTTCCATGATGTTTCTCACATCAGTTTCTTCAATTTTTTCTCTCGTGTTTTCTCGATCTGACTTAGCATCGGAGATGTCACGCTGGGAGAAATCTCGTTTCCATGACCGGTTTATTAATAGTTTTAAGGGAAAGATAGGTGGAGAAATTACAAAATCGAAGGAAGAAAATTTTGGGAACGCATCAATTACCTTGTGTATATGTTCATGCCATGAAATGGATAGCAATACAGAATTTCAAAAGTTGAGGTAGCAGCCATATATCACAATTATTGATGTGCAAGTGCCCCACCAATAAGTCGAAAATTGATTTGGAAAAATTTCAACATTTCTAGTATAGTCAACAAAAACACCCTATTACGCGTCTCTTTCCATTTTATCCACTACTATCGTGAACTAATTGGAATATTTATTTCATTTTTTTTTAATCATGATACATGTTCAAATTTCATTACAAATTTGATTTCATATACGTGACTTCGTTTCGAAATTAGACGTTGTAGACCATTGAAATTTAGTCATTATTTTAAAAATTGTGCATGTTCAAACATTATTTTTCTTTATTATAAATAACAATTTTTTTAATAAATAAATAAAGATTTTCATATGGTACAAACTATATATCTATACATTAATCTCATCATCTCGAAAGACTTAATTATTCTGATATTACGTACACTCACGAGCTGAAAAATGTAATAAGCTATTTACTAGTTCAGATCAATTTTTTAAAACAATAGCTCCAAGTGATCGTATGTATACTCCGGGTGTATTTTTATTTTTATTTTTTTTATGATGCTCGCTGGGGTTCTTATTATTATTTTTTTTTTGGAAAAAATGTTGAAGGAAAAAGTTTTGAATAATTGATAGTAGTGAAATACAGGAGAAAATTATTTTTTTCCGTATAACTTATACGATTTTTTTATTTTTTCGGTTGTTGATTAATTTAATTTATATGATTTATTATAATTTATGTTTAATTGATTAATTTTAAAATTTTATATTTATATTATTTATAATGATTTATTTATTTTTAATGAGTTTTAAATGTGTATATCATTCATAATTGTTTATGTACGATTTTTTTTAAAATAATATTTTTTAATTTTTTTTGAATTTTTGGGTTGGGTTGGGCTGAGCTAGGGTATCAAGCGGGACAGTGCAGGCCGACCCGAATTGACACGTGACACTAAAAATAATTTATTATTAATGCATGTAACGTCAACATTCCAACCAAAATAAAAAAAAAATTAAAAAAATTGCAAATAATTAGCTAACAACCATAAATTAACTGAAATTATGACTACAAAATTATGTGAGTAATTAACAAGAAAATATAATAATCACGTGAGTACGTAGCACTAGAAAGTTGATTGAATAAAAGTGTATCTGAGAAAAATATTATATCAATTAGGAGTTGGTTAACCATCGTGGGGAAATACAATATAAACCAAAACATGAACTTAAATTATATAAATATCATACGTAAAATTAAAATCAAGAAGAGCAAAATAAATGAAACAAAAACATCATTTGCATGGAGGCAAAGGAATCCCACAGAGACACCTGTTGTGAAAATAGGAGGTGTTATCAAAAATCTCAACCCGCAAAGTCAAATTCCATTCCGTGGGAATCTTCCCACACAGCCTATTATACGTAACATTCAGGCGCTGCAATCTCTCCGCGGCGGCGATCTGCGGCGGAATCGACCCGTAGATTCTGTTGTGCGACACATCCAAAGTTTCCAACTTTCTTGGAAACCTCACTCTCGAGAAATCAAACTCCAGATCGTTTCTTGAAATCACCAATGTATCGGTTATCTTCGTCTCCCCAAACAACACAGACCCGTCTCCCGACAGATTGTTCCTCGAAAGATCGACTTCGGTGATGTTCATGTTTTTCAAGGAACGTGGGAGTTCCCCCGTCAGCTTGTTGTGGGACAGGCGGAGCGTCGAAAACTCCTGACTTTTCGCGGCGAATCGGCCGAACGAATCGGGTATCGGCCCGACAAGTTGGTTTCGACTGAGATCCAAGATCCTGAGACTTGGCAGCGTAGCAAGATAAGGCGGGATCGATCCCGACAACTGGTTGAATGTAAGATAAAGATCCAACAGATTCTTGAGATTTGACAGGAAACTCGGGACGGGTCCTGAGACATTAGTCCAACCTATATACATGTATCTTAAATTCACCATCTCCCCGAGTTGGGGAGGGATTTCGCCGACAAGATTTGGAAGCTTGAAAAGATGGAGATTTTGGAGATGTTTTAGTTTAGATATTGCAGGTGGGATGGTCCCGTTGATGGTATCCGTACGAAGAACGTAAAGGCTAATGACATTGCTGGTGGTTTCATCGCATTCTACTCCGTACCAGTGGCAGCAGGGGTAATCGTCGGTCCATGAAGAGAAGATAGTGTTATTGGGATTTGGGAAGGAGTTTTTTATGGCCAAAAGTGCAGATTTGTCACCAGGGTCACACAGTTCTGCTGGTAATGGTGTGAAGAGGAAGAGGAAGAAGAAGAGGAGAAAGTTTAGCATTTTTTTTGGTGTTGGGGTGATTTGTTCTGTGAATGCATGCAAATGCAACCATCTTTATTTATTGTTTGAGTTTTTATGGTCAAATTTGGTGGACTTTATCTTCTTCTTTTTGTTTTATTATTCATTGGTATTGTGAGCTGTGACCATTGGAAGGGACCGTGAATTTGAATTTTGAATTATTTGATGAATTGAAGGTTGTGTCGGTATGTATATATATATATACACATATATAATTTACATTTTACATGGTGATATTGGGAACATTTCAACATACAAGATTTGGAGCTTGCAAGATCATTTGTGATTTTATCATTCCAATTTACAACAAGGTAAGTTGATTTTACTGAAATAAATTAGTTGTTGGAAATAAAAGAATAAGAAATATTTAGGGTCGTAATTAATATTATTTTTAGTATAAATTGGAAGATAAGTTTTATATTTGATATAAATATTACACAATTTTAAAGTTAGTGTTGCATTAAATAACACAATGAGTTAGAGTTTTACCTAAGTTTTTGTAAGAACTTTGTAATCAATGGTGAACTTTGTTATCGTGTGATTGTTAATTTCAATGTAAATCGACTGATCATATATATATATATATATATATCTTTCGAGCACATATTGATACCATTATATCGATCACGTGGGCTGACAAAAAGAAAATTGATTGTTTAGATAAACTACTTTTGACTAAATAAAAAATAAAAAAAGTAAATGTTACATAAGCAAATATGTTTAGTGCCGAAGAGAAGGGTTATCCGAAATCTGCAAAAAAGGAAACATAGGAGATCGTAAGCCCCGTTCAGTTGAAGTTGAGAACTTCAAAGTGTATAACTGTGAAATCGGCCAAATAGCTCCGAATAAACTTTGGTCATGGGCTCCGCACATGTCTCAGCCTACCAGACCCATTCGAAGATCTTGTTACCAAGCCCGCATCTCTGCGGATTTTGGCCCGGGGACTTTCCTGGGCAGCCCGCCATAGGCAGACATGGTGCTCAAACACTTCGTCTCCTATGTAAAGGTAATTTAAAAATGGAGATTTCCCCATTAAAAATTTGTGTAATGATTTTCACTTTTGCAATGTGGGACAAGAGAAGCTTAAACCCGTAAGGCCCAATAACTTCATTCATATTATTTGAGTTTTTTTTAACCCTATTTATATTTAATTTATCGGTAAATTAGGGGTAAATCCCCAAACACAAAGGTATTTTGCTTTCCAGTCTCCATGCCAGTAGATTTCCATTTTCAGTACCTGACCCATGTTCATGTTTTGTTTCAGCTCCCCATTTGCCTTGAAATTACCCATATACCCTTTTTTAAAAAAATATATATTTTATATATGTTAAATAATAATAAAAGATAAAAAGGCAAAGCAGAAGAAGTCGATCCATCCTTTCTCTCTTTCTTCTTCACCGGGCCTAATCTGCGTATGGTCTTCTGCGCATCCGAGATTTAGTCAACAAATTTGGCGTGGAAGATGATGAAAAAGTCGCCTAAACCCAAGAAGTCGAAGAACATAAAAAGGGCAAAGCAGAAGAAGTCGAGCATTGATCCTCCAGATTTGAAATCGAAAAGAGCTTCACAACGTAATGTTTTTTGGAATCCATTTCAGTAATTCTTTTCTATTTTATTTTGTTATTATTGGTTGTTGTTGATATTACTTTTTTTTTCGTATGCTAAATCTTAATCCCTAAATTCTAGGTTTTTTGTTGTTCATTCTCTTACAGATCATTCGAATTGTAGGGTTTTTTTCTTGTTCATCCGGTTACAGTTAATTTGTTTTAATATTAAACTGAGTGTTTATTCTTCCTGATGAAATATAAAAATTATGTTATAGTGGAGAAAATATTTTATGTGGGGCAAAAACCACACCCCTGTTTCCTGTTCTTAAATTCTCTACATCGGTTACCTAATTTTGAATGTTAACTTTCGACATCGGTGTATTGAAATGAAACTTGTATATTTATTTATTTAGATTGAATTGAGTATTCGAAATGCTTATATAATTATAAGCTGAATTTTAAAATCAATGTAACAATGATTGAAATAGAGATTTTTATCACTTAATTAAATGGTTTTACATTTGGTAATGAAAATGTGATGATCATATCTATATTTTGTGTGTTTGTGATTTATATGTAAGTTATTTTTTGTGTGTTTGTGATTTATATGGCAAAAATTTTTTTATCGCAGTTCTTGATCATATTATGGTTTATTGATTACTTTGTATATATATATATATGAGTTCAGGAACGACAGTGGAAGAGAACGTTGTTGATGAAGGACAAAACAAGAGAAGTACGAAACTGTACTGTAGTCGATGCTCACCCACTTGTTTTAAAGATGCGATGACAGAACTAAAACCAATTCTAGGACAAAAATAATGGATTAGGATAAATGAGACTCCTTTTGCTAATTGGGTTGACATTCCCGAACTCGCTGTTAGTAGTCGTAGAGTTGATTTCATATTGAATAGATTTCAGATTGAATCATGTTCTTTGACTGTGGGTGATGGTATTATGATTCCCTTTGCTCCATAAGAGTTTTCTATTATTCTTGGATTGCATCATATTGGGCAGCCTGTAGACTTGGATCTAAGAATGGATTCTATATTTGTGGCTCGTCAATTTGGAGGTCAAGTTGGAAAATCAAAGCGAGCGACAATATATAAAAAACTTATTTCTCTTGCAGGTAATGATGATGACTTAGAAGTTGATGATTTTGTTCGGCTTTACATTTTGTTCATCTTCAACTCCATAATATTTTCCACCGAAAATTATTTTACCCCGAGTTTTATATTTCCTTACCTGGACAATCTTACCACATTCTTTGAATATGCTTGGGGAGATGCCGCGTTTCGATTTATTCAGAGAGAAATACGCAAAACTGGAAGTAAAACTTATTTCGATGGATGCACTGTTGGATTAATGGTGCGTATTTTGTTACTTTAGTTATTATTGTATTGTTTTATCGATTAATTGACTATTATTTAATTTGATTTAGGCTTGGGTGTACGAGAGAATGCCTTCTCTAGGTGTACGACGTAGTTTAGAAATGTTCCCTCGCTTGTTTCGGTGGATGGACAGCAAAATCCCATTGAACGAGGAAAAAGCTGAATTATTGCTGAAATCCATAGATTCAATGAAGGTAATTGTTTGATATAATGAATTGAATTGCTCATTTCAATTTCATGGTTTCACTGACAACATTTTTTGTGATTTTATAATTTTACAGGTCTTGCCGATATATCCTTTTCCCGAGGAGAAGAAATTGAACGTAAGTAGTTTGACCTTTTGCCAAATACTTTTTTTGGAATATGGATAATTGACTGAAAAGTTCAAACCATTAATTAATAGTTTACTCAACCATAGGTGTTGAAAGTGGCTGACGGTACTACCGATGTAGTAAGATCAGAAGTTGTGAGAAAAAAAGTTGTTGTGAGTAATAATCGAATGTGTTTTGAATTAGGATGTGGTAGTGTTAGGCGTCGTAGGAAGACAAAGATTGTGATTGAAAAAGAAATGATGGATGTTGGAGAAGAATTTAAATTGCAGAGCAAAAATGAGGTTGGATTTGTGACCAAAGAAGATGATCCTATTGAGAGAAATGATGGGCATGAGAATACTGAGACAAATGAGGAGAATGAGAATATGAAGAGAGATAGAGAATTTTGAGAGAAATGTTGAGGATGATAATATAGAGAACAGTCAAGGTAATGTGCATATTTTCAGAAACGAGGATGAAGAGAATATTGAAAAAAATGAGAAAGAAATTATTGAAGCTGTTGGAAATTCATCTGAGATTGGATCGTCTAATGACCATGACAATTACAGTGATCTTAATTTGGTGGTGCAAAATGTTATAACGAAATTAAGAATGATGTGGGATTTGATAAAAATGATGGAACAGTTGAGGAAAGGAAAAGTGTGAGTTGTGTTGGTACCAGTAAAGCAGAGATCATGACCAGCTTTCAATCGTCAATCGTGAATACAGTAAGAACAAGGGTTGACCGCAAGAAGAAAAGGAAAGCTTAGATCTTTGTGACGCCGCCCAGTTCATCGCCAAGACCTAAGAGAAAGGGTCAAAAACGGGTACGAAATTCTCTTCATCCTTTATATTTTGGTTTTATGTATTTCCACACTGACAATTTTTTGTTCTTTTCTATTGTAGTTCATAGTGTATTCGTTTGAAGGAAAAGTGCATTGTAGATGTTGATGAGAATGCTAAGAGTCCAATGAAAGATGATCTACATGAATTCAAAGGTAGGACCGATTACTGTGGACATGAGGAAGCAAGTGATGAAGAGAAACAAATTTTGACACAATATCTTTCGATGGAGGAATTGGAGTACGCTTATATTTAATGATTTTTTTCATAACTATTGTTGAATTTATTGATTCATAAAACATTAACTTTTTGTTTTTTATGTAGTGTCGTAATTTGGGAAGACGAAAGTATTATGTTAGATGGTCGAAAATTTTGCCACTTTGTCTTTGGCCAACCCGTTGATTTCGAAATCATAAATGTTTATATGCGAATTATGCAAGCAAAAAGTAAGGAATATGGATCTGAAATATATTGTGTGGACACAACGGTTCAGGTTCGTCTTTGCACCCCGATTATGTACGTTTTATTGTCTTTTTTGACCAAATAAGAAGTATGATATTTTTGCAATCTTTGTTCTGCAGAGAGAAATTTTTAATAGACTGAAAGAATATGGGAGTAGACGTAAGTTGCGGAGCGGTGATTACGGAGATTTTATTGCAAGCTTGACATCTGCGACTAGGGAAAGATTGAAGCACTTAAACGAGGAGCTATTTACAAGATGGAAGTACATCATTTTTCCATTGAATGATAGGTGGCATTGGTTTCTGCTTGTGTATAAAACTGCAGAAGGTGTGTTCAGTATATGGAATTCCTTGCATGATCCATACGCATCTGGCACCACAAATGTTTTTGTGAGTATTAGTACGACCCTATTTTAATGTTTAAATATAATATTAAGAATGAAATCTTGTAACTTTTAAATTTTGATAGGTATCATTTTTTTCTGGATACATGCGGTTCCAATCTGGTTTTGTCTTAGCCAATGAGAAAGTGGTGACAGAAAAGTGTCGCGATCAAGGTCCAACACTTGAGTGTGGTGTCTATGCACTTATGTGGACCGAATGCTTGTCTAAAGACACAAAGAAAATCTGGGCGTATCAAAAGGATGTGAATATGAATGCTTATCGAGCTCGTGTTGCAGCTACCATTTTATCCGATAAGAAAGGATTGTTGAAAACCATTTAACTTGTTTGTTATGTTGGTGGTGATTAAGTTTGGATAATTTTGTTGGTTGAAAACTTACACACATTTTGAAAGACAAATCCTTGTAATTGTGGTTAATGATTATGTTTTGATGCGAAGTTCTTTTTTGAAATGGTAATTCCAAGTCATTTTCCTATTTATGTCGTACATTTGTGACATTTATGTAGTTACACGATAGAGTTATGTAACGACAATTGACAAGTTAATCAAAGTAAAAAATTGAGTAATTTCGATACAATTATATCATAATAAGGTACATAACTAGCTGAATAATAAATACATTTTAGAAGTATCCTGACTTGTTACATCAGCCGCTATAAGCAAAAACTTAATTGAAGATGCGAACTAAACAAAAAAAAAACTCATGTTTATGAGTTTAGACCCCAATATTCATAATTTAAGATGCGAACTCCAGGTTCAGCAGATGCTCTAAAACAAGCCGCATATGCGGTGATTCATTCGTTTTATTCTCTGCAACCTCATGCAGATGCGTGTATTTTTCCCGCAGATGCGCCCCTAGCTTCTTCAATTCTCTGCCTGCTTCCGCTTATGCACCATATTTTCATGCATATGCGGTCATTTGTATGTTCAATTCTCTGCCATTTACCGCATCTGCACTTTTTTTTACCGCATATGCGTTCCTTGTTTACCAAGATCTCTACCCTTTGCCGCTTCTGCACAGATTTCTCATGCATATGCACCCCTAGCTTCTTCAATTCTCTGCCTGTTTCCGCTTCTGCACCATATTTTAATGCATATGCGGTAATTTGTATCTTCAATTCTCTGCCATTTACCGCATCTGTACTTTCTTTTACCGCATATGCGTTCCTTGTTCATATTTTCAGTTGTTTTATCTTTTCCAGTTTATAATTTGTCAAATAGTCGAATACTCATGTAATTCATAAAAATATATTTCATCATTGTTCGTTCATTCCATTTCTTTTCATGACTTTGTATTTACAACTAACAACAACTTCACTCGACAAACAAAACAAAAATACAAACTTAAAACTCCACACGAACTGAACTCAACTCAAACATACTCACTTTCATAAAATCTAAATCACCCCCCAAACTTAAACCAAATCATTGTCCCGAATGATTTAAATCAGTAAACAGAACAAGGGACATGTACCTCTCGGTACCGAGCATTAGGACTCGGTACCATCATCGTCAGACTTGTCATTTGAAGACCATGGTGGTGGCGGTGGATATGGCACATTGGTAAAAGGGAAATTCTGAGCGAGTGCCGCATTAAAATCATGCACATATGCCATGTGCTCTCGCATTCTCTTCCATTTCTTATGCATTTGCCTTTCCAAAGCATCGAAGCGGCCAGAATAGTCACTCCCTTGAGCAGCATGTGAAGGAAGTGCTGTTGACAGATGAATCAGTGGAGGGACAGGCTCAGACGGCTGTGGTGGGGGCTGTGCAATATCTGCATGTTGTGTCTGCTTATGTTTATCCCTTTTCAATGGCCCGACAAGAACAATAGGAGCACGAGTAGGATGAAGTTGCTCAGTGGCATCCCAAGTCACTCCAGCATAACGACAAAGATCCGTAATCAATGAAACATGGACTAAGCTGCTAAGATGAGATTTTTTACTAGCAGCGTAAATGGATTGCTGAAGCACTTTACCCGCATTAACGGTCCTTCCTGTGACTATGCAGTACACCAAACTAGCCCTTTCCACCGTAATTTCAAAAGTGTGACCCGATGGCAACATGTGTGCGGCGACAAACTCATGCCAATTATTGGCGTCCCGGTTAAGAAATCTGGAGTACAATGTAATAGGGACACCTTTGTTATTCAATTTCCATTCGGCACCCTCAATACAAAGTGCCTGTAGCACGACAGCGGCTGGAAACTCGTTCTTAGTGAAAAGCGGATAATCGTCAAATGCAACCTTTGGCATTTGATACATTGCGTTGATAGTTTGATCATCAAACACCACCATTTTCCCTCGCACTTTCACTTTGTATTCATCATGTTTTACCATTAGATTGGCATAGAACTCCCGAACAATAGACATGACAGCCTCGGAAGGTTGTTTGACGAATGCTTGCCAATTACGTCGTCGTGCTTCAATCAAAGTTTTAGCGTTTAAGTCCCTCATATCCATTCCCCGCTCCTTATGCATACTTTTGAGCGACAATTCAACAAAATTTGCCGCCGCGGCAGCATTCCAAAACCTATTTTTATCAAAAGATGGTTGTCCCGAAGACGACGAGGCCGATCCTTTTCCTTTTGTTTTTGGTGGCATCCTTACACTCAATTCAACCAATTATCACAAAATAACCCACTAATTACAAGCAACAAGTGCACAATAAATATTTCAACAACTCAGCCCCTTCACACTCTCTTACACAATTTATCAAACACCTTGTGTACGTAAGGCTAACTATATTTTCCTTCACAATTACTCAATAACAATTCAAGCAACCTAAGAGGGATAACCAAGTACCTAATTCGATGTAGTACACTCGGGCAAAAGCAGAGGCAATTCGGAGACTTTTGTGTAGAGTTTTCACACGATGGCTTCGACCGGAGAGAGTGAAGTATTGCAATTGTCAAGTTTGGATTCCGGAATAATTCTTGAGCACTAGCCGGACCGTGAGCTTGGCAAGAGTAGATCACGCTTTTGAGGATATTGGGGGCGTGAAGGTGAAGTTAGGGATTTTAAAAGTGAAGATGGCCGCTTCTGCGGAATTTTGTACCAGAAAATAAAGAACAATTAAATTTGCAATTAAATATTGAAATAACTAACGAGAGTACATATTTCAGAAAATTAGGTACAGCCAAGCCTACCATGAAGTACAAATATCCGATAATAAAGTACATAACGTGGTAAAACAAGCACAATGGAATAAAGCTAGAGTTGAGGAATTTCATGTCTAAGATATTAAAAGCATTTGGTATCTACTAAATATAGTATAAATGACGTATAATCACAAGCATGGCCTTCGATTTATTCACTAAGTTGAGGAGGTGAATATAGGAGATGCATGTGCACTTTGGTTAGTGAATAAAATTCATTGGCAAATAAATATGCACTAACCAATAAATATTGAAATAACTAACGAGAGTACATATTTCTGAAAATTAGGTACAGCCAAGCCTACCATAAAGTACAAATATCCGATAATAAAGTACATAACGTGGTAAAAGAAGCACAATGGAATAAAGTGAGACTTGAGGAATTTCATGTCTAAGATATTAAAAGCATTTGGTATCTACTAAATATAGTATAAATGACGTATAATCACAAGCATGACCTTCGATTTATTCACTAAGTTGAGGAGGTGAATATAGAAGATGCATGTGCACTTTGGTTAGTGAATAAAATTCCTTGGCAAATAAATATGCACTAACAAATAAATATTGAAATAACTAACGAGAGTACATATTTCTGAAAATTAGGTACAGTTAAGCCTACCATGAAGTACAAATGTCCGATAATAAAGTACAAAACGTGGTAAAACAAGCACATTGGAATAAAGTGAGACTTGAAGAATTTCATTTGTAAGATATTAAAAGCATTTGGTATCTACTAAATATAGTATAAATGACGTATAATCACAAGCATGGCCTTCGATTTATTCACTAAGTTGAGGAGGTGAATATAGGAGATGCATGTGCACTTTGGTTAGTGAATAAAATTCCTTGGCAAATAAAAATGCACTAACCAATAAATATTGAAATAACTAACGAGAGTACATATTTCTGAAATTTAGGTACAGTCAAGCCTACCATGAAGTACAAATGACCGATAATAAAGTACAAAACATGGTAAAACAAGCACATTGGAATAATGTGGGACTTGAGAAATTTCATTTGTAAGATATTAAAAGCATTTGGTATCTACTAAATATAGTATAAATGACGTATAATCACAAGCATGGCCTTCGATTTATTCACTACATTGAGGATGTGAATATAGGAGATGCATGTGCACTTTGGTTAGTGAATAAAATTCCTTGGCAAATAAATATGCACTAACCAATAAATATTGAAATAACTAACGAGAGTACATATTTCTGAAATTTAGGTACAGCCAAGCCTACCATGAAGTAAAAATGACCGATAATAAAGTACAAAACGTGGTAAAACAAGCACATTGGAATAATGTGGGACTTGAGAAATTTCATTTGTAAGATATTAAAAGCATTTGGTATCTACTAAATATAGTATAATTGACGTATAATCACAAGCATGACCTTCGATTTATTCCCTACATTGAGGAGGTGAATATAGGAGATGCATGTGCACTTTGGTTAGTGAATAAAATTCTTTGGCAAATAAATATGCACTAACCAATAAATATTGAAATAACTAACGAGAGTACATATTTCTGAAAATTAGGTACAGTTAAGCCTACCATGAAGTACAAATGTCCGATAATAAAGTACAAAATGTGATAAAACAAACATATTGAAATAATGTGGGACTTGAGAAATTTCATTTGTAAGATATTAAAAGCATTTGGTATCTACTAAATATAGTATAATTGACGTATAATCACAAGCATGGCCTTCGATTTATTCACTACATTGAGAAGGTGAATATAGGAGATGCATGTGCACTTTGGTTAGTGAATAAAATTCCTTGGCAAATAAATATGCACTAACCAATAAATATTGAAATAACTAACGAGAGTACATATTTATGAAATTTAGGTACAACCAAACCTACCATGAAGTACAAATGACCGATAATAAAGTACAAAACGTGGTAAAACAAGCACATTGGAATAATGTGGGACTTGAGAAATTTCATTTGTAAGATATTAAAAGGATTTGGTATCTACTAAATATAGTATAATTGACGTATAATCACAAGCATGGCCTTCGATTTATTCACTACATTGAGGAGGTGAATATAGGAGATGCATGTGCACTTTGGTTAGTGAATAAAATTCCTTGGCAAATAAATATGCACTAACCAATAAATATTGAAATAACTAACGAGAGTACATATTTCTGAAAATTAGGTACAGTTAAGCCTACCATGAAGTACAAATGTCCGATAATAAAGTACAAAACGTGGTAAAACAAGCACATTGGAATAATGTGGGACTTGAGAAATTTCATTTGTAAGATATTAAAAGCATTTGGTATCTACTAAATATAGTATAATTGACGTATAATCACAAGCATGACCTTCGATTTATTCACTACATTGAGGAGGTGAATATAGGAGATGCATGTGCACTTTGGTTAGTGAATAAAATTTCTTGGCAAATAAATATGCACTAACCAATAAATATTGAAATAACTAACGAGAGTACATATTTCTGAAATTTAGGTACAGCCAAGCCTACCATGAAGTACAAATGACCGATAATAAAGTACAAAACGTGATAAAACAAGCACATTGGAATAATGTGAGACTTGAGCAATTTCATTTGTAAGATATTAAAAGCATTTGGTATCTACTAAATATAGTATAATTGACGTATAATCACAAGCATGACCTTCGATTTATTCCCTACATTGAGGAGGTGAATATAGGAGATGCATGTGCACTTTGGTTAGTGAATAAAATTCCTTGGCAAATAAAAATGCACTAACCAATAAATATTGAAATAACTAACGAGAGTACATATTTCTGAAATTTAGGTACAGTCAAGCCTACCATGAAGTACAAATGACCGATAATAAAGTACAAAACATGGTAAAACAAGCACATTGGAATAATGTGGGACTTGAGAAATTTCATTTGTAAGATATTAAAAGCATTTGGTATCTACTAAATATAGTATAAATGACGTATAATCACAAGCATGGCCTTCGATTTATTCACTACATTAAGGATGTGAATATAGGAGATGCATGTGCACTTTGGTTAGTGAATAAAATTCCTTGGCAAATAAATATGCACTAACCAATAAATATTGAAATAACTAACGAGAGTACATATTTCTGAAATTTAGGTACAGCCAAGCCTACCATGAAGTAAAAATGACCGATAATAAAGTACAAAACGTGGTAAAACAAGCACATTGGAATAATGTGGGACTTGAGAAATTTCATTTGTAAGATATTAAAAGCATTTGGTATCTACTAAATATAGTATAATTGACGTATAATCACAAGCATGACCTTCGATTTATTCCCTACATTGAGGAGGTGAATATAGGAGATGCATGTGCACTTTGGTTAGTGAATAAAATTCCTTGGCAAATAAAAATGCACTAACCAATAAATATTGAAATAACTAACGAGAGTACATATTTCTGAAATTTAGGCACAGTCAAGCCTACCATGAAGTACAAATGATCGATAATAAAGTACAAAACATGGTAAAACAAGCACATTGGAATAATGTGGGACTTGAGAAATTTCATTTGTAAGATATTAAAAGCATTTGGTATCTACTAAATATAGTATAAATGACGTATAATCACAAGCATGGCCTTCGATTTATTCACTACATTGAGGATGTGAATATAGGAGATGCATGTGCACTTTGGTTAGTGAATAAAATTCCTTGGCAAATAAATATGCACTAACCAATAAATATTGAAATAACTAACGAGAGTACATATTTCTGAAATTTAGGTACAGCCAAGCCTACCATGAAGTAAAAATGACCGATAATAAAGTACAAAACGTGGTAAAACAAGCACATTGGAATAATGTGGGACTTGAGAAATTTCATTTGTAAGATATTAAAAGCATTTGGTATCTACTAAATATAGTATAATTGACGTATAATCACAAGCATGACCTTCGATTTATTCCCTACATTGAGGAGGTGAATATAGGAGATGCATGTGCACTTTGGTTAGTGAATAAAATTCTTTGGCAAATAAATATGCACTAACCAATAAATATTGAAATAACTAACGAGAGTACATATTTCTGAAAATTAGGTACAGTTAAGCCTACCATGAAGTACAAATGTCCGATAATAAAGTACAAAATGTGATAAAACAAACATATTGAAATAATGTGGGACTTGAGAAATTTCATTTGTAAGATATTAAAAGCATTTGGTATCTACTAAATATAGTATAATTGACGTATAATCACAAGCATGGCCTTCGATTTATTCACTACATTGAGAAGGTGAATATAGGAGATGCATGTGCACTTTGGTTAGTGAATAAAATTCCTTGGCAAATAAATATGCACTAACCAATAAATATTGAAATAACTAACGAGAGTACATATTTATGAAATTTAGGTACAACCAAACCTACCATAAAGTACAAATGACCGATAATAAAGTACAAAACGTGGTAAAACAAGCACATTGGAATAATGTGGGACTTGAGAAATTTCATTTGTAAGATATTAAAAGGATTTGGTATCTACTAAATATAGTATAATTGACGTATAATCACAAGCATGGCCTTCGATTTATTCACTACATTGAGGAGGTGAATATAGGAGATGCATGTGCACTTTGGTTAGTGAATAAAATTCCTTGGCAAATAAATATGCACTAACCAATAAATATTGAAATAACTAACGAGAGTACATATTTCTGAAAATTAGGTACAGTTAAGCCTACCATGAAGTACAAATGTCCGATAATAAAGTACAAAACGTGGTAAAACAAGCACATTGGAATAATGTGGGACTTGAGAAATTTCATTTGTAAGATATTAAAAGCATTTGGTATCTACTAAATATAGTATAATTGACGTATAATCACAAGCATGACCTTCGATTTATTCACTACATTGAGGAGGTGAATATAGGAGATGCATGTGCACTTTGGTTAGTGAATAAAATTCCTTGGCAAATAAACATGCACTAACCAATAAATATTGAAATAACTAACGAGAGTACATATTTCTGAAATTTAGGTACAGCCAAGCCTACCATGAAGTACAAATGACCGATAATAAAGTACAAAACGTGATAAAACAAGCACATTGGAATAATGTGAGACTTGAGCAATTTCATTTGTAAGATATTAAAAGCATTTGGTATCTACTAAATATAGTATAATTGACGTATAATCACAAGCATGACCTTCGATTTATTCACTACATTGAGGAGGTGAATATAGGAGATGCATGTGCATTTTGGTTACTGAATAAAATTCCTTGGCAAATAAATATGCACTAACCAATAAATATTGAAATAACTAACGAGAGTACATATTTCTGAAAATTAGGTACAGTTAAGCCTACCATGAAGTACAAATGTCCGATAATAAAGTACAAAAAGTGGTAAAACAAGCACATTGGAATAATGTGGGACTTGAGAAATTTTATTTGTAAGATATTAAAAGCATTTGGTATCTACTAAATATAGTATAATTGACGTATAATCACAAGCATGGCCTTCGATTTATTCACTACATTGAGGAGGTGAATATAGAAGATGCATGTGCACTTTGGTTATTGAATAAAATTCCTTGGCAAATAAATATGCACTAACCAATAAATATTGAAATAACTAATGAGAGTACATATTTCTGAAATTTAGGTACAGCCAAGCCTACCATGAAGTACAAATGACGATAATAAAGTATAAAACATGGTAAAACAAGCACATTGGAATAATGTGGGACTTGAGAAATTTCATTTGTAAGATATTAAAAGAATTTGGTATCTACTAAATATAGTATAATTGACGTATAATCACAAGCATGGCCTTCGATTTATTCACTACATTGAGGAGGTGAATATAGGAGATGCATGTGCACTTTGGTTAGTGAATAAAATTCCTTGGCAAATAAATATGCACTAACCAATAAATATTGAAATAACTAACGAGAGTACATATTTCTGAAATTTAAGTACAGCCAAGCCTACCATGAAGTACAAATGACCGATAATAAAGTACAAAACGTGGTAAAACAAGCACATTGGAATAATGTGGGACTTGAGAAATTTCATTTGTAAGATATTAAAAGCATTTGGTATCTACTAAATATAGTATAATTGACGTATAATCACAAACATGGCCTTCGATTTATTCACTACGTTGAGGAGGTGAATATAGGAGATGCATGTGCACTTTGGTTAGTGAATAAAATTCCTTGGCAAATAAATATGCACTAACCAATAAATATTGAAATAACTAACGAGAGTACATATTTCTGAAAATTAGGTACAGCCAAGCCTACCATGAAGTACAAATGTCCGATAATAAAGTACATAACGTGGTAAAACAAGCACATTGGAATAAATTGGGACTTGAGGAATTTCATTTGTAAGATATTAAAAGCATTTGATCAAATCATGCATATGCACGAGAATGTCGCGCTTCTGCGTGAATTGACTGAGATTTCAAGAAATAAATAGTAGAATCCGAGTTGCGCATATGCGGGAGAAAGTCACGCTTATGCGTGAAGAGGCAGTGAGCAAAAAACTGAGAAGGAAGAAGAACCGCATCTGCGGCTTAATTCACGCATCTGAGTGATTGTACAGAGAATTCAGAAACAAAGGAAGCGCTTCTGCGCTTGTTTTAATGCATCTGCGGGAAATCTGGATTTGGAAGAAAAAGGCATATGCGTTTATTTTATGAGCATCCAACAATACCAAATAACAACACCATCAACATTAATCGTCAACGATAACAAGCATATCAATATGTTGTGCACAATACAAACACAAGAACCATCTAGGCAAAACAAAACCATAAATAAATAGAAGTCCACAAAGTTCGGACTAAAATGTCTAAGAACTGAAACCATTAAACTAAAACTAAACCACAAATCCACCACTGGAACGTGTATGCTTCCTAGCAGGCAAATCCACGATCAATTGCCCTTCCTCTCTCCTTTTTCTGCTGCAGAATTGTAAAAAAATAAATTAGTTATCAATACTTCGTAGTAATCATATATAATAAGAAAGGATGTCGACAAGTAAATCATTGTATGTACACTCAATATTGAGATACTATTTCAATTAACAATATAAACCTATTCTATGGCTTCTTTGCAACTACGTCTGTTGTGCACTGGCTTATGACAACGACCACACTTTGACACATGTGTTTCAACTTGAGACGGAATCCTCTTAGTCCTTCTACGGCCTGGTTGACTTCGTATATCCGGAGCATTGATTACAGATCCTTCATCATTGTTGGTCTCGTACATGTCAAATGTCGGTATGGGATTGGTCATTCCTTTATATGCTTGACGATACATTTCAATATGGAAATACCGATCACAAAAAACATATAGCGACATTGACTTTGATTTAATAGCTGCACAAGCATGCTTGCACGGAAGCATATTAATCTGCCAAGATTTGCATGAACAAGTCCATTCATTCAAATCAACAGCAAATGATTTATCACCATCAACTACCTCAAATTTCCAACCACATGATTTGTTAATACTCAAGTTTCTGGATTCAATATATGTGGTAGCTAGAGCCTTCTCCTTCTTCGGGCTTAATTCCTGAACCATGACTGATGTTGTTTCCCGTCGTCTGTGCATCATGTTCATGATTTGCACACGTACATGATCCACCATAGAAACAATTGAAAGATGACGAGCTGGTTTAACCCAGTTGTTCCAACATTCGGAAATGTTATTATTTATTACACCCCATCGCCTACCAGGAAACAAAACATTTGCCCAACTTTGTGGATCAGAACTTGTGATAAAAGTACTAGCACGAGGCATGGATTTCAAAATATTATTAATGTGGCGTGTAAATTCTTGTTGTGAAGGGGCATATGCAGCTTTTTTGAACACAGATGACCAATGTTTTTTGTTGTGTAACGGATAACTTCGCAAGACCTTCAATGACAAAAAAGTTAACACATTTATATGACCATCAATAAATAATACTATTTGAAGATTTCAAACAAAAAGTTAAATTACTTACTAACCTGCTTCACAAAATTATCCATCAAGTGCCTCAAACAATACGCATGGTGACTTCCCGGAAATAATAGCTTAACAGCCTTGATAATACCGGGATTTCTATCTGAGAAAAAAGTGAACTTTTCAAACACCATGATATGTTGCAAAACAAGAACACCTCTCAAATGAAAACAAAACCATTCCCAATTCGAATCATTCTCAGCATCCACTACAGCGTATGCCAATGTAAAAAGATCATCATTGGCATCTTTTGCCACTGCAAGTAGGATACTACATTTATATTTGTTCTTAATATGAGTTCCATCGAGAAAAATTATTGGTCTACAACCAGTAGCAAAACCAACTGCACATGCATTAAAACAAAGGAATAACCGTTTGAATTTATTGGTTACTACATCAATCTCACAATCTGCCACACTACCAGGATTTGTTTCTCTAACTTCACGACAATACCATCTCAATTTGTCATAACACCCCTTATCTGTGCCATGGAGATCATGCATAGCTAATTCCTTGCCCTTCCAAGCCTTGTGATACTCTAAATCTACTCCAAAATCTATGTGTACATCTTTCACCATTGCACAGGGACGATAAGATGGCTCTCCCCTCAATTTATTCTTCATCAAATCTGCGACCCAAGCTGAATCAGCTCTTGGATGTCCTCTACCAGATAAATTGTCCTCTCCACAAGTGTGTTGTAAATTGCATTTTTTGATCCCAAATAGATTGTCTGCCTTATGTCTGGATGCATAAACTCGCCACTTGCAACTATGTTCAGTACAAACAACAATAATCTTATCTCGATCATTTTTGGCATACAAAAATGAGTGTCTTATAGCAACAGAATATTTTTTCATATAAATTCTAAATTTTGCAGCATCTTTGAATGTTTGGCCCACCCCACGTATGCAATGAAACCAAGAATCAAGGGAATTTTGTACTGGAGCCTCTTCAAGCTCATTATCACTTCTGGATTGTCTGTCATCTTTGTCGTCCCTTATGAATTTCACAACCATAACTTTAGAATTACTTTTAGGATGAATCAACATTAAAAATCACCAAAAAACTATAACGAAGTACAACAACAAAATCACGCTTTCAAACTCTATCTATACATAAAGATAACAAATAATTATTGAAGTAAACAGTATAGACAGTGCAAAAAAAAAAAGGAACGAGTGAATTATACCTCTCATTATTTAAACCTCCTGTAGTCTGATCTTTTTTCTCGGCCCTCAATTCAATCATAGTTAGCCTCATACACATGTGAAGATGTATCATATTACGGACATCATCATTGTTGTTTAAGGTAACGTACATCTTGTACTGTGGAGCTATGTATTGTAGTGACATAGATTGAGGATTAATTTGTTCATATTTGCTTGACAAACTCTGAAATAAATCATCCAAACTAGATCCACTCATAATTGAAATCACAAATAATTTCTCATTACATTTGCAGCAACCCAAAAAAGCAAGGTTGGAAGAAGACCCTACTCCAGATTCCATTCTACAAAAATAAAAGTAGTTTTCAATCAATAAAAGTTCTTGCATACGATATTTGTAGAACTATAATTCATTTAAGGCTGAAATAAGTAAGATTTCATCTTTCAACAGCACAAATCAAACAAAATTTAACGTACAAGCATTTCAAACAAAGAACTATATAATAAATCATAAATATAACCTCAAAGTTATTTAGAAAAATGTCAATCTAAACCAAATGTTATTATTTGGTAAAATATTTGATTCAGAGTTTTATGAAATTCATATACAAGAGAACCATGGATTTGGGCATCTAAAAAATACAACAAATGAAGATAACATTACAAAATATTAGAAGCCAAAAAAAAAATTGTGAATGGATTGCACAACAATATCATCTTTTTCGGATAAATAAAACTCGTTGGTAGATAGATGCGTAACAATGATTGAGTTTACAATTGATTTTTTTAAATCCCAAAAAAAAATCTTGAAGCGTTGCACTTCAATATTCATGCACTATTATCATCAATATTAAAAAATTAAAATCTTCACTTACTTCAACTAGAAGAAATGCAATAATTGGCTATAACATAATATCGTATCAAAACCTATATAAAAAATATAAAAACAAGACCCAACTTCATATAACCAAAAACATGAATCTATCTATCAAATTTAGGAATTTCGATTGTAGCTCATACGATCTATTTTAACAATCATTGAATAACAAAATCTTGCGGGCTACACCAATTAGAAAAACTTTAAATCACAAAGTTATAATGTCCGGGTAAATCCCCAAACCACAAGGGTAATTAATCGTTTCTTTATGTCAACCAAAAATCATATATTTCAAGTAAAGGAAATAATAAATAAACAAAATGAAGACTTCTCATTCATAATTTATATTAATGACATTATGTTTTCGGGTTTAAAACCTAATGAATATCAAGTACCTCAATTCCACTTGAAATGAGTCTGGATAGATCAAATCTACACAAATCTGAAAAAAAAACATATAAAGAAGATCAAATCGACTGAAAAATCTCAACATTAACACACGACACAGAGGCATCGATGGTCAATAAACACATACAAAAGATGAGCACTTACACACAACTTCGGTCAATATGCAAGAGCGAAGAACGGAGAAGGTGACTCGTTGCTTGCTTCAGTCTCTTTGTAGGTGAGTTTCGTCGGTTGATGGGTTTCGTTGGTTGAGGCCGTGAGTTTTCTGCCGTTGAATGGGTGGTGAGGGCTTTAGATTGGAGGTGGGGTTCAGAAAAGAGAAATTTCAAAGCCGATGAAAATAATAGTATATATATCTATATATATAAAGGGTAAATATGTAAATTGGGCTTTGTAGGAAGTGAAAAACAAATAAAATAGAGTGTCAGGGAGTGTAAATAATACTTAGCTGTTGGAGGGACTGAATGCTGAAACTTGTTTATGTTTAGGGATTTTTTTTTCTAATTCACCCTTAATTTATCATGTTTTATATTATTGTAATTGTAAATTTGTAATTACATAAATTAACGAGATTATTTGATAAAGTTATCAGTAGTAACTTCAACTCTCGTATCAAATAATTCGATTTCACTTCACCACATTTGGTGAGCTTGGTATGACTTTCCATATAATTACAATTTTGTCATTCATTTTTTGTTTTTATTTTTCATTTCATTATTTTTTTCTTTTTTCTTTTCCTTTTTTATGATAATTTAAAAAAATTGTCAAAATACCCCCCACTCAATTTATAACTTAAGTTACGTATAATACTTTCAAAATATCAAATACTGTATACGCACACGTTATGTACGACAGATAGGATGAACACAGGTCGGGTAGTTATTTTGACCACCCGAACCCGATTCGAAAACATTGGGTACCCGATGTTTTCGGGAGGTCGCGGGTATCTTTTTTTTTTTTTTTTTAATTTCATTGTGGTTGTGAGCTACTTCTACCCCTTGATATTTACTCATTTTTTGCACAAGTTTTGAAAAAAAAAATCTCAAATGTGTCAAACAATTAAATAATCGAAATCTGTGAAAAAATAACCATCATTACTAGAGTTGTCAAACGGACTAACACATGGCGGGGCGGGCCGGCCCACCAAAAACTCACCTTTTGGCGGATCGATGGCGGGCCGACCCACTATCATGACGGGCTGAAAATCGTCAACCCAACCCAATCCAAGATGAGTTGCGAATTTAGCGGGTCGGATTTGTTTTTTTTAAAAAAAAAAACTAACTGTCCCGATAGGATCGGGTATCTGATACCCAAACCCAAATGCCCAACGGATATACTAGTATAATTAATTAGTCGAACTCTCTTGACTTGTTGCCTCACAAGTCACATCATGTCCCAAAAATGAAAGAGATCTCAGATTCAAATTTGAGACCTTTCGAACTCCCCCTCCAATATTATTGCATTTTACTTTACCATTTTGATTTGTATAGTCAAAATATCTTCTTCTTTTTTTCAACTCAAAACAGAAAAATAAAAAAACTTATTCATAAGACAATTTATATATCTATACAAAGATATCCTTTTTATCTATTGCAATTTGATATTTTACAAATTTATTTTAATTCTATTTCCCATCTCTTATTATTGAAATTTCAAATTTTGATAACTTTAATTTAAATTTTTAAAAAAATTCTAAGGCAATGTTTGGTAGCTTGGATTAAACAAGGATTGCATTATAATCTCATGTTTGGTACGTTTTCAACTATAACTAAGATAACGTAGGGCCCACTATTAAATTACTGTGTCATCTGGAACTTGGAGGACTACAATCCGCTCTACCGAGGTGGTATTAGAAATCTCATGTCTACAGTGTTGAGAATTTATGAGATTTTAACATTTATACCCTTTGTCCTCCATCTGCCCAAATCATTTAATATTATTTAAATATAATTTATAATATACTAATTTTAACAGTAATATTTTAATTGTTATTAATTTTTACTTAACATTAAAATGAATATTCACATTAGTATTCCTATTTTAATTATAAATAAAAGTAATTTTTATATTATTATTAAATGTAATTATTTTTATGTTTTAATTAATATTTTTAGTTATTTTTTGTGATTTGGAAATTAAAATTAGTGATATTATAATAAAAATAAAAATTAATTATTTAATAATATTTAAATTTAGAATAGGGCAAATTATAACTTATTTAATAATACTTTAATTAATATTCATCATATTTTAATAATTATTAGTATACTATTTATTTAACAATAATATTAATATTGTTATCAATCTTTATTTAACGTTAAAATTAATATTCAGAATATTATTATTATTTCCCAATAAATTCATATTTATATTATCGTTAAATTTAATGATTTTATATATTTTAATTAATATTTTTAGTTATTTTTAGTACGAAAATAATAAAAATGTAATAATGAATATAATAATAATAAATAAAATCTATAATATAACTAATTTAATAATTAATATTCACTATATTTTAATTAATAATAATTTTTAATATATTATTTATTTAACAGTAATTAATATTGTAATTGTTACTAATTAAATTTAACATTAAAATTAATATTAAAATTATTTATCAATATTTTAGTTATCAAAATAAATTAATATTTATATTATTATTAAATTTATTGTTTTTTATTTTTTATTAATATATGAAAATTATTTTTTGTGGTTTGAATTTAAAATTAATGAAAATTTAATAATTAATATAATAATTAATTTTTTTTATAATGATAAGGGTAAAATGGTAATTTTTTAGTTTATCATTATCTCAATCCCGATATTAATCATTTCAATCAAACACATCATTATTTAATGTAATCCTATCAAATCCTTTCAATAATCTCAATGCATGTTATCCATACATTATCATATATATTGAACCAAACGATGCCTTAATTGTTTTAGAAATCGCACGGCATACCATACTCAATGCAAATTCAAAGGTTGAGATTCATCAATACATTGATACTATTTTTCAGTGGATCCCACAAATATTGATGCATCTTTACATCATTGGGATATTGTCTGTAAAGGTAAGATGAAATTATTCCATAACATGCTAGTATATATTATTTGTGGCCGGCTTCTAGATACAAAATCTATTAAAATCTCACGTGATTATAAAAATTGAGCTCATGCCCTAACAATTGTCTGAAGAGCTATATTTTCCAAAAAAATAATAATAATAAAATAAATTTACAATAATTACAGTATTCTGTGGCCTGTACATATACTACAAGAGGCAAGAGGGGAACAAGAAGTTGGTTTTACTGCCTAGCAAAGCTTCATAAGTAAATCTTTCTCTGCCCCTTCTAAAAGCCATAAAAACTGCACAGCAGACATGGCCTTTTAACACATATTTCAAATGCATCACGATCAAATCTTCCTCAAAAATGATCAATCCTTGAATGGTTCTCAATTTGGTTAGTTTAAGATTGGCATGCAACATTGATGTTCATCAGTCAGATGGAAGCGTTTGTCCCCGTACCATTGCACATACACTCGGGGATCGGATACTTTGTCACGTCCCTTCCTGATTTACTCGTCCTGAGTTCAGGCTGTCCGAACGAATCTTGATGCAAGTTTAGTACGATCTTATTGAACTCGGCTTCAGGAAGAGATTGGTTCATAAAATATCGAAGCATGTGTCTTTTGTTTGGGATGATGGTCTTTTTGTGCCCTCCATATGCCCTATGTCCCTGTTTTCAAGAAAACAGAAGTACATCATAATCATTCCGCGGTTCCACCCAACACTAAAAGGGAGCACAAAATATATTTAAGATGGACTCAGTACCTGGATGGCATGCCCCATATTTCCACCATGAGATGCCATGAATACATTACTGTTTTCGGAAACTATATAATCGATAGCAGCCATTAAAGATGCCTTTTTTGCAAATGCTTCAAGCTCCCCTGGCAGTGCAAGGTCTTCCTTGGTGTAGAAATGAGGAAAATCTGTGGTTAATGGGAGTAGAGCTTCTTTTCCTCCCAATGGAATCCCACCAGCCCAGTAGATTCTTGTACTTTTTGGCGCCCGTAAAGCTTTAAGCAGTCTACATACAACAATGACATTATACTCAGATAACAGAATCCATCCGACATAAAATGATTGATTCTTGCAAAGGATCCTAAAGTATCACCTTGCTACTTCTAATGCATTCAAGGGGCAGAGGCCTAAAAGTTTTCTTTCTTGATATGTCATGTTGGATCTTGAAGTCAAGAGATTTGGACTCGTTTTTCTCTCATTACTTATCATTTCATCATATTCTTGGCCCAGTCCAGGGAGGCACCCAGTTCTCACCCATACATCCTTTTCCATTCGCAGATGAAGAGCAAGATACGGTCCTTTGCTTCTCATTCTGTCTGTTAGCTTGTTACCAATTTCTGTTATATGTGAGGCAAATCTCAATGCATGAAATGCCACCTACCAGTTTAAAAAGTTACATGATTAGATGTTAACTATGAAGCAAAAGTTAAAGAAGAGAAGGGATAATTGCAACGCATAAGGGTCAGGTCAATACCTTGCAGCGTAGCTTTTGAAGATCAGAAGGAAGGTCCTTAGAAAGCCTTGAGTCAAGACCACGTAAAAGCAATACCCCATCCCTCCTTAGCTGCAGGACAAGAAACTTGCTTCATTTAAAATCACTTGCCATTTAAAAAGTAACAGCAACGTTAGAACCTCAATCTTTTCCTGTCGATCAGTTTTTAAGTGTATACAAGGACGTCGAAAACAACAACCAGAGTAAAACAAATCTTGGACAAGTATATGTATTCAGCATAATTTGACATAGGTATTGACACATAAAGTTCTAGCAAGAATCCCCACTTGAATGAATGCTTTTTGCCATCCTATTTACGCGATCAAGTTTGGATTAAATTCCTACATTAGCAGTTGTTTTTGTAGGAAAAAAAGATACGGCTGAACAATTCAGTTGAGATTGATACTGACTGACTTATAAATCGAAAAACAAGTTAGAGGAAGAGGGGGTCAATGAGGGGCAACTTGACGACCCACTAGCTAGGTCGATCTTGCGTATCATGCAGTTGTGGCCAACGGATCATTTCGATTGTGCAGACATAGGAGGCTTTAGCCACAGAAGACATTCTTCTTGTCAAGCCAATGGTCGGACAAGCAGAACTTTAGATAATGAGTCCTACTAACAACTATAACTCATTCACCATAAGAAAAAAGTCGATGCATTGAAATTTCTGGCATTATAAAGCCATTTACACGTCCTACAATCCGACTTTGAGATATATTATTACAATTCATTGAAATCACTAGTTTTCTCATCTTTTAAGTAATGCCAAGACAACTTAATAAGCAACAAACAACTAACACAGATGAATAGTTTTAGAGAAGTCATTCAGGATCTTACTCGTCTAAGGTAACGTGAACGAATCCACTGCGGTGACACATGAAGGGGAGTACGCTTCTCCTCCACATGCCTTGCCATCAAATGAGTAGACGGTAAGGATGAAACTATCCGAACATCGTTTGCCAACACACTTTTGAAATGATCCAAGTCAAATATATCAGAAAATTCACTGCAACAGCCAGAGAAGCCACAGAACATATTACTTCCACAAACTAGAACATACACTACCACCATGAAAGACACAATTCAATGTAGCTCAGTTTTATTTGAAAACGAAATAAGTACTGGTGGGCTGCAAATGAAACAATAATATGTAGAATACGGGGCTACAATACCAAGACTTGTCATATCTAACTTACGCTAACATGGCCTCTTCCACAACGTATTCTTAATTCTTAAATGAACAAAAAAAATCAACTCTAGAATCCCCCTCTCATCTCACAAAAAAAAGAAAAATTAAAATTTTGCTCATAATTTTTAAAGAACGGTGAGTTTGGCCGCGCAAATCAAGAAATGGTGGAGAAACAAACCTTTCATCACCCCAAATTACATTAACTTGCAAAATGGGGACAACTAAAGATGCACCAAGAATTCTTGCAATTACCACAGCATCAACAATCTGATTCCTCTGCTGATTCATCCCTCCTGAAACCACCACAATCAAATACTTTGCTCTCTCCTTTACAATGTCACCACTCTCTCTTCTGTATCCTTCACTAAAATCCAAACAAGGCCTATAACCAAACCCATTAGGCTGCTTCCAAAACTCAACATTTCCATCAATTTCAGCCACATTTTCATCCACATTTAGTTGAGAACTGAAAATCACACCAACCATTTGCGCTTTCTCTCGAAAAACAGCACAAGGGTCATGTGAAAGAGGCATTGTGGGATCAAAACCGAACCAGATATTCAACATCCAAAGAAAAACAAGCACAAGAACCAAGAAAATGAAAAGTCTTGGACTTTTGAACAAACCACCGAGCTTGGAGATGAAAGTCTGCTTTTTCTTAGGAGAACGTAGCAATGACTCGAGAGATGACTGTGAAATGGAGTTGATGATCTGAGACGGGACAGAGATGAAACTCTGTTGGTTCTTCTTCTTGTTACTCTTTGAAACAGCCATTTCATACGTCGAAAACACACATAAATGCTCACACTAGTAGCCTTTTTATCGATTTTATAAAAATAACAAAATGTAGCCGCATTTTCTTGGGATTTCGGATTTCTTGAAAAGATTCCGGATAAAAGAAAGAAAGAGGAGGTAAGAAAGAGGGCTGTGGAGCAATGGATTGATGCTCGTTTTGCATTCGTTTCGTATTGAGTAATCAAACGTTAAAGTCAGAGGAGGTCTGTTGTGTCAGGTTTTGGTATATTTTCTTTTTCTCGTTTCTTTTTCATATTGGGTTTAACGTTGGAAGAAATAATCTTTGTGCTCCTACTTATAAACAAAACAATTTAATGTCTTTTACTATACCAATTTATGAATTATAATTTTTTTTTAGTTTTAATTTTCGATGATCCCATTGAAATTATTATTTTGTGACGTTCTTTATATTTAACAATATAAGGAAATTAATATTTCTAACATCACATCAAGAATAATATTGTTGGAAGGGTAATGAAATATTGTTGAAAGTATTCAATTCACTAATGTATTCCACCACCCTTTGTAATGAAAATAAGATAAAATATCATGATTAAAAAATAAAAAGAAAATAAGATAAAATAAAATAACTAATATATAGAGTTCGTGAGCTAACTTAAAACACGAGTTCGTGAACATGTTCAGAAAATTTATCCACCAATATTTCTCAAACAAATTTGTCTCACTAGTATTATCCGATATAATTTATTTAGCTAATGTAATTTACAAAATATTACGTTATTTTGAAAATTGAGTTCACGAGCATGAGACCAAGCTCGAGTTTCTTAGGTGAGGTAGAATTTCATTATTATTGATATGAAACTTTTTATCAAAATATTAAATTTGAACTTTATTCTGATAATTTCATAAGTTTAGGTTGTGCTAGGATTAATAAATTTGATTTGTCGACTGAGATTCTAAAAAAAATTGATATCATTGAAATTGTGTAACTTGATATCCAATATATTTGAAGTTCATTTCAATTTTGTCCTCTCAAACAAGTTAAATAATTTGAAATCTATTGTCTCAAATATATCAATCCGACCGGAATATTGCAAATCAGACATTCCTTATATTGATATATCCTAATGAACTTCTCATATGAATCCTACTAATTGATTTGCTAAAAAAGAACAACTTATTCCACGACAAATTTTATCACACCCCCGTTAATTCTAGGTAGTCAATGGTGATTCCTAAACATGGAAACTAGTGGACACATGCATTGAGATTTGAGAGTATAATTTTCTTCATACATTGGAAATTATAAATTGAAATCCACGAATTGCTAAATAAATAATAATTAATTAAGTGTCACCTTTTTAATAAAAAAATTCAATTTGGTTGCCGCTATTCCAATCCATTTTTATATCAAACCCGACAGCTTCAGTAATGTTCTCTGGTGCTGTTTTGACCCAAGCTCCAATAATGATCATCAAATACCCAATGCCCATTAATTCAACTTCACATAATTTCTTTCCTACCCAAACAAAATTACTCACTCATTATCTATGATTTTGAAATTATATTATAACAAAATATGATCATAAATAATTACATATATAATATTACACACACACACATTTTCTCAATATATATATATATATATATGTGTGTATATATTTCATTTTTTTGTTTAGATAAAATTGATTTTTTGGTCCCTATACGTTTGTTATTTTGCGATTTCGGTCCTCTATGTTATCAAATTCCATGTTTAAAATGTTATTTTTTCTTCCTTTTTTTGTGATTTTAATTCGTTTTTTTGACATAACGCTGATGTGACATCAATGCAGCGTTGATGTGGTGTTGATGTATAATATTGCCAAAAATCTGAATATACAGAGATTAAAACTAAAATCTGAAAAAAAATAAAAAATTAAGAACCAAAATCACAAAACGATAAAATTACCGAATCAAAATTGCAATTTTTCCTTTGTTCTTATGAAAATCTCCTTGAAATCATCATTTTCTTACTAACTCCTCACAATAATTGATTAACCTAAACTCCAACTAAAAACAATTCACCAAACCAACCAAACGACTTTCGTGCAACTAATAGCGCTTTCCACATCTCAATCATTAACCTCGCTTTGCTTCGGTAACACGCTTTTAATATTTGGTGCAAATCCTTTCCAACAAACAAATCAAACAACATTTATTCTATTGTCAATTAATTGTGACTTGCATTAAAAAAATTTCGAGTCAATCTTAGAATTATTACATTCGTTATTATAATAAGTAATTTAGAAATTGAATTATGAAATTGATTATTGTCAATTAGTCAATAAAATAGCATATAATGATAAGGCCATTTGCAGAAATTAAATATGCGCTCAGTTACTCTATCACTATTAGACCTTTAAGAATTATGATATACGAAACGAAATAACATGAAAACGAATTAAAATACGTGAACATGAATTCATGATACTAGCATTCACGTATATAATATTCTCATTGATAGTTACTAATCAACTAATACACGAGATTAAAAAAAAATTGGGACAGAACGTTCCAACCACCATGTAAACCTAAAATTCGATAATTAAGGTTTAAAATTTAGCTAAATATAGATCAAGGATTTTTCCATTTAGATACATAACATTTAAATATATTTTCATCTTTTTACACTAATTAATTTTATTCAATATAAGTAAACCAGGACCAAAAAAAAAAAGGATTACTTTTGCTAAGTTCTTTAATGGATACAATTTACATCCATACATTTACACAAAAATCAGCTCCTGATTTTCCAAAGTTTAAAGAGTTACTAGCTAGTTAGCGTTTGCAAATACTTAAAAATTAATTTGATTATGGATTTTTCATTTACAAATTTTCAAAATTATTATTATTATTTTTTAAAAAAAGGTACATAATCACTCTTGTTAAGAATCTGTAAATATATCTTAGTAAAAAGAATTCCATTAAAAAAAGTAGACAACTATCAGACCTCGTATTGTAAGTTGTAACCAAAAAATATATTTATTTTAACACAGTATACGTATATATGTAAATAAGACATGGTATTATATTATATATAAAGATAAAAACGAGAGAATTATTATTATTTTTTAAATGCACGATTACTCCAACAAGTAATTGCACAAAGTAGAATATTTCAAGCACTATGATCCAGATGTGAATATATATATATATGAGTTACATTACATAAAATACATTAAGTTCTTAATTCTTTTTTAGTAGATTACGCTTTTAATTCTTATAAATTGAAATTAATATAAAATAATAGCTAGCTCGCTCCTCTCTTTGACGGCATCGTCGTAATTACATTTTAACTATCTATTTTGTACGGTGTAACATATTTTTGGAAGATAGTTGTTGAAATAAGAATCCTTAACCGCTTCAATAATCAGTCATTGGAGGATGATTTAACGAGTCAATTAATTAAATAATTGCGACCAAACCCCTACTTAATTAATTAGCTAGTGATTAATTTTTTAACCTATTCCACCACATGGAGCTCCCGGAGAAACATTGGAGATGACGACGGAGTGGAACTACTATTCAAATGAAGACGTTTCAATTTTTTTATTTCATTATTTTTTGAAAAAAAAAATATTGGTTAATTTGTATTTAATTATTTTATTAAATAGTCCGCCGACGAGAGTTTTACGGGGTTGAGTTCGATTACTTTGGACCAATAATAATCATTGGATGTGTAGTGGAGACAAAACCTAATTGTAGGATCTCATTAATCAGTTCATGGATTTTGATGGTAATTCAATTCAAGACAAATATTTTTCTTACATATCGTCACACGTAAGTACATTTATAATGTGCTAGAGATCCCACATTAAAAAAAAAAAAAGGAAAAATCTACGTTAAGTGCTTTCCTATTTTACAAAATGTGAACTATGGACAAAATCACATTTAAGAAGAAGAAGAAGTTATTTTTTGTAGGCAATATTGCATACACACACGGCTATCCATGTGTGTCGGGAAAAATATTGTATTTGTATGTCTTTCGAGTGTTTAGCCAAAAAGGTAATTAATAAATTATTAGATTTACAATGGGGAGAGACACAAGGAATAAATATTTTATATGAAAATGATGCTGAAGTTGTTGGTTTGTTACAATCAAAATCATGGGAAGTTGAGCTACTCGATTTTCTATGAAGATATCATTACAATAAATTAATTGGCTTTGGTAATAAAGCTCTAAGATTAGTGTGTGAATCAAGCATCACATCCTCAATTTCAATTTTTAAAAATTTAGTAATATTTTGGCATTTTGCATCATCAGTCACAAACAAATATATATTAGATAAGAGATGCAATATTTGAATAAAATTCAAAAAAATTTAAGAGAAAATTATGATTTCTGAAAAATATACCAGAAGAAATTATGTCAACTAAAATATACCAAAAAAAATATTTATAATTGTCAATTCTAAGGAGAAAAAATTATTTTGATGGCTATCTTCAGCATTGCCCAACTATTAAAATTTTCTGTGCCATTAGCCGTTGTATCCATTTAGCCCACATAAAAACATATGGGCCACATTTTCTCTGGTAGAATTGAATGATTGATGTCAATTAATTTAATAATTAAATTAATAAAATAAAATTACCCAAATATATATACATTATCCACTTAAAATTTAAAATTAAATATGTTTTTGGTAATTTTATTTTATAGTGATGATTATTTAAAAATTAATTAAAAATATAGAATTATAAAAATATAATTTATTACGAATATAGTTTTAAATAAGACCATATTTACTAAAGAATTTTCGTAAAAGAACAACATAAATAAAAAAAATAAAAAAAGAGAGACTTGATGTGGAAGAAATATAACATAATGAGTAGCTTTGGGGTTTTGGGAATGGTGTTGTGGTGGGGTTTTAAAGTTGATAGAAACTTATTTTTGTCAATCCTTTAGTACGCAGAATGTGACAAATAATTTCCCAATCATGTCCAATAATAATAATAATAAAAGAGAAGAAATAACATTTTATTTTTATTTCATGTGACGTGGGTCATAATGGTTTCAGCATTGCCAACTGGATTTCCATTTGCTATAGTATAAATTCATCGAAACTGAAAATGAAATTATCATACGAGCTTGGTGAATTAACTTGCTTTTGAATCGAAAATCTATTGACTTTAAATACATTTTTTATTAAAGAGAAGTAAGATCATAAATTTTAGATCCTCTTATTTCATATTTATATAATAGTTTATATTAATGGATGAATCTCAAGTCCACCAAATGGATATTTTGAATCCAATATATTCTACATAACTACTATGTAAATAAATAAGATGTGTATTTAAGATGTGATCTATTGATTCGAACATTTTAAATGTAAAAATTATGATCAAAATCTATAGATTTAAAATCTTTTTATCTAAACGAAACCTCGAGTTATTTCTTTAAATATTGAAATATTTTATAACTAGGTTCAAGAGATTTATTTGATAATCTGAGCTAATTAATCATTTTCGCTTCATTTTGTTTGAGGCCAAGCTAGGTAGGAACCTTGATTTTGAATGGATAAGTAATTAAACGATCGAGGATGCATTGTAGAATTTGTAGTGAATTTAGGAAGCAAAGTATATAAATTCCCATGTTATTTTCATGTGGGAACTGTCCCCTTTGCATGTGCATTAAGTCCTATCAGAGTTTTATTTATTAATCTGAGGAAAAAAGTGTTCCATCTAGAACATAATTTATATATATATATATATATATAAAATTTTGTATGGCGCGTGTAAACAGATATTCCCACAAATAGATCAATATATATATATATATATATATATATATATATATATATATATATATATTGATCTATTTGTGGGAATATCTGTTTACACGCGCCATACAAAATTCTTAATTCATGTACTGAATTATAAGAGCATGCTTGGTATATATGAAGGATTATGGTAGGAATGAAATGAACATTTTCATCTCATTTCTTATACATATATTTGGTTTGGTATGATAATGAAACTATTTCCATATTCATGAGAATTATCCTAAAAAATAGAGCAATAAAAGTGTTTCACATCACCAGTTTTTTTATAAGTACTGCAGCTAAAAATATCCGATATGAGTAGTTAAAAAAAATGCTCCTAACGGCTATATCAAAAGGAGCTTTTTCTAGCAGCGGTTTTATACAAACCATTGCTAAAATATTTTCAACAAGAGCGTTTACGAAACCGTGCTTAAAATTACGATATTAAGAGCACATTCTAACAGCGGTTTATACAAACCGGTGCTAAAGTATGTGTGTGAACAAGAGTGTTTAAGAAACTGCGCTTAAAATTAAGATTCTAGGAGCACTTTCTAGGAACGGTTAATACAAATCAGTGCTAATATGTGTTCAGCAAGAGTTTCAACAAAACCGCACTTAAAATTATAACATTAGGAGCGTTTTTCAGTAGGAATTTATACATACTGGTGCTAAAATGTGCTCAACAAAAGCGTTTAAGAAACCGTGATTAAAAGTAAGACAATAGGAGCGCATTCTAGGAGCGGCTTATACAAATCGATGCTAAATATGTACAACAAGAGCGCTTAAGAAACCGCGCTTAAAAGTACGACATTAAGTGCGTTGTCCAGCTGCGGTGTATACAAACTGATGCTAAAACGTATTCAAAAAGAGCGTTTAAGAAACCGTGCTTAAAAGTACGACATTAGGAGCACTTTAGAGCGGCGGTTTATACAAACCGGTGATAAAAAAAAATGTTCAACAAGAGCAATTAATAAACCACACTTAAAAGTACGAAATTAGAAGCGGTTGAGCTAAAACCGATTCTGTTGATTGCTTTTCAAGAGCGGTTTTGCAAACGTCCTTGAAAAACCACTTCTAAAAACCATTTTTTTTGTAGTGTCAATAGTTGATGAGATTTATCAATACATACGGGGTCGATTATTTTTTCAGTGGACCTCATAAATATTGATAAATCTCCACCTTTAAATACATCATTGGCGTAGTGCTTGAAAAAATAGGACGAAATCATCCCATTATTTTGGATAAAAATGGGCATTCTCACATCTCATTTCATATTTACATGTCATTTTCCAATTTTAGATTATTAAAATAATATTAACTTATATGATCATAATAATATATTATACTATATATAAATAATTATATTATTATCATGTTAATAATGATACTTTTTTAATATTAATTAGAAGTATTATGATTTATTTATTATTATCATTATTTAATTATTCTAAAAAGAGAAATGATATTTACACTCCAAAAATTTATAATTACACTCCACTTTTGATATTTAATGTACTTTCTTACAAAATTACCCTCAATTAATCATTTCATAATTTTTAAGACTAATATACCCTTATTTATTATTATTATTATTAGTAAAAAATATTAATATAATTACATATTATTATTATATTAAAATTATTATTATTATTATAAAAACTTAGATTAGTGAAACTATATATAATGATAATTTTATAATAATTAATACATCATCATCAATAATAATAATCATCATCAACGTATGGATAAATTTTATTTTGATATATGTAGTTAAAATATAATTTTTTTATTAAAAATAATTTCATTACATCATTTTCATTTCTACTGATACTGATCGTTGGAATAGAATATAAAAACTATTTGTTTGACCCATAAATTAATTTGTGCCATTAATTTATCATTTAATAAATTAAGAATTTTAATGATAAGTCTCGGTAAATTAAAACCCAATAAAGTTATAGGAACTGCAAAGAATTAATCAACTTCGAAGACCCAAAATCCAAGTAGTGGGATGGTGTAGTTGGAAACTCGGGGAATCAGATTGACTCTCGAGAAACCAAGCAGATAAAGAAGAGACGACCAAGTCAAAACAGTTACAATTAGTGGGATGGTGAAGTTGGGCACTCGAGGAACCTTCGGCACTCGCGGAACCAAGCTGAGAAAGAGAGAGGGAAAGACCAAGTCAAAACAATTAAGAATTAGTGGAGCTGTTAGTGGGGCTGTTAGTGCTGCAAGTAGTGGTCTAATGGAGGTGAGCAGTTGAGAAACTGACTCGGAAACCAACATATAAAAGGGGCATTCATGCATAACACAAGACACAACCAACAATCCAACAATTTCAAGCTCCAGAGGCTCGATACCCGCCGCTTGGTAAATCTCAATCAAGAGAATAATGTTGATCGATACACTTCACCATCCAAGAGAGAAGAGAAAGTGTGCAAAAGAACTCCTCAAAATGTGAAGTATAATAGTAAGATTTCAGTTTTTCAACATTTTTTTGTCATTGACCAAAAGTGTTCTGCAAGGTTACAGGGAACCATCAATCGAGAACACAATTCTATGAATGCTCGGGGGGAACCATATCTCTCTCAATCTTTGGTTATCACACAATTTTTGTACATGTACAAAAGTAAGTACAAAGTGTATCAAAGAACCACTCGAGGGCCGAGGAACCCGTTATTTCTTGGTGGGCCACGGAACTCGTTACGTCCTAGAGGAACCAAAATCATAAGGTCGAGGAACTACTCGCATACTGGAGGAACCATGGCCCTGGGGCCAAGGAACATTTTATATCATTGTGGAAATGTGGCATCAAAGAATTGCTCATATATACGAATAAGAACCATGGCCCGAGGGCCACAAAGCGATACTTACCAGCAAAAGAATAACATTTCAAAAGCAAGGAACATGTTTTCTCCAGCATATTGGTCGGTTGGGCCAAAATCTTGCGGGAAACTCAACTCAATGCGTGGTATTATATCCAGGCATGTTGGCCCGTTTGGCCAAAAGCCTGCGGGGGACATTTGTTTGACTCACAAATTAATTTGTGTCATTAATTTATCATTTAATAAATTAAGAAATTTTAATGATATGTCTCGGTGAATTAAAGCCCAATAAAGATACAGAAACTGCAAAGAATTGGTCAACAACTTCAAAGATCCACAATGCAAGCAGTGGGATGGTGCAGTTGGAAACTCGGGGAACCAGATTGACTCTCGAGGAACCAAGCAAAGAAAGAGAAGAAGACCAAATCAAAATAGTTACAAGTAGTGGGATGGTGAAGTTGGGCACTCGAGGAACCTTCGGCAACTCGAGGAATCAAGCTAAGAAAGAGAGAGGGGAAGACCAAGTCAAAGCAGTTAAGAGTTAGTGGAGCTGTTAGTGAGGCTGTTAGTGCTGCAAGTAGTAGGCCAATGGAGGTGAGTAGTTGAAGAACTGACTCGGGAACCAGCATATAAAATGGGCATTCATGCAGAACACAAGACATAACCAATAATCCAACAATTTCAAGCTCCAAAAGCTCGAATTCTTCAGCATATTTCTGCACATTTTTGAAATTTCATCACTGTTCTTGTATTTTTCTAGATTTTCAGTACATATTTTCAGTCATATTTCGTATTTCCTTGAGATTTCCAGCAACATCTTTTATTTTGTTTTATGGCAAACACTTGTCATTTTCAAATTTTTAGTAGTAATGTTGAAGTTTCAATTGCTATTAATTATTTTTCTTTCATTATTCCTTATGTTTTTTGGCGTTTAACCTGTAGAATTGAAACCGACGATGAAATCGGGGCTCACATTTGCTTGTTTTTAGAAGTTAGATTTTATTTTATTTTCATTTTTATCTTTTTGGCACGAACGTGTCTCGCACGCCTGCAACACACAAAATTTGCCAATTTTTATGTGCAAACACCATTATATTACCAATTTTAATTTATTTCATTTCAAAGTTAACTACAAGTCTACAATCATATATTATTTCATTTAAACATAGCAATCATGTACGTCCTTTGCATTTCATTCAGCATACATAAATCGTACGCTTTAATATTTTTTTAATATATAAAATCTAAATTTTTCATTGTTTTTTAACCAAAAAATTCAGCACTTAATTACTTTAACAGTGCCTTTGTGTGTGTGTGTGTGTGTTTTTTCCTTCAAAAAATTGGTTTGTTCATAATACAGTACTAGAAAATATGGACGATTAATCAGAAACAGTGAGAAAGACACGCACGATGCGAGTGTTACGTGAATTTCGGGTTTTGGTCAGGTCTTGAAACGCATATAACAATGATTTTTTAAATGGGTGATGCTACATGCAGGGGGCGGAGGGACATTGTCCTTTGCCCCCCACCCCCCCACCCTCAACCCCAACCCCAATATATATATATATATATATATATATATATATATATATATATAAAATAATTTTATTATATTTTTTTTCATTCATCACAAAAAGCTCAAAATTTTCTAAATCGATCAAAAAAAATAATGACAATTTTTAGTTATTGTATAAATACTCCTTGTAGTTAATATCTAAAGTCTAATTAATATAATAATAGTTAATGCATCTTTAAATTTTTGAACTAATTTTACAAAACTAATTAGAAACATGATCTGTCACGCCCCGTGATCGAAACGTAGCATCGGCGTTGTAAACAATTTTAAATCGTAAAACAACAAGCCATGTAGTACATAAACAGCCTTCAACCAGTCTTTACAAATCCAGTAATGTCTTTACAATAACCAAAACATGATAATAGCGGAAGCGAAATATAAGCGATAATAAAACTAATAAGACTGCTAGCAATTCCATAAATTTAGACTTGATCACCAACCCCAGAATGCGTTTTTCTCATCATCATCCAACTGCTCTTCAGTATTTGGGAAGGGAAGTAAGGGGGATGAGTGTTTTGGGAAACACTCAGCAAGAGGGGGCCAATTGTACATGCAAATGTCGAATATACATATATATAGGAGTTCAAAGGAAGCACGTTCCAACACATGTCGCAACATAGATCAGAACAAGGCATGACTTGAAACTGAGCATCAATACATATCATGAATATCACATAAACTTAGACATAGCACTGTTATTCATCTCGTTAATCATGGCTACTGATCAGTCCCTAATTTTTACTCCTCTAAGGGGGCGAGGCCTTAAACGGTTATTATAACCCACCGCATCAGGGTCATATCATATCTTATCATGTTTTCGGAATTCCTTATCCACTTCTTAAGTCGAATTCTAACAGTGCATAACAAGGAGTTTCATAGAACAAACATGTACGAATTTCAAAGAAGTATGAACCAGGCCATGTACGATTGAATTTTCACAAACACGATCATGAACGTATTTAAAACATATATAGATATAAGCCCTCTTACAGTATTCGATTTATAACAAATCGTGCAGAACTTGATGTTGATGGTAAGCCTCAAACGTGAGCAGAAAACTTCTTCCACAATAGAACAGAATGCTTGCTTTGAAACTGGAACAAAAACCTTGCTCTGCTTGAACTGCTGCTATCGAACTGGTACTGCTTCTGCTAGTCCTCGAAAGTGGCAGAAGGTTGGAACTCAAAATGTGCAGAGTTTTACTCAGTTTTTGTGTTCGAAATTGGTGTGATCTTCCTGCTAAATCTGCCACTATTTATAGGTGTAAGAAGCAGCTGAAGGGCCTCCCATTCATGGCCAATAACTCATATTAACAGCCATCATTCTTCATTATTGCAGCTGTTACAATCTCTTGATTTTTAGCTGTTACACTCCTTGGCTGATACATGCAACACTAATCTGCATACTCATTGTGGTTGTTACAATTCTAGCCTATGACCAAAAAACGTGGCTTCACATGATCGCCGACTCCAATTTTTTTTTCTCTTTCCTCCCTTCATCTCACTTTTATGTGAGGATTTTACATCTTTCTTTATAATCTTGAATTCTAGTCCACTTCTAAATTTTAGTAATACATGTTTGTTTTAAACAAAAAAACTTCATTGATATTAATTTTTTATTACTAGATAAAATGGTCATTATGATTATGACACAAAGTAAAACTTGAAATTGATAGATTTTCTTTCTATTAAAATGCGTCATATTTAAATAAATAATATTTTTAATGACTATTGTTGATATATATTGAGAAGCTAGTTGCTCAAAAAGATTTAGTAGATTTTTTCTTGAGATGCGAGAGAAACGTTCTAAATTCTAATTTATTCGGAAAGTAACGATGTGTTTCAAAATTTTCATTAATGATGGATATTGATTATTATTTGATTAAACTATAACGTATTTAAATTTTATTGTTATATATAATAACTTTTTTCATCTTTCCCAATATTGTTATTGGTCCCCCTTAATATTTAATCCTGTTTTTGTCCCTGGCTACATGTACACGGATGACTACGTACGTAATGTTACATATTGCATTTGAAATTACACAATCATCATCAATGTATTTTTGGAAGAGTATTTTCAAATAAAATGGAGATAATTTTGTAATTTCAAATGTAATGTATAATCCAGTGTGTAACTCTCCATGTACATGCATAAATCATTTTCCTTTCTAAATAGACATTTATAATCTTGTTAAAATTTGCATGCAGTTTAATTAGTTGAAGTAGGAATACTACATATGTAAACTTAAATTGATGCAACACGAGTGCACGACGGATCAAATCGATTACAATTATGTGTTTTTTGTGGTACATTTTATAAATAAAACAAGAAAGTCTATGCTACCCCAAATTGATCTTATTAATTATAAGGCTGAAATTATTAATGCATATCAAATGTTCACAAACAAACTACAGCCGCAGCTTTACTTATTTCCACATATAAAGTAGAGAATACATTAATACAGCCAGCCAGCATAAATATCTCGATGTCCACCGGATAATGACAAAAAAATGTCATTTAATTATTCATAATAATATAATTAAGATGCAAAACAGGGGTTGAATTATTATTTGTTATGGAGGGAATTCTTGAACCAAATTCCAGAATTTTTGACGGTTCTGGTGAGGTTGTGTCGGAAATCGACGTGGCATAGACCAAATTTCAAGGTGTAACCTGAATTCCACTCGTAACAATCCAAGAACGACCATGCCAAGAAACCCTTCACTTTTGCACCATCTCTTCAAGATATTAATTAATATACACAATGCAACATTCGTTACGTTTGATTTATTTTATGATTAAAAACTTTTTTAAAAAAAGGAGTATAATTTACTTACCCAATGGCTGCTCGAACAGCCTTCAGATGACGGCTGTAGAAATCGATTCTCTGCGGGTCTGTTATGCTCTCTTCCACGCTTTCATGATCAGCGTCACCAATTCCTGATTCAAATTAACACAAGATGATTAATTAAACATATATATTCATGCATGCATATATACCCTTGTCTCATAAAACGAAGACGAATACGAAATCACCGCCACAAAAAGATCGAGTACCGTTTTCTGTAATATAAATTTTTGGGTCATTGTAGGTATCCTTGACGTAGACTAGAAGCTTATGTAGTCCTTCCGGGTACACGAAGAAAGCACCCACTCCAGTCTGAAAATCATAAAATCACATATATAATATAAATATTAATTAAGATGGCTTGATTTAGAAGGAAATATATCGAAATTCGGATTCATATTCTTGATTACATACCGCCTCACCGATGGGTACTCCATTTCTCGAAGCTGGAAGAGAATTGAGAAGATTAAAAAAAAAAAATCATATATAATGGGATTATATATATAATGAAGTATATGAATTAAAATGAACATGATTGAAATTTTATATACTAACTTGTAAGGCGAGCCATGTAATCTGTACTGCTGCTAACATTGATGGCGTTGGATGGAGCATAAGCTGCATAGTTCCCAGTATAGTAGTTCACTCCCAGAAAATCATAGGATCCTTTCAGCAATTCTTTTTGCTCGTCGGTGAAATACGGTAATCGATCACCCAATACGGATCTCATCACTCTTGGATAATCTCCGTGAACCACAGGATCAGCAAACCTGCAGTAAGAATATATATTTCATGCATGCTTCACCATGATCTATCTAGCTATTCTTTTATCGATTCGATCGGATTAATTATTTTTCGAGACTATGACGATGAGCACTCATCGTGGACACCTATATAAATGGTCGCTCCGACGACTCACCATCCGAATAAGAAATCAATGACTCGTTTGGCTGCGCGAGCATCGGGTGTGCTATTTGAGTAAGGGACGAACCAATGGGTCACCACGGCCATCCCTATTTCACCTTTTTGAGTTGCCTGTCATAATATATATTAGTATGTTATATATTCATAAATATTACAAACAACCACAAAAATTATATAATTAACGTGGAATTATATTATAATAATTAACCTGGAACTTCTCCCTATAAATTTTGACAGCTGCTGCATGGCAGAGGAGAAGATGATGTCCTACAACATAAGGTTCTGTGGCTGAATTCCCTTGTGGGCAATTGGCCCATGGGGAGCACCGATACGGGGCGAAGTTTCCGACGAATCCGCCGTCGTAACCACCGTCGGCGAAAGAAAATGCCTCGTTCACTGTGAGCCAATACTTCACTAGATCACCAAACTCCTTGAAGCAAAGTTCCACATAATCTTTATAATCATTTCTGGCACAAAATACATATGTTATATATATTGAGTTGTCAAAAATTCATTCAAATTTCATGTTTATAATCTGCAAGAATAATTGAGACGTTTAATTACTAACACAATTAGAGGACTTAAAAAGCCCCTGTAGGAATCTTCTAGTGCTTGAGGTAGATCCCAATGAAATAGTGTCACAAATGGAGTTATACCTGTGCATTAATATTATACATATATATATATATATAAATAAGTAAAGAGGCCAATAAATTATAAGTTGGTAATATTGTAAGGGATTGTAAATGAATTTTGGGTACGTACCATTTGCAATGAGCTCCTTGAAGACATTCCTGTAAAAGTCAATCCCTTTCTGGTTCACACCTCCACTCAAACTCCCACCTATCATATAATAATTAATTAAACCACTAATTTAATGAAATTCTACCTTTCATATAACGAGCTAGCTCCTCAATTGATGAAACAATATATTTCCCGCATTTCTTGATTTAGTCATTAATAAACAAAATAAATAAATAATTAATTGAACGATTGTTACAGTAAATAATGTAACTCCAGTCATTGCTTACGAGGTAGTATCCGAGGCCAAGAAATGGACATTCTGAATACGTCGAGTCCTAGGTACTTCATTATTTTCACATCATCCTGTTAAGAGACAATACTCCATGCATCAATCGAGTTATAATTTCTGGCATGTCAAAGAGAGAATGTTACTATGAATTGAATTATTAGATATATGATTGGCCATGCTATTTGCATTTTTTTTTTTCATTTTTTGTTTTGTTAACGATGAATTTGTATTTTCAATCATATAACTTGCATATATTTTTTTTTTCATTTTTCATCTAGTTATGGTGAATTTTTATTTTTTAGTCGTGTAGTTTGTACATTATTTTCATTTTTTTGTCTAATAATTTGTATTCGCTTTTATTTTTGGTCTTTTTATGACTGAAAAGAAGACACTGATAAAAAAAATATAAATAATGAAAGTAATACACAAGTTAAAGGATCAAAAATGAAAACAATATGCAAGTTAACATGACTACAAATGAAAATTCACTCTAACATGACCGAAAATGTTTAAAAAAAAACATGAGAGTTAAATGACTAAAATACAAATTTTCTATTAATAGGATCAAAAGTGCAAAAAGTGCAAATAACAAGATAAAAAATGTCATTCTCCTTGTTTTTTAGATGATTAAAAATCCCGTGCGCTTACGTTTTGTTTCAAAATAAAATGTTAAAACATACATGCTTCAAAATAAATGCATTAGCCTTCTTTTTGTCTAATTTGAGCCAAGGGTTCAAAGACATGGACGTAAATTAGTTTAATTCGTAAACTTTCATGTGTTACGTTAATTAAAAATTAGAATAAGATTTTTTTTTACAAAAAAATGAACTTTGACTCGATCGACCTCGATGTTGACTGACTTCGGGCTTGTTGTATTGGCTTTTTTAAATTTTATTATTAATTACTATATTTCAAAGAATAGAAATATGCAATTAATAAAATAAAGACAAATAATGTATGAATTTTGAAAGACTATAAAGTAGAAAAACTTGCATATAAAACAGGTGACCTGTTATATTTTAAAATAAATACAAATAAATAAAAATGATGTATGAATATAATAGTAAGGATAAGATACTTTAAGATCGCGATATATATAGATCTCGATTAACAATCACCTTGTATCGATGATAAAAATCCATGGCAACATCTCCATTGCTCCTATCCAATATTTTTTCTGCAATTTTTTCAAAATGTTAATAAACATGTAAGCATCGATATAATTAGCGAATGAATAAGACAATATATATTGTTTTTTATCCTTTCGATGGTAATATTTTAACAAATGGTGAATATAATGTTAGAAAAATCAAAGATGCTCGTGGTCCAACACAAATTATTTCTCATCAAATAATTATAATAAAGGGATCAGATAAAATAAATATTTGGTAACTTAAATTTCGCACAAATTATGATTTTTTCAGTTGTTTTAGTTTTGAATGATTAGTATTATTAGTTGGACGATATATGAATGTTTCATAATCCATTTTTCAAAGTATCTACTTACAATCATGCGCTGGATGTTATATATAAACAACACTCCCTTAACTAATACAAAATAAAACTCGACATATATAACACTTCCCCTAATTAGCAAAATTTTCACGAGTTCCACTATCTTCTATTTTAAAAAATGTAAAGTTTATTTATTTTTTTATTATTCTTATTTAAATATAAACTCTATATTTAATTTTATATTTGATCCTTCTGTTAACATCGTGAAGGTTACGCCCACGACGCATTTATTGTCAATATTGGACAGCAGGGCATGGATCGATAAAAAATTAAGACGTACGATATATCCAGTTGGAGACTTTATTTAATTCAAATGTCAATGATGCCCTTAAGTGGACTCCACAGTCTAAATGCAAAGGGAGTACCACACAAAAATGAAAGAGATTAATATGTTCTATTTTTTAAAAAATACAATAAAAAATATATATATTATATAGCACAGAAAACTTTTGTACTTTAGGATTGATTTTTTTTTTTCCAAAGCAAGTCTGGTCTCAAATTATATTTTACATTTTATTTTGTGTACACAAATGAGTATGTCTATTCTAAAATAATTCAATATGTGCACGTGACTCGATAATGCACGTATCAAATACTTCCCCTCCCATATATTTACTCTACGTGACCATGCTGCACATTTTATCTGATGAAAACCTGCCCTTAATTCCGAAATATTGTTATATTTACAAAAATATTTAAAAAAAAAAAAGGAAATGAAAGAAATTAATATAAATATATAATTGTAGAGATATCTCTTTAACGAAATAAGAAATAATATGATGAAATAAACATTTTGGAAATTAGACCTGGATATTTGTGGGTGAAATTATCCCATATGCTCGGTCCTTTTCCATCTTGAAATGCAGCACCTTCATACTATTATAAGCAACGAATTCCACAGTTTATCCAAAGTGTGTAGTGTAACATTCCAATATATATATTATTAAAACAAGCATATATACAGCTTATTGTTTCCTCTATTTTTGGCAAAATACGTAATCTGCAGGTCCTTCACTTTACACAGATTCTCGTTCACCAAATAATGTATATATATAGAACTGCAATAATAAATAAATGATGCTATGGTAGAGTTTAAAAAAGTTTTTAGGAGTACTTCTCAATTTTTCAATATATATATATATATATGATTGTGTGTGTAATCAACGTATAAATTATTAAATACTTTTCAAGAATATATAGGGCTCTCTCTCATGCTCATGTGATGCTGACATTGGTGATTTTCAAAGCTTTCAAGAGTTGAAATTTTGTAGATTTGAACCTTTCATTTAATATAAAATGGACAGGCTATAAAATATTAAGATAATGTTCGAGAGAGCCTCTAGAAAGCACTTCTTATGCTGACATTGGTGTTGACATTTGAACCTTTCATCTAATTTTGAAAATTTTGTTAGAAAAAACTGAAAGTGCTTCTTAAAAGCTCTCTCAAACACTATCCAAGACTCAAGTACCTGATAGGCGGCGGAGGCAGCTCCAAATAGAAAACCAGGGGGGAAACTGCTCCGGCTGAAGTTCGAGAGATCGTATTCGTATCCTACTGCCGTGCGAGTGACCGATGCGCAAAATAGCAAGAGCAGAAGGGCTAACATAGTCTCCGGGCACCGCAAGTTTGCCATGGCTAGCTATATTTTCGTTGGGGGCAAAGCTTCTGATCTCTTCGTGCCATCTATATATAGAGCCTTGGACGTTATTTTAGTTTTTTTTAAAAAAATAAATAAATAAATATATATATATATATAATTGAGTTTTATGTAGTCGATGAGATTTGATACGGTATTTTATATTGTGTATAATCATACTATAAAAAAAAAATTGCCTTTAATCTTACTGTCTTACTCTTTCTTCCTATTTTATAATACACAAACTCATTAAAGTACTAATTGTGTGTTTGAATGCTTAAAAAATAAGATTAATTTAGAAATTAGATTTTAAATTCATGGAATTTGAATTCTCTTTTGGGGTATGGCAAAAATTTAAAATGTAATTTAGAATTTGATAATATAGATTTTGGATAGTTTATATTTTGTAGAATTTTTAGAAGAAGACTTCATATTTGTAAGTAAGATATATAAATTTATTAATAAATTTTTTTTATTGTTTTTATAACTCAAATTCCATGAAATCTTACTAATTTTGTAACATACCAATTTTATAAGGATCTCAATTATAGTAAAATGAAATCTAATGAAATATTATCAAATATCAATTTCATTTTGAAATATCATTTTACTTTACTAAAATAGTGTTTTCGTCTTTTCGATTTCAAATCTTATAGAGTTGACATGACAAATCATGAATTGTTAGATCTCCTATTATGATAATACCCTTAAAGTAGGTTGAACTAAACCGTTCCGAACACCTGTGACTAAATTTGATCCAAAATGTGTGGACTAAAATACCATTTCTTTTCTTTTTTCACATTCTCAACAAAGGACGATTTTGATATTTTAACAAAAAAAATTCCTCTACACTAGTGCAATCGAATTACACGGATGACTAAGGGAGTGTTTGTGATCACTAAAAAAAAGTGATTGTTAGCTTATGGCTTAAAAAAATCATTTTTGTGTGTTTCTTAAACCTAGATTATGTGTTAGCTTATGCTTAACTTAATTGAAATCCAAAAGCTAGTGATGTGGTGATTCTGATTCTCCAAAAATGATTCTAATAAGAAGGCCATTGTTAAAATCACTCTAATCACTTATTTATTAAACACTACCCAACTTTGATTTTTAGATTTTCACATTTGTTTTCAAACACTACCAACTTTTGATTTTTCTTAAATTTTTTATAATCTATAAATTAATCACTTATATAGAAGCACAATCTATTCCAAACACTCCCTAAATGGGTAAATTAGATTTTATAATTTTTTTTGGGTAGAGAATAATTAATTTGAAACAGATAAGGCGTTGGGTTCATTAATGATATTTATTTAAGGCAGTTATATATGACATGTAGGTAGAATGGACATTGGACGTGGCGTACGATACCCCCCCTTGTTTATTTTCCCAACCACGATAATTTTTTAGTGATATTAAATTAAATCATGACACGATGTGGGTGATGCAGATAGAGTGAGCTGAAAGCCGATTGAATTTATGCTATATCTGTAATAGCAAAATAGAGTGAGCTGAAAGACGATTTAGTTTATGCTATATTAATTGTACCAATATTTATTCTACGTTGAAATAAATGTATACAACATATTTAATTTATCACCTGATGAATTTTATAAATTTTCAATTTAAATTCATATGATCCGCTGAAAGCATGTTCCCATAGTTGTTTTCATTTCTCGTAAGATTAATTTTTTGAAATATTGATGAACACGTAAAAATTAATTTCATTTTTCTGATTTAAATACTCGTTTTTTTAGTTTATTCAATTAATTAACTAACAAGTTTTTAGTGCATTCATATTATATATATATATATATATATATATATATATATATATATATAGACTCTAAAATAATATTTTTGCAAATTGTAAGGGAAAAATACATAATCATTTTATTAAGGATTTACAAAAATTATTGAAATCTTACCAAAACGGTATCAATTTGAACCAATCAGGAGTTTTTTTCAACTAATCAGCAGTTGATACTTAAACTGAGGCTATTTATATTTATAGTATCGTTTTTTTTTCTTCTGAAAGGGTGCTCCTTAGAATTAAAGTGCAAGTTTTACACATTTTCTTTATTTTTGTTAAAAAAAATATTTACTCCATTAACAAGATTTATGCCGAATTGCCGATGGATCCATGCTTGACTTGTTAACCATCCCATTTATTGCTATTTATTCATTTTTATTATTAATTTTCTTGAGAGGCATCATTGTTATTATTGCACACGAAAGACATGTAATCAATTAGGAATGTCAATGAGTATGGTTTAGGGTTTAGATATGATTTCATAATTCCATTCCTATCGGATTCTCAACCGAGTTGGGAGAAAATTGTCGATTCAATGATCCAAGCTGTACTTTATCGGAGTTAGCTAGACGTTAATCTGAAATATTACTTAGATCTTTTATTTAAAATATGGGGATAATGCATTAAAATCTCCCTCTTGTTTCCGTGATTTCTCATTTATGTTCCTAAAATATTTTTTGTGTCATTTATATCCATTGTCTATACATTTCTTTTTAAAAAAACGTCATTACCGTCAAGTAATCTGTTAAATCTGACGGGCCATTGTTCGTACATTTCTTTCCAAAAACGTCATTACCGTCAAGTAATCTGTTAAGTCTAACGGGCCATGCGTTTGAGGGACATAAATGACACAAAAAAGATTCATTCTTAAAATATCCCTTCTCATAATATATTATTTCCTACATTTAAAATTTCACAATTTAGTTTTAGTTATATATATAATATATATAATATATTTGGTTTTGAATTTTGTTAAAAATAATATTTAAACTTATTTTAATTTATTTTTTTGTTTTGGTTTTACTTCGTTGCCTTTACGCATGCAGTTTCGTTTGTTTGTGTATGAATCGTGTGGTGCCGGAGTGATTCTACACTATGAGAAAAATCATAAGAGGTAACAAGAGGATTTTATTAGTAATTCAGTGAGAATTAATATATCGTTTATCAATGTATTGGAAATGTTTTTTTTCAATATAACATATAATCCCCTTATGTACCCCTTATGATACTTAACTAAAATAAGAAATTATGTGCATCAATATTTTAATAATCAGATAGATAATCAAACTGGTTATTTTTTTAAAAATATTCAACTGATCCAAAAAATACAATCAGATGATCGAAACTAAATACTGTTATATAGTTTAAAATGATAGTATAATATATTATTTTTTTGTAAGTTTATAATATATTAATTGTTATATTTTAAAATTTTAAATTTTAAAAATTTTACTCGTTTTTTATTAGTACAAATGTGACACATACAACTCAGATCGACATCGCATTAATGCCGCACCGATATCAGATTGGGAAAATGATTTAAAATTAATGATTTAAAAAACGAAAAAAAAACGATAAACTAAAGCTAAAATTCGATGATATGTATGACCAAAATGAGAAATATATGTGTTCTTAAGAAGGTATTTAAATTGGGGAAGTATGTGAATATTTGATCAAATATAAGGAGTTCGATTTTTTCTATCAACATCTTGTTGGATTAGATTGTCACACATGGCATGTCTAGTACGATTTACATGGAACCTAATTTGTAGGCTATTGAATTAATCTGGATGTTTATACATTATGCAGCGAAAAGTAACTACTATGGATTGACATGTCATTGAAAAAAAATACAAATATAGGTGTTAATTACGAGCCACAAAATGTAACCGTGCTTTCAAATCTCATCCTAAAAGAAAAAAAACGTACGAAAGATTCTGAACAATTCGATGTCAATGTATGTCTCATCTCAACGCATGTATTGTATGGACATACTTGGACTACATATAGCTATCATATTTGCTAATTTTCAGATGACGTGACGGAAAGCCACCCATGTATTAAATTAATCAATCAAAGTATTTGTTAATTAATCTATTTTTAAAAAAATTAGATTTCGAAAAACAAATTAAACCAAGATTCTAACTTTTCGATGTTGTACAAATTCTTCTACTACAAGAGAGCACAGTTAATCATTCGTAACTGAAAATGTAGACAAAATGACGAAATTCGATTTTGAGTTTCATTTTGATGAAATTCAACTTTGGGCGAGAAGTGTATAATATCGTTGTTTTATGGGGAAATTAATAGAAAGTACATATAATTAATTAAGTGCTAGCCCAATCAAGATCAATTTATCAATGAAAATTAATCAGCATTGATTAATGGGCCCCGAAATTTGTGATCAGAAAGAGATGGGACAAACCATATTGCATGTGGCATAGAGTGACACATTTTACTTTCGGCGATATTCAGACAAAATTGAGTGGACTCACATCAAATGTGTCTTTGCTAAAAAATTGCAAATATGTATGAAAAACACGTGAGAAAAAATGAGTTTGCTTTTTCAAAAGACAACAAAAATTAATTATATTATAAATATATAAATATCTTGCAAAATAATAAACGATGTTAATTTTTAGTTAGTTCGAATATTAAAACCACGTGGGTTTTGCTCTTCTTGACCTTTGCTTATAATGATCATGTTATAAATTGGAGTTTTTTTTTGCTCGCGTAGTCAATTTATATTAAGGGGGGAAAACATTCACATGCGGTTTAATTCCAAACGAAACACTTTGCTCGATCCATTTCATATAAAGTTTTAACATTTATTTTCTAAAATTAGATACATTAATTATGGTCGAATCAAAAAACCAACACTAAACCTGCCAAATATATAAGGTTCGTTTGGACAAACGCTTTAAAAATGTTTCAGAAAAATATTTTTTAAAAATGGTTTTTCAAATAATTTTTTTAAAAACATGAGTTTTTTTAAATGTTTTTGGAATTGAAAACTATGATGAAAAAAAACATAATTTTTTTTATTGTAAAATTATTTTTATAGAATAGTTGTCCAAGCACAAATTTATTATTTTAATAAATTTTAAAATATTTTATAAAAATTTATTAAAAAATGTTTTTATAAAAACTTGTCGAATTATTTGACAGCAACAGGTCTTCAGAGGTTTTGGATTGGAGCCTGCATGCCTGACTGAACTGCATGTTTATGTTTTGGCATCTTCACAGTCTGCTCCATTGGCATATGACAAAGTTTAAACTTTAGCCCCAGGCCCAGCCTTAAAATTTAAAAACCCAATTTATGTTTTGAGGGACTAAATTTCACTTGAAAATATAAGAAACCAATTGATCAATAATCAAGATATCTATCTCAGTTGTTATGTAATTTTTTTTAATATTTTTATTTATGTAAATTTCAGTATCTTTTATGTGCTATTATTATATTGATAATTGATAATATTGTTGATAATCATAAACTAAAATTTAATGGATTTTGTGAAATTCTTGTACCCATTTTCCCCCTTGTACAGTTGTACCCATATTTGTTATTGGAAATCAATTTATATTAGTCACTGAGCACACGCATTACGTGTAATACGTGTATGAATCATAATATATAAATATAATGTATTGTATATTTAATATGTTTTTAAAATTATAAAGTACTTGGTTTATCATTATTTTTTGTGTCGTTTTTTTTTTCCAAATTTATTAAAAATTTAGATGTTATAAAAATTCAGTTTCAAAAGAAATTGATGAGAAACAAAATGATAAAAAAAGTGATAAGAGAAAAAGATGGGAGAAGTGGGTAAGAGATAGAGTTGGAAAGAGAGTGCGGGAGTATAAAAGGAACAAATTGGAGAAAAATCACCTTGACACCAAAAAATAATTTGTATATGTCTATCACACTTAATAAAATAATAAAGATAGTAAAGATATTTTGCTTCCTTTTCCATCTCCATGAAGGAGACGATTGTTTGGAAGTTTATGTGGCAAGTAGGGGTGTTTATCGGCCGACTCGGTTCGATTTTTTATTTTTGATTTTAAAAATATATAATCCGATATTCGAACCTTTTTTCTTCAGTTCGGTTCAGTTTTCTACTAGAATTGTTCAATTATTTTAGTCGGTTATTTCGGTTTCGATACTATTATTTTAATTAATAATATAAATATATTTTAAAATATAATATGTAATTTCTTTTTACCTGTTTTTTTCAACCTTTAAATTCAAAGTTTAAACGACTTAAATTATTAATTTAATTAACAACAATCAACTAAAAAATACTAAAAATAATTATTTATTCACAATATATCATATGGTAAAATATATAATATAAAAATATGTAAATACAATTATTAATTTAATAAAATTTTGATTTTTTCAGCCGGTTCGTTTTGACATATATAATCTGAAATGAACCAAATAAATTTTGATTTTAACATTTTTATCTGAATTTTAAATTACGGTTTTCGGTTCGATTCGATGTTTGGTTTTTTCGGTTTGGATTTACAGTTTTTTCGTTTTTATCCGAAGTTTGAACACTCTAATGACGAGTCGGTGGTGGGAATTTTGGGAGCTCCTTCTTAGTCTTGTATGGCAAGCATATGATTCTAAAATTGATTTAATTCTTTATTGGAAAATTTTGTGCTTTTTGATCTGAGATTTGATTCCAAATGGGAAAACTTGGAGGTGGCTCGAGGCTTCTTCCTATGAACAAAACCACAAAGTGATGGTAAAATCATCGTTTGACTATTATGGTAAGTATGATAAATCAGAAGTGTGAATGGGTGATACAAAAAATTGATCTATCGCATAAAAAGCATATACATTTTTATTTTATAATAATAATAATAATAATAATAATAATTATTATTATTTATACTTACATTCCTTCTTTTAATCACACAAAATTACTTTAGTTTATAATTATCTTATCATTCAAACAAACGAAATCATTAAAAATTGAATCAAACGTAAGATAAGATAAAATGATAAATACATGACTATATATTAATCTATCGTTAGGTAGTGTTTGGGAGTTTCTAGTAATCAATTTAAAATTTTTTCTCAACAAAATTTCACAAATTTTCAAATATTTATAAAAAAAAATTAAAAAATGCTTTCTAAAATCTCTCAAACATTACTTAATTGAGTCAACTAATTTCGTAAAATAAAATAAAAGGCATAATAATTATACCAATACGTTCAGCGCCAATTCACGGTGGGCTAAATTTAAAATAAACCCCGCAGTGCACCCATTTGCTTTTAGTTCAAAAACCCAAACCCACTCTAAAACCAATACACGATCTCGCGCCACCGCAACCGATGGCGCTCTCCGCCGCTCCTCCGCCACCCGACCCGCCTCCCACCGCCACAACCAGTGCGGCAGCCACTGCCACAACCAGTGCGGCAGCCACCACTACCACCACCCCCACCACTACAGCTCGCCCCCTTTTTCAAAATCCACCAAGGCCCTCGAACCCTCTCCCCTTTTACACGCCTTCAACCAGGCTCCCCTCTAATCCCAACCCCAATTACGCACAATTAGCCCCCCGACCCCCCCACCCCCACCCGCAGGACCCTTCACAACTTCTGTATCCTGTCGCTTCCTCTGGACGTGGCTTCCTCCATAGACCTGTAACAATGCCTGCATCTCGACCAGTTTCGAGGCCGCCATTGATTTTCCCTTATGGGGATCCGGGTCAAGGAAATATGGGTTTCGTTAGACCAACATACTTGCCCCACACACACCTAGGATCTGCTCCTGGTTCTGTTTCTGTCGCCGCTGCCGCTGCCGCTGCACCGGCCGGTGGGACAGGTGGAGGGGTAATTCCTGGCGTCGTCAAAGGAATCCCTGTCTCAATTTCTCACCTACCAAAGGTTCTTCATGTTTCATTTCTTAAAATATTACATGTAAAAATTGAATTTTTTCCGTTGTGATGGATGACAGTCTGCTTGTTTCTTTTTGGGTCAGACTTTTTCATTTTAGTTTTGAGGGGCTGGTCTCCTATGGGTGGATGCATTATCTGGGATATCTTTGAAGATGAAAACTGCTAATATTTTATTTGGTTTTGGGTCAGAAAAGTGAGTTGAAACGAAAAAGAAATCAAACGAATATTATACGCAGATTGTAGGGTGTGTTGATAGAACTCGGAAGAACAATGTAGTGATCACTAATTGACTGCTGTTATTTTGGAACTATAAGTAACACCCTCCATTTCTTTCATATCCTCTCTGAATGACTTATTTGCATCTCAATGTGAAACTCGTTTGATAACCTGGTGCCTGGCCATCATTTAGCTTCACGAACCTTTCAACATCACCTTAGTACCACTATTCTCCACTATTTTTAAACCTCGATAGAGAGATTGTTAAGCATCACAATATTTTAAAATTCCAAACTTTCCCGAGGAGTTAAAACTTGAAACATCTGAAAGGAATAGAGTATGAAGTTGAGATTTTATGCAGAATATCTTTTTCATTTGATCTTGTGTGCCTATGGTGTGTGTTGCTGTTTAATTATCATTAGTAAGAGGAAAAGCCAAGTTTCAGTTCATGGTATGAACAAAATTTTGGAGTAGTGCTTATAATAGATGTTGACAAAAAATGCAAAGGTTAGTGATTCGTTTGTGCACAAGGCACGGTGGTTGAAAATCTGCTTTTTCAGAATATAAAGAGGTATGACTATGAGTTAGCTAAAAGTTGCAGCATTTTTGCATTTCCTTCCAAGATTTTCGTTTCACCTTCTGGAGTTCCGAAAGAGAACGTTCAAAAAAGGTTTTAACTTGAAAGCTCAATCGGGTACAAGCATGCAATTTTCAATGGTAAAACTATCTTAATTATTTTTAATTAATTATTTTCTGTGACGAATTAGGTAGGTCTTCCTCCAGTTTCGGCATCGGATAGGTACAGCCACACAGACCCAAGGTGAATGCTTATTTCATCTTGCTTTCAAATGTTTTTAGTTTTGGCCAATATCCCTCTCCTTTTTACTTTCTCAAGTTTTGTTTTGTCTATTTTCTGGACAGAAATAAGGATGATTCTTTAGCAGTTATCCGAGACCGAAAGGTAAAATTGTCATCACATTGAATATGCAATTCTGGAGGTGTGGTTTTCAGTATACAATTGTAAATATGTATAAAAAAATTTCAAATGTCATCTAGTTACTTGTTTCCGAGACACATAAATTTTATTTTTGTTAGTCATAGACAATAACCAAATGTCAAAAGAAGTATTTAAAAAGTTCAGGCGAATTTGTAGTCACAAACAATAACTGACAATTTGTTTCACTACTCGTGGCCTAATATTTTCTTATTTTTGTTGGTGAACCTTGTGTTGCAGGTCCGAATACCTGATAATGCTTCTCTTTATTCCCTCTGTCGATCTTGGTTGAGGAATGGTTTTCCTGAAGAAACTCAGGCATGCTCCATGAAACACTCTCCGATTCATTTCTCATGCTTATAGTTTTTTTATTCTTTCTTCTTTACTCCGTGGTTTACATCAATAACTGGCAGCCAAAAAAAAAAAACAACGAAGTATCACATCCACCAGATTGAATAAGTTGTTGCCGTTATTGTGGGCCAAAATTCATCATGGAGTTTAATTTGAGTCAGTTAAGTACTGCCAGGAAATGAAAAGTTATCCCCTGCGACATCGTCATAATTTTTGTTTCTCAATATACTATAATTTTAAGAAAAATATTGTTAAGTAGATGTTGTCTTTAATTCCTCTTGAGACTGAAAATTTCTCAAACCCACTATGATATGAATTTTTAACCCACATATTTTTCCATGTATATCTGATGAAATTATTATGGTTTCTTCTTTGCTTTCTGATGATTCAATCACATTTATTTGATTTTTTTCTGAGTCACCAGGTGCATGCATTTTGAACATCTTTTATAAGTATGTAAAGATGTCTTTAGTCACTGTATTATATTCTTTAATCTGATTTTCCACTTCGATAGCAGCCTCAGTATGTGGATGCTGTAAAGTCTCTTCCCAGACCTTTGCCTGCAGCTGCACTAGTTTTCGATTCTCCAGAGAAAAAGGAAGGAAACAATGAAGAGGGGGATGAGGTTGGTACTTGAATTTGATGTTTTTGTACCTTGGATATCAATTTCTCATTTTTATGTTTTTTTGATCCCCTTTTTTTGTTATCTTGCTCCGAATAGCTTCATATTCATTCAGTTAAAATTGTTTAAATTTTTTTTTTATGTTGGTAATGTGTGGCAGCATTTGGATAAAAATATTTGAAGACTAAGATTTCAAATCATCTTTTGAATCCACTCAACTTGTTTGGATAATTTTCAAGTTCATGGATTTGAAATCTTTCAAGTTCTAATCTTGTTTTTTGTTCGTGACCATGTATTCAAATAGTTAAGTGATGGTTTGTTGCTTGCACCTTAGTTATCAATTTCTCAATTGTACGTTCTGTAGATTTTTTTTTCCTGTTATTTTGGTGAAATAGTTTCATCTTCATCAATTAAAATTGTTTCGGAAAAATTTTGTGTGTTGGTTATTTGTGGCAGCATTTGGATAGAAGGATTTTAATACTAGGATTTGATATCTTTCAAGGTCTAATTTTACTTGTTTTTCTTTCATGACAATGGATTCAAATTGTTAATTGATGGTGCATTGAAATCCACTTCAAAGCCTTTGCTTACATCGAACTTTGAATTTAAACACAACCTAAGGAAATTGATCTATTTAGTTACATTCATGGAAACTTCTTAAACGAGTGCAACTTAAGAGTCTCAAGCTCATGCTCAGGAGCTCCTTCTGGCACACAAGTTTTTATATTGACATGATTGTAAGTTTATATCACAAGTTTAACTCGTGAATTCAAACTCGTGAATAGTTTCACAAGTTTTATTGATAAAATAAGTCAAAAGATTTTATATAGTGACAATGATTTTATACAACTACATATATGCAAAAAATAAATTATAGTTTAAATTTGATATTAAAATATTCAAAATCTGATTTTAAGCTCCCGAGGTAGCTGAAGTTCTTTAGAAAGTCCTATGGTTGTCCTTGTGATCTTTGTTGCACCTCTAATCCTTATGCACCAAGCCACTAACTCTCTCCTAGTTCAGGCTTGTGACTGCAAATGAACTGCAAGTGACAATCATATGCCTACTCACATTCCATGTTGAATGGGATACCACATTTGTTGTCACTCACAACATTTCAAGCTGTGAGTGTTAAAACTTTACGCCATGTTATATGGTTGAACTAATCGGAGGAAATATGCTCTTGAAATTTGAAACACTCTTGTCCTGGATTCTCATAATTTCTTTGCATCCACTTAATACACCTAAAGATGTATTTGCTTTTGTATCTGACTACAATATGTTGTCCCCTAAATTCTGTCCATCAATTTCAGGATGAGGAATCTGTTGAGCATTTTTCTACGGCTGAGCTGTTGCAGAGACACGTCAAACGTGCTAAGAGAGTTCGTTCACGGTAAACTGGCCTTTTGTTGTCTTTTATAAATTAACGTTCACATGCGCGAATGGGCTTTCGAAATGGAGAAATATCTTTGTTGCTTTGAAACAATATTGCTGAGGCGTTACTAGCTCTGGCATGTTCTTATTAACTTATGCCACCAGCAGTTCTGCTTTAGTTGTTTTAGGAAAAAAGGTTCTTGATATTGTCCATAGGCAGAGTCATTTTCGCCAAATACATTTTTTTATTAATTGATTGTCTTATGAAAACATTCAACTTCACTATGCTTTTGGTTGCTTACACATTCTGATACAAGATGACCCTATTGACATCCGCTATGCAGATTAAAAGAAGAAAGACTTCGACGAATTTCCAGATATAAAACCAGACTTGGTCTTCTTTTACCCCCAATGGGTGAACAACCCTTCAAAAATGATTCCGGTCCAGCAAATTGAGAGACCTCAGTCCTTAGGATCCGTCTTACATATTTGCATAAAATTCTCACGATGTGTTCCCATTCATCTCACATATTACCTTGAAGATCTGGGAAAGGTGAAAGCCTGGTGGTTAGCTGAACGACACTGGTGCTTTGGATGCTGGCAGAGCTAATTTAAGGTTTTTTCCCCCTCTTCTTCTTCTTTTGGTCTGTTTTTTCTTATTTGTATTGTCATGATTAGAATGGAAATGATGTACCAAAAGAATGCACTTTAGATGGTTGGACTGCCGAACATGGGCAACTGTTGTAATATTTTCTCTTCATATCGATCAATGTGGAAACATTTGAAAAGGTTTATACACCATTAGACATTATGAAATAATTACCAACGAAATTCATATGATGTGAATTTATTGATTCTTTCTCCATTCCCAATCAATTTGTCCTTTTAACATCGATTGAAGGTATGTTGGAGTGTTAGAATCATGTTAACCGGTGATTCTATGCTTCTTTTTGGTAGTAACACCCCCACTACTCTCATCAGCCTTGAGCCCATAAGTGGCATACTTTTAACTTTTGCCCCATTTTGATTACTTATGGCCCTCCTCTCTTATAAATATTGTCAAGTCTCATCAAATGTAAATGTCGGTCAAATTATGTTTGTTAAATTATGAATCACTTAAAATTAATTTGCTTACTGATTAACAATTAATTTTATAACTTGTAAATAAGAGATACGAAGGAGAAAGATAAAGATAAAGATAAAGTAAATATATATTGTTGGGATCGGTTCAGAGGGTAGAGGGGGGGTGAATACACTCTGAAACTTTTTCTTCTACTTCTTTAGAAAGATCAAGTGAGGTTTAGTTCACTTAATCAGTTTTCTCAACTTCTAAAATGTTTTGAACAACTTAAATAGTGCGGAAATAGTTCAAAGGTTTTAGTGATGCAAAGTTTATAATGCAATGTATGAGCAGGATGTGAGATAAGTTGCAGTAAATGCTAAAGCACGATTTTATGGAAGTTCGAAGGCTTAATCCTTCTACGTCTCCCCTTCTTCCACTTAGGAAGGAATTCACTAGAAGACTTTGGTTATTACAACGTCTTGTAATACACCCACTTCAGACTTAGGACTTATCCAATGCCTAATCCGAAACTCCTAGATTTACACAGATAAGATTCTCAGTTCTTATCAGACTGGTGGAAGCTTTCAGAGCAGCTTCAAGTCTCTTCAACACTGAGTATAGTTGAGTTGAGCTTCTCAGACTGCAGAGCGGTCGAGAGGCTTGAAAACCCTAGGATGATCCTTGACGATCAGATATGTGAACTGTAGGCGAGGGTTTATTTGAGCAGCAGATGAATGATCTTGTAAGTGTGCTCAAGTATATCAGATGAGGACTTCTGATATTAGTCAAGTGATTGAAATTTTTCTGAGTTGCTTGTCTCTCTTCGTTGTCTTGTCTCACTTCTTATTGTTGTTTGAGCAATCTTCCCTTTATATAGGTCAATCATCAACGTCTTTATTTTGAACGTTCTGATGCTGCATTGAATGCACATTTAATGCTCATAAATGCATTGATGATTCTGCATGAGGATCGTACACTGCAGACAACTTCCAGGATCCAAAACTGGAATAAACGGTCGAATGCTTTATCTGCAGTCATTCTGTGTTTTTGCCATTTTGGTACAACCTGTTGTCTTGATTTGCAGGAGTCAACAAATCTTCTGAAACGCCGGTTCTGCTTTTAATAAAAGATCCTGCAAAGAACATCTTGTCACAGGTACTTGTCTCGAGATATCTAGATAGGCAGTTGGCATTCTACCGGTAGAGATATTTGTCCTCTGCTGGTTTGAATAACCAGTCGATAAGCTTGTGACTTCAACCGGTCGAGAGATAAAGACGGTTGACAAGCTTCCGGTAGATAGATTTATCCTCTGCTGGTTTTGATAGCCAGTTGATAGGCTTGTGACTTCAGCCGGTCGAGAGCAAAGGCGGTTGACAAGCTTTCGGTAGAAGTTGTAGTAGGTTCCGAAATACAATGGTTGGCAGCACATTCCTATACAATGAGTTGTTGTTTGTTATCACCAAAATATCGGATTCAACAATTTCCCCCTTTTTGGTGATGACAAAACTTAAGTGCTCCAAGAACAATATGAAAGCATAAAAATGAACTTCATTGAGAGAATGAATTTCATTAAGTACAATAAGCATTTTTATTACACCTACAGAAAAAAATGCGGCTGCGATAAGTAAAGAAGAGATAAGTTGTTCATCTTTTGAACCAACTGGCTCCTCCTGACCTATCGCCTTCTCTTCTTCTTCTGTCGGCTTCTTCTTTTCTTCTGGACTCTTCTTCACGTCTTCTTGCCTCTGCTGCTCTACGTTGCTCTTCTTCCCCCTTTTTGGCATCACCTTGGTTGAGCCGAAGGATGACCTCAGTGAGTTGAGTGCCAAGGCAGGCTTGCATAGTGTCTATTTTTGCATCGATTTGAGCAAGTAGAGTGGCTTGCATAGTGTCCATCCGATCATTCAACTGCTTATGAAGGCGATTTTCGGATCGGATAACTTGTTCGGAGACGGTAGAGAGCGTGTTGATTTGAGTGCGATGATGATTAGTGATCTCTGTGGACAGACGAGCAAGGTCTCGAGACACGGTCTCGAAATGCCGAATCATCGTCTGGCGTGAATTATCGACCGATATAAGGATGAGTTTGTTATGTCTTGAGAGAAGGACCTAACCGTTTGCATGAGCTCATGAAGCCGATTTATCAAGGTATGATCTAGAGCTGCGGCCATGGCTTCAATTAAAGAATCATCAGTCTGAATCATTTGCCCTTCTGAGTCATTTCTTGGTGAAACCGGGCTAGACTCACGATGATGTGGTGCGGGTGAACTTGCTGGAGAGCTACCCGATGGACCTTCCAATAATGGTACAGTTGGAGATGTAATAGTTTCGACTGCAGCCAATATGGTTGGTGGAGTACCAGGATCAGCACTTGGTTCATCCATAATGAGATCTTCCATAAACTTTTCAGTAGATGGAGACGGTTGAAGTGCTGGATCAGCATCAGTCACTTGCTGTTCTGGAGATGCAGGTGATACAATAGTGCTTGATATCTCCGTTGGGGGCACTGTTGCTTCACTACTGCAAGGAGCCTCTGTCACAGAGGTGACAGGTATCTCTTGTGCAACCACTTCTAAAACATCTTGTGAATGACCGGGAGAAGTGAGAGCGGTCGTCACGGGAGAGGAGCGAGCAATCACAACTGCTTCCGGTTGAGTAACTGCTTGGACTGCGGTTGAGGAGGGGTCGACCGATGAAGATGCTGCTACACTCGATCTTAGAGCATATGATTGAAAGAGGTCAGCAGTGATGAGATCGGTCAGAATCCCATCTGAAGAAGGAAGAGCATAGACATCTTCTTCACCCTGATCTTGAGTGAGAAAGGTTTTCATCATTACTTGTGCTTCCAGCACATAAGCTTGCAAACAGGCTGCTGAAGCTGGTGTTTTGACATTGTTGAGAGCTTGGAAGTGCTGAAGTAGTTGAGTGATTTGACGTAGACTATCCTGTAGTCCAGTCAAAATCACAAAGTCATCGGCAGCGGTAGGACTCTTGGATTTGAAATTCTTGACACGCTCATTAATTAGCAGTGATAGCAGGCTTCCTCGAAGCTTCAAGTCTATGAGATGTCGTCTTCCCAGAGCCTCCACGATGTCTTCAGTATCAGCAAATAGAAGCATCTTCTGCTCAATGACGTTTAGAGATTTCCATTTAGGAAATATTTGAGCGAGTGTCAAGTGAGTGCGGGAGTGATGCCATCTGTCAAAACGTTGTAGATGACGCTTGACAGTACGGAGCACGTGAGAGATGATCATATTGAGTTCTATCGTAGCTGCTGGTTGAGCCTTGGGTGTGTAGATCATCACACCTTTCCCTTTGTCTTTGGGATCAGCTAGAGTGACCTCAGGAGCTGATGAGGCACCTTCCCGGATTATCACACCTTTTGTAGGACGAGGAGCAGTAGAAGCAACAACGGTAGTAGTCTCGACCGTTGGCAGGGTAGGAGCAAGTCCAGAAAGAGACTTTAGCTTCTTGTGCTGCCTCTTCTTCTCGCCTGCAGGCGTGGATGACACAGCTGCTTTGGAGACCGAAGGGGATGACTTGCTGAAAGCTTGAATCAGTGGAACATTCTCACGTGATTCATCTTCAGAGTCAGATTCGATGATTAGTTGACGCTTGGCAGACTTTTTGGTATGGACTGGTTTGGCCACGACCGAAACCGTTGAAAGCGGTTGAGGGATAGCAATAGCCTTTGCGGTTGAGGGCAAGGTGTCGACAGCAGTCTCTTTCTTGTTCAGGAATTTGAGAATCGTAGACTTGTTGAGCCATTTGGTGGGATGCAGAGGCTCAGTCTTGGAAAAGTCCACTCCAAGGACGCCCAAGATGTGGCAGATTTGCAAAGCAAATCCCTCGGATTGCCCTTTCCCCCTGATCATTTCACATAGAATATTGAACAGAATGTCTGACCAGTCTATGTTGATCTTGGAGGCAATACAAGCCATGTATTGAAATTTCTCCAGCGTCACCTTGTCGTAAGATCCAGCCTTGGCCAGAAGATTCTTGGCCACGATATTAGTCAGTAGCCTGAATGGAGCTTTGAGAGATGTCTTCTGGGCCGGCAGTTTGATCGGAGCATCAGTAGTTGAGAACTCCTTCAACCAATAAGAGCAGTTACCATCTGGAAGATCCGTGCATTTTGTCAAACCCCTGGAGGGCAGATCAAATGTGCTAGCGAAGAACTTCTGATTGAAGGAGTAGACCTCTGTCTTGATCAAGCATTTGATAGTCCCATGCTCGATTTGAGCGGTTGCGAAGAACTCCTTCAAAACAGGCAAATCGCAGATGGCGCTGCATTCCAGAAATTTCTTCAGTCCAGAGGCTTCAAGCATGGTGAAGACCTCAGTTATTCCTGCGTTGTTTGCCTTAACAACGGAATCAAAGTTGATGGCGAGGCAAGTCTTCTGGATCGACATGATATCTATAGATAAGAACTCGAGCAAAGAGTAAGCAAAAGCTTGAGAGTAATTCGATGGAGCGTTTAATACAATATGAAAGTTTTTAGCAAAGGTGAAAGATTGATATACGAGTGTAAAGAAGTATATATAGGAACCTATGGGCCATAGGGTGATGTCATGAAAAGTATTTTTGAAATTCAAAAAGTTTTGAAGAGCATAATCACGGCGCCCAATTAATGTCATTTGGTTCAAAGCACCAAGCTGCTAGTACGAAGTCTGTCAAAGACTAGTTAAAGGCGGATGATATGCCAATATTAATGGCAACGTAACAGCTAATCTATTAATGTCATATTGACAATCATTCCCCCTAAACACATGCATACTAACTTAAATCTACTAAGCCAAGAATATTTCGAAAATATGAAAACTTAGCGTCCGGTAGAGGCTTGGTGAATATGTCTGCTGCTTGCTGATCGGTAGAGATGTATTCCAGCCTAATTTCCTTCTTTAAGACATGATCTCGGATAAAGTGATGCCTGACATCAATGTGCTTTGTTCGAGAGTGCATCACTGGATTGTGAGTGATGGCTATGGCACTTGTATTGTCACAGTAGATTGGAGCTTCACTCGACCGAATCCCATAATCATTAAGCTGCTGTTGAATCCAGAGTATTTGAGCACAACAGCTGCCAGCAGCAAGGTATTCTGCTTCGGCGGTCGAGGTAGCAATTGATGTCTGCTTCTTACTTGACCACGAAATTAGTCTATCTCCAAGGAATTGACATGTGCCACTTGTACTTTTGCGATCAATTCTACAACCTGCATAATCTGCATCTGAATAGCCAATAAGATTAAGATTTGAATCTTTGGGATACCAAAGACCCACATTAGTAGTTCCTTTAATATATTTAAGTATTCGTTTGGTAGCAATGAAATGAGATTGCTTAGGTGCGGCTTGAAATCTAGCACATAAACAAACTGAATACATGATATCCGGTCGACTGGCAGTCAAATAGAGCAGTGAACCAATAAGGCCTCGATACATGGTTACCTCAACCGGAATTCCCCCTTCATCTTTATCAAGCTTAATTGATGTACTCATGGGGTAGATACAGTTGAGCATTGTTCCATTCCAAACTTCTTTACCAATTCCTTGGCATACTTGGACTGATTGATGAATATTCCAGTTTCAAGTTGCTTTACTTGAAGTCCAAGAAAGAAGTTTAGCTCGCCCATCATGCTCATTTCAAACTTCTCCTTCATCAGTTTAGAGAACTTTGAGCACAACTTGGGGTTAGTTGACCCAAATATAATGTCATCAACATAAATTTGTACTAGTAACACATGATCACCTTTTACAAATTTAAACAGGGTCTTATCGACCGTTCCAATTTGGAAATCATGTTCCAGTAAAAATTTTAGCAAAGTGTCATACCAAGCACGCGGTGCTTGTTTTAATCCATAGAGAGCTTTGTCAAGTTTATAGATATATTGAGGATGAGTAGGATTGACAAAACCTGGTGGTTGTTCAACGTACACCTCTTCTTGAAGTAGACCATTGAGGAATGCAGACTTCACATCCATTTGATAAACTTTAAAATTCTTGAAGGCTGCATAAGCAAGAAAGATGCGGATTGCTTCTAGTCTTGCAACTGGCGCGAAAGATTCCTCAAAGTCTATGCCTTCTTCTTGTCTGAATCCTTGAGCAACAAGTCGAGCTTTGTTACGCACAACAGTGCCATGTTCATCGAGCTTGTTACGAAACACCCATCTAGTTCCAATCACATTTTGATTTTTCGGTCGAGGAACTAGATGCCAAACATTGTTGCGGGTGAATTGATTCAACTCTTCTTGCATAGCTTCAATCCAGCTGGCATCTGATAGAGCTTCATCTATTTTCTTGGGCTCTACCTGAGATATGAAAGCGGCATGCAAGAATTCATTAATCATTTGACCACGTGTTTTTCGAGGAGCAGAAGGGTCACCTATGACCAACCCAGGTGGATGATCTTTGTTCCACCTAAAATAATTCCCTAAAGGGTTGTCATCAATTGGTTGATGAACGTCCTCGTTTACTGGATCATCATTGGCTGGAGGATTGTTATCAACCGGTGGATCCACTTCTGGCCTTGTTTGATCACACCCGGTGGAGGGAACTGGATCATCCTTCTTTGGAGGATATAGATCACTGTCACTCTCTTCCTGTAGATTTGTGTTTTCCAGTCTGTGACTCAGATCATTTATGCTCCCTTGAGTTTGTTCTGTACATAGTAGATTCATCAAAAACAACATGAATGGTTTCCTCGACCGTTAGTGATCTTTGATTGAACACTCGATAAGCTCTGCTAACGGCTGAGTAACCAATAAAAGTTCCTTCGTCTGCTTTGGCATCGAAGGCTGTCAAATGGTTTTTGCCATTGTTGTGGATAAAGCATTTGCACCCAAAAATTTTGAAATAAGAAATGTCAGGTTTTGTGCCATTCCAGATCTCATATGGAGTTTTGTTAAATCGTTTATTAATCATAGATCTGTTTTGAGTATAGCAAGCTGTGTTAACTGCTTCTGCCCAAAGTCTTTGAGAAACATTTGAATCAGCAATCATAGTTCTGGCTGCTTCTTTTAAAGTACGGTTCCTTCTTTCAGCCACCCATTTTGCTGTGGGGATCTAGCAGCTGACAACTCATGCTTGATTCCCTGATCATCTAGATAAGTCATAAGAGTGATGTTTAAAAATTCAGTCCCTCTATCACTCCTGATTCTATCTATTACAGTAGATTGTTCATTTTGCAAGCGTTTAAAAAGCTTAATCAGGTGAGGTGCAGTTTGATCTTTTGAAGAGAGAAAGATGACCCAAGTAAATCGAGAAAAGTCATCTATAACAACAAGAGCATATCTCATTCCCCCTATGCTTCTTACTGGTATAGGACCAAATAGGTCCATGTGAAGTAAGTCTAAACATTTGGAAGAGGACATACACCCTTTATTTTTAAAAGTTGCTCTCACCTGCTTTCCTAGTTGACAAGCAGGACAAACTTTGTCTTTTACAAAATCTCCTTCGGGCAGACCAGAAACCAAATCATGCTTCCTCAAGTTAAAAATGGACTTAAAATTTAGATGATTTAACCGCTTATGCCACAACCAATGTTTATCATGATGAGCAGTAAGACAAGTGGGTGAAGAAATATGTGAGCAAGACCAGTTTACCTTGTAGGTGTTTAGGTCTCGTACACCGGTCATAAGAGTCTCACCTTTGTCATTTTTTATGAGGCACGTGTGTTTGTGAAACTCGACCGAATGATCATTGTCACATAGTTGACTAATACTTATCAAATTATAGCATAGTTTGTCAACAAGTAACACATCTTTAATAATGAAGTTACCATGGATGATCTTACCCTTACCCACGGTTTTACCTTTGGAGTTGTCTCCAAAGCTGATCTTTGGTCCTTTGCACAACACCACTTCTGTTAGAAGTTCTGGATTCCCTGTCATGTGTCGTGAGCAACCGCTATCTAAATACCAGGTAGTGTCCTTGATAGAAGTGGTTTTCTCGCCCGTTTGGACTTTTAGTACCTGCAAAGAGTGAAGAACTTTTGGTACCCATATCTAGTAGGGTCCAGGTCGGATTAGCCCTTTCGGGACCCACACCTGGAACACCCTTACAGGTTTGCCCGTGTGTGTGTCCAGAAATCTGTGCGGTCGATAGGCAGTAAATGTGTGTGCTTGTGAGGTTGCTGTGTGCTGCTTGCCTTTTTTATTTTCATCAGTTAGCATGTACCTCTTTTGAACTGGCCTGCAATTAAAGTACTGGTAAGGCTTCTCCTTTGACCATATTTTCTTAGAGTAGTTAGACTCATTCCATGGCCTTTTGAAATTAGATTGGTTTCCCTTTCTTCTTTCATTAGGTTTTGGTTTGATCCAAGTTCCTCTTTGATTAGAGGTCTGGGGATCCACATATCCCAGCCCTCTATGCTTAGAGCTTCGTTCGTTCGATACTTTCTGATTTTTGTCAAAGCTGCACTTATCGTGTTCATATATCGTGCTGGACCTGACAAATCTTATTTTGTTAAGATTGCCTTTGTCCAGGCTTGACTGAATACAGGATTCCATAGACTGTTCATTTGTTCCAAACCCTAGACCGGTTTTATCATGCACCGGTCTTTGGATTTCTTGAATCTTGTCAATGGTTACCGAAGATTTATTCCAAGCCTTAATGGTTTCAAGTAGTTTTTTATTTTCAATCAAGGTAGCTTGGAATACTCTTTTCAAGGTGTCGTTCTCAGTAGCCAGCAGACTTAGCTTGACCTTAAGACCATCAAGCTCTTTTTGCTGCATGCAGCTTGATTTGCTTGACTTATCTTTTAGGTTAGCTCTTTCTGCCTTTACTTCCTCGAACTCCTTGGATAATGCTTTGTATTCATTAGCCATTTCGTGTAAAGCAGTAACTAAATCACTGTGAGTAAATTCAGGTGAGCCAAAGTCAAATACCTCCTCAGCTTCTTCTTCGATGTCGGCCATAAGGCATTCCACTTTTTCATCATCGCTGTCATCTGAAGAGCTTCCGGTATTGGAGTTGTCAGAGTCAGACTCAGCCCACTTGCTTTTGCTTTCATCTGCTACTAGAACCCTTTGGTCTTTTCCTTTTCTAAACGTCCTTTTATCCTCCTTACCCCTTCTTCTTTCGGAGAATTGCTTCTGATCATTGTTCTTAGGCTTGGTGCAGTCTGCAATGAAATGGCCTGGCTTTCCACAGTTAAAACAAGTAGGACCATCGTTTGTATGGTCCGATTTATGATAATTTTTAAATTTAGAATTGTTTTTACGCATAAATTTACCAAATTTCTTGACAAAGAGTGTCATGGCTTCATTGCTGATTTGCTCAGCTGATCTCTTTGGAGGTTCCTCGACCGGTGGACGTATCACGGTTGAGGTTAAGGCCTTGGTTGGTTGAGATGTGGATGGTTCATCTTCTGTTCTCATGTTGAGCTCGAACTCGTAGGCTTTGAGATCAGCAAAGAGATCATGCAGTTCAACCTTGCTCAAATCTTTTGACTCTCTCATGGCCACTGTCTTGATCTCCCATTCTTTGGGCAGAGCTCTCATAACCTTCACAGCAATTTCACGGTTAGTATAAGTTTTACCTAAAGCAGTAAGATCACAGATGATACTACTGAACCGTTCATCAAATTCAGCCATGGTTTCCCCTGGCTTCATTTTGGCGTTGTCATATTTTTGAATGGCCAGAGTGAGCTTGTTTTCCTTTGTCTGGTCATTCCCTTCACACAGCTGAGTGAGCTTCTCCCAAATCTCCTTTGCTGTGGAACATGACTTGATTTTGCTGAACATATTCTTGTCCAGTGTTTTGTATAGGATGTCCCGGGCCACATTGTCAAGATTGGCCTTCTTTTTGTCCTCAGTGGTCCACTCAGCTCTTGGTTTCTCAATCATTTGTCCTGCACCATCGGCTAGAGCTGGGTTGACCTTCATAATTTTGATAGGACCGTCTGTTATGACATATAGCATGTCATCATCCTGTGCTGCAAGATGTGCCTGCATGCGAATTTTCCAATCATCATACTCTTCTTTAGAAAACATAGGAATTCTGTTGAAAGAAGTCATGATTTGAAAACTTCAGATCAGCAGTTGAGAAAGGAACCCGCTCTGATACCACTTGTTGGGATCGGTTCAGAGGGTAGAGGGGGGGGTGAATACACTCTGAAACTTTTTCTTCTACTTCTTTAGAAAGATCAAGTGAGGTTTAGTTCACTTAATCAGTTTTCTCAACTTCTAAAATGTTTTGAACAACTTAAATAGTGCGGAAATAGTTCAAAGGTTTTAGTGATGCAAAGTTTATAATGCAATGTATGAGCAGGATGTGAGATAAGTTGCAGTAAATGCTAAAGCACGATTTTATGGAAGTTCGAAGGCTTAATCCTTCTACGTCTCCCCTTCTTCCACTTAGGAAGGAATTCACTAGAAGACTTTGGTTATTACAACGTCTTGTAATACACCCACTTCAGACTTAGGACTTATCCAATGCCTAATCCGAAACTCCTAGATTTACACAGATAAGATTCTCAGTTCTTATCAGACTGGTGGAAGCTTTCAGAGCAGCTTCAAGTCTCTTCAACACTGAGTATAGTTGAGTTGAGCTTCTCAGACTGCAGAGCGGTCGAGAGGCTTGAAAACCCTAGGATGATCCTTGACGATCAGATATGTGAACTGTAGGCGAGGGTTTATTTGAGCAGCAGATGAATGATCTTGTAAGTGTGCTCAAGTATATCAGATGAGGACTTCTGATATTAGTCAAGTGATTGAAATTTTTCTGAGTTGCTTGTCTCTCTTCGTTGTCTTGTCTCACTTCTTATTGTTGTTTGAGCAATCTTCCCTTTATATAGGTCAATCATCAACGTCTTTATTTTGAACGTTCTGATGCTGCATTGAATGCACATTTAATGCTCATAAATGCATTGATGATTCTGCATGAGGATCGTACACTGCAGACAACTTCCAGGATCCAAAACTGGAATAAACGGTCGAATGCTTTATCTGCAGTCATTCTGTGTTTTTGCCATTTTGGTACAACCTGTTGTCTTGATTTGCAGGAGTCAACAAATCTTCTGAAACGCCGGTTCTGCTTTTAATAAAAGATCCTGCAAAGAACATCTTGTCACAGGTACTTGTCTCGAGATATCTAGATAGGCAGTTGGCATTCTACCGGTAGAGATATTTGTCCTCTGCTGGTTTGAATAACCAGTCGATAAGCTTGTGACTTCAACCGGTCGAGAGATAAAGACGGTTGACAAGCTTCCGGTAGATAGATTTATCCTCTGCTGGTTTTGATAGCCAGTTGATAGGCTTGTGACTTCAGCCGGTCGAGAGCAAAGGCGGTTGACAAGCTTTCGGTAGAAGTTGTAGTAGGTTCCTGAAATACAATGGTTGGCAGCACATTCCTATACAATGAGTTGTTGTTTGTTATCACCAAAATATCGGATTCAACATATATGTTTTAAATTATGTAGTATTTTCAATTTATTGAGAAATTATGAGAAACCTTGGGATAATTAAAAAATGTTGGACAAGCAATATATGTAATATGTTAAGTATGCATTTTTCTGGCTTATTTTTTTTTAAAAATATTTCTAGACACTTGACAAGATGACACATCCGATGCGGGTGTCTTTGGGATTTAAATGTGATTTTTATACATAGCTCACAAATTTAATTTACCAACAAAATGTGATTTTTATTAAAAAAAATTTTAAAAAAATTAATTTGTCTTTATTGCAATAATTCATGTATTCGATGAGACATTGCATGGTCTCCAGTGTCTCGACAACAAAAGTACATAACAAAAATGATAGAGATATACGTGACTGAAGAAAACTAGAAGCACTTTGTCAAACGCAGCATGTTATATAAAAGCCACCAAATTGGTGATAGGAAACAAACAAGGGGTTCATAAGAGAATTTATAATGAAACAAAAGTCCACATGGAAATATCGAATCACCAGCTTCATCACATTTGGATCGAAGGGCTTCAGTTCAACCTTCTCCTTCTAGTTTCGCGCAAATCGCGACTATCTATGTCATTAAGCCGTGACATAATGCTTCTCCTTCGGGAAGAATAAGGGGAAGATGATGATGATGGGGCCACCTGCAGACCAACCTCATCACCACTTCTCCTCAACATGGTTTGCACTAGAGAACCGGAGACTTCGGAGGATGGAACGACAGGTAAAGTAGAGTTGGTCTCTCCACTTGAATCCGGAGGATGATGTTCAGAGTGCACCAAAGGAACATTGCGAGTAAATGGATTTCCAACGGCAACTGATGATGCACGTGCCTCACTTCGTAAAAACCTATTGTTAATAACAGTCTCCAAGTCTTCAACTAACCTTTCGGCATTACTCAAAGCAGATGAAAGAGAAGAAAGAGATGCAGCACTTTCTGTTAATACTCTGGAAACTTGCTGGATCCTCTCGCGCCGGCTTCCAGCTGCTTCAGCATTTTGCGCCTCCAGAGAGCCTGAGTCGAAAATGGGAACAGCACCACCAACCTGCTGGTGAGCCTGATCACCCATAGCACCAAGACTAATCCTAATTCGCCTCAATGCTTCAGAAACAGGAAGATTGGACATACCACGAGTTAGGCGTTGTTGCCTAACACTCTCAACTCTACGAGCTCTGGGTCTTGGTGGTATCTTCAAGCCAGATTCCAATTCAGATACATGCTCAGTACTATCATTTCCATAAATTGGAATTACCATGCTGTCCGATACCTCTCCCTTACAAACAGGACATTCCTTCGAAGTCGAATCAATATATGATACCTGATAAAAACAAACCCAACAAAACAAGTGACCACAACAAGTTAAGACAGGCTCCTTTGCTAGATCCAGGCATATATTACAATCGTAAAAGCTCCCACCTTCCTTATCAATCTTCTTGACCTCCAAATTCATCTCCAATGCCTTCGCCACCAAATGAGAACTTTCCCTTTTATAACCTTCCCCTCTCCCAATAGTCCTTTCTAGACCACCCAGGTCACCACTTCCATCAAGAACAAGTCTCTCGCCGTTCAAATCAACCATCAATTCACCTGAAGAGTGACCAGTTTCCACGTTGTTTCGAGCTTGCCGCCACCTCTGGCGTTGCCTTGCTCGAGCAGTGACAGCCTCGAGCTGTCGAATCCTCTGCTCTATCCTACCATGCGCAGTTTCCAACTCATTCAACAAGTAACCAAATCTTTCGACTGAACCCACTGGTGGTTCCACAGGTTCTTGATTTAAATCAAGATCCATCAAATTCTCACCAATCAAATTATCATCGCCCATCTCACGCAGAAGCTCGAAACTTCAAGATTCAAAAAAACCCACTTTAACCAAAGACCAGAATTAGGCAAAAACAAAGTAACTAAAATTTGTCACTCCAGACCTGATTCTCAAAAACCAATAACCTTTTCTATTTAATCTAAATTAAAAAAAAACTGAAAAGAAATCAACCTTTGATTAAAAAAATATACAGAGGTTTAAAAAACCCACTACTTGAAAAAAGACGAAAATTTTAATATTCAAACCCCTTATTTGGTAGATCAAATTAGCAGGAAAAATCTAGAAAAAAGCTAAAGATGACGTTTTGAACCTGGAATTTTTCCCCTCATCCGTACTGAATCTCCATTGTCCCCTTGTTCTTTGATTTTTCTTCCATTCACTATTGATTTGATAAGTGGGATCCCCAATTCACGTATTTAGAGAGAATAAAACGGCAGAATTATGGATTATTCGGGAGACTCACTGAGTAATGAGAGAAGAAAACTAGTACGGCGCCAAAGGGTTAAACAAAGAAAGAAAGTCGGCGGTGTGACCATACGCGTGTTCTTATGAATCTGCTCAAACGCGACTTTAGCGTGCATTTTGAACTGCTGCCTGCTGGTGGGGCTGTGCCCTTTAATTTTTCGTCTTCTTCAAAATTTTAAATTTAAATTCTTAATTAATTGTCACATTAAAATAATATTATTTTTTATATCAAAATAATATTTTCATCGTAAATATTAAAAGATCGATATGTCGAAAGTAATCGTATATGAGACCATATACAAATACAAGACACCTATTCTTCGTATTATTACAATTTTCAAATTCACGTACAACTCATTAAGCTTCTACGTTACATTACGTCAACATTGAAAAATTAAATACGTTACGTCAGGTCCTATCCATTTGAATTTTATACACATATATATTAAAATTTTAATATGATGAGAGAAGACATGATATTTTTTGTCATCTTGTCAAACAAAATAACATCATTTCTCTACACCCACTTCCACGCTCTGCATTTGTAAAATCATTGTTATATTTTTTTTCAAATATATACACCTCAATATGATCATAAAATTCGAAAATTCAATGTTCTGTAATATCATTAATTTAAACCACATGCATGTGAAACATTGAATTGATGGTGTCCTCAATATTTGCCATTAAAATGTATTTGGTGTTCATGTTTCCACCGATGCGCTCTTGGACCTTGATGTTTTCAAAATGGACAGCATTGGGGGTCCCTCTTGCATCTTGCTAGCTCCATTAACCATTAACAATCTGTCTTCCACAATTTAATCTATTTACTTCACATTCTCCATAGTGGTGCGTTTGGTATGCAACACCTAGCATGATGATTTATCAAGAAATTGCGTCACCAGTGTAGGGCTTAGGATGAATATATTCAATAATCTCACACTCGCCCAACAAACCAAATGAAGGATCAAGTACAAACAGAGTGAAAAAAACAGTCTCTTTTCAATGAGGTGGACGGACTATGAAGCTAAAAAGCCACACAACAATGGATCCAAGGATCCAAATTACGCCAAAGAACACTACAAAACCTGCCAAAATAGTGAGGAATGGAGGCCCTCGAGCAGGGTCGCTGGTTTTTGCGATGTTTGATTCCTCTGGGGGATTAGTTTTTGATGCAAATATAGGACACCACCTCTCTTTTACTTTAGTTCTTGCTTCATTCTTGATCCTGAGTGGGAGAAACAATGTCAGCTAACAAGCACAGCATCACAATGAGATCAATAACAATGAGGTGTGGCGATGTTTTTTGATGCGGTGCCTTCCTCCTAAAATACTATTCAATGAATGGTCAGTTGCATCAGTAAGATACTTTTGGTGAGATAGACACCAAACATTAATCCCACACTATGACAAATCATAAATAGCTGTTCTTAATTACCATCCGTAATTATTCTATGTTTTGAGCTAGTCGAGGTGAGGTTGGATCCAAAAATAACAGCATGCCCAGGTTTGAGGGACATAACCAGCATTTGGCCTTAGATGAAAGCCAAGAATGGTTTACGCAAGCGACAGAAATCATAAGGACTGGGGGCACAAGTAACATTTTTAATGCTTAGGACCATAATTTGAAAACACATTTTAAAGAAATCACATCATATGCTGTAAATCCAAAGCCAAAATAGTAATATTTTGTTTTTAGAGTTAAGTCGTGTACTCTATGCATGCACATACGAAGAAAAGAAAATGTTTTCGTAGAGATTGGTTTGAAACTATTCTCATCCGATTCATGTGAAAAAGATCTATCATAGAAAAAATATGCTTTTTTATTTTTTTTCTATAGTTTATAACTCCTCGCAGACCTTTATACCAACTCCAAATTATATAATCACATCCTTTCCACAGTTCTGTAAACTGGGTTCCCCCCCCAACAATGCCCGTGAAACCAATTTTTTCATTGCAGATTTCCCAATGATCTAATTTTTTTTTTCCTTTTTGAACGAGAATTTAGTTGTATTCCCCAAATTCAATCAAGATGATAAGAACCACCAAACCTGAGGTTGTAGGTGCAAGATGCTCGATTTATCTTTTCAGTGACAAAAATGTACAGAAATTTGTAGTGCTAGTTGTATTCCCCAAATTCAATCCAGTGATCTAGTTTATACTGCTAGTTTTTATCTTACTGCTAGTTGTATTCCCCAAATTCAATCCAGTGATCTAGTTTATACTGCTAGTTTTTATCTTTTCAGTGACAAAAATGTACAGAAATTTATCATCCATATGCTACCTTCATGATTTATAGTAACCAAACCATCCAATGATATCAGGTGGTGAAATGCAATGAAACTGGAAACAACGAGAATCAGCCATGCTTGGAGTTCAAACAAATGGATACAAATAATCACAATTGATCACGCTCTGGGAAGACTGGAAGTAGAGTTGGATCAGTAAGAAGTAAGAACATTCACCTAAAATGCAAAAGTTCATTCCTTATGTCTAATTAAAAGATTAAACTTCTGCCACTCCAAGTACAATACGATCTAATCGCATTCAAAGATTCGATTAATTCACACTAATAAATTAGTCCCATCAACCACTTTCAGCTCAACTTGTCCAAACTGAAATTAAACTTCGAACACCACCCATAAATTGGAAACAAAAACAACAAAACAAGCTCGAATCACCAAACACAGAAGCTCAGATATAAATTCAGGTAACTCAACCGGCTGAATATAGCTTTAAAAATCTGGAAAAAAACAATATTTCTCAAATTTGAGGGCAATGTGGTGACAAATGTACCTTATATTCACATGGGCTACAGATGTAGATGTACAGCGAGCAGGAAAGAAGCCGTCAAAGGACAGCGCCGCCTGAGTTCCGGCGTAAATACGACGGACGGCGCCGGCAGAGTGAGACGCCGGTGCAGGAAGGTGCAGAGTGGCCATACTTCCAGAAAACGGCCGACGAAGGGGGCGATAATTATTACGCGGCTATTTCCACCGCTATACAAACCCTCTCCAGGCCAAGCCACGTGGCATTCATGGTCCTTTTAATTTTATTTCTTTTTTATAAAAAGGTTAATTGATTAGTTGGATAAAATAGTAATTGATTACAATATGATAATCAATAATATATATAATCTTATAATAATAATAATCAATAAATAGTATGAGATAATTAATTATCGCAACCTTAGATGATTAGGAGCAACTTTTAAGAAGACCGAAAGCAATTGAAAATGACACTGATATTTTTGGAAGAGAGAAAATTTTGGGACAACTTTTGGACAATTAATGATTCATAATAAGCAAATAATCATTTCAAAGACAACATAATAATAAGCAACTAATAATATATAGTTCTGAACCTTCAAAAAAAAAAAAATAGTTCTGAGTTCTAGCAAAATAACTCAACAGTCAAATTACATTATGTTAACAAGTAATCTGTGTATGCGAAAATTTATCTTCATAAATAATTTATGTTATATCTAAACAAAATTAATATTTTTTTATATTTTAAACTAAAAAATAAAATTAAAAAATGATAATTATAATAATTTATTAATATATATATAAGAATAAAAATTTTCAGCTGCCCAACCAATGACGTTCAACTCGTCTCCGACAACTAAAACCCGATAGTGGGTTTTAGTGATACGAATTTTTTTTAAAAAAAACAATTAAAACCCAATAGTAGGTTTTAGTGGTCGAGAACGAGTTGGGCAGGAATGATTGGGCATCTGAAAATTACTCTATATAAGAATATACAATTTGCTCATCTATTAGATTGAACAAAGTGGTTATTTCAAGAGATTAATATATTATTATATGATAATATACATGTATGTATGTATATATATATATATATATATATATATATTATTGATAAATAATAGTTGTGTTTCAACAAAACTTGAAAAGTAAATGGACTACATAAATAATAAACGAACATTTGTTTATTTAAAAAGAAGCAAGCCGATTGTCACTACATATATTGTATAGATTTTAATAATTTTTTGAGATTGGTTTTAAGAAGTATTTTTGAGTAATCTCAAACACTAGCATAAGTGCTTGCTACTTTTTCTTGGTATCAATGATATCGTTCGTTACTTACCAGGAATCAACCATATACTAAAATTATGGATAAATCCCCGTAAAATCATAAGAAAAATCTAGTAATTTCGTTTCAAAATGTTGTACCAACCAGCATTTTCTCAGTAAATTACTATTCATGGTAAAGAAATGACGAGAAATGAAACATTTGGGAGTTTTCTTTTCCATCGCACATATATAATTAACGACTAAAAGAACACCAACTCTTGTTTTCTGTGCATCAAGTGTGAGTAACTTACAGAACCACTTGAATCTCCCCAGTATGCTTAGAACTACAAAAGCCCTCGTTTCAGTCCCCTTTTAAAATCAATTTATTTTCAAATGACTAAAATTTTTTACACTAGCATCGTAGACTACACACTCACCAGCTACAGAATTCAAAATTTGTGGATAACATGAGACTGGAGACATACCTCATTTTTCCTCACTAAATGCTTTTCTTAAGCAATTATTATTAAGAAAATGGTTACAACTATTGAATCTCTACCTTTGAAATTTGAAGTTCAAACTGCTTTCTTGCAGTAATTTTCAAGCCACTCCATCGTGACACTCTTTGGTCTCTCGAGTGCCAATCCAAGAGCACGGTCCCATATTAACTAAAATGAACAAAAAAAAAAAGGAAAAAAAAGGAGTTCAGGGACCTCCAACAAATTTGGCAAGAAGAAGACCGTGAGAAGGAAGAGGACAAACCTGAGCACAAATGCCAATAGACCTTGACACCCCAAAGAGAACAGTATAGTATCTGTTTATGATATCGATCAAAACGACAACGCTCATAATATTTTTCTTATCATCTTTGGAAAGACCAAATGTTATGCATAAAAGATGTTAATAGCTTTTATACCTTGCTTCCGTTAGACCGTAGTGATTGAGCAGCACTCCACTATGAGCATCTACATTTGGCCAAGGGTTTTTCACCTGCAAAAGTCAGATCCAAGAAAAAAATTGTCAGGTTGAAGGATGATAATAAAGGTAATGAGCCACAATCACTGTTATAGTAGCATGAGACAATAATGGGTAGTTTGAGTGGGGATTTTTCTTTCATCTCTTCCTTTTTTTATGAATATGTTCGGCCTCTTTCTTTTCTATTTCCCTCCAATTTTTTGAATCACTTATGAAATCTTCATTTTTAAAACAAATAAATAATCACTGAATTTTTTCAACTATTTTCAAACAATTATTTCTCATCTAAACAATCCTCCCTTGCCTTGCCCAGTTCCAACAGAATAGGTGGCACAACTTCATAAAGGTTTGAAACCTGAAAGGGAAAAGAAGAAAATAAAGTTAGAAATTAGAAAGACACGACAAAAGAGAGTATAGCTACATCAATGCCCTGAGGATAAAACAGTAACCAGTTTAAACAGTGGATCATCAGGCAGGTGCTTCAGTGCAAATTCTCTCTGGCACGTGTATCTTGGATCTGTCTTACGCAGAACTCCATGTCCAAATCCAGGAACAACCTTCATATCGAATTGAAAGATGAGGAAGTAAAAATTCAAGATATTTCATTCATGAAGTTGTTTGAAGTCTTTAGGAAGGGATCTGAGGATTCTGTCTAAAGTAAGAAAGATAATACACTAGACATTTTGTGCTCCAAATAAATTTTCCCACAAAGTTCAGTTCATTTATGCCACAGAACACAGAAAACGGAAAAAAGGCAATGGAGAACGAAAAGAATCAGAGTTGCAGTCATTACAATTGAAGTCACAACCTATCAACTCAAGTAACAGGCAGTAACACATTTTTTCCATATCACCTTTATTCATCATGATTCATGAAAAATAATAGATGCACAAACATACATGGAGATTCAGAAAATATGATCTACAGTACCATCTACCTTGCCACTGTTTAAAGTTTTCCAAACATAATCTTGTAAATGCTCCTTGCTGACATTTTCCCCACATTCTTCAACCACAGATTTAATCCACAGTAAGACTTCCTGTAACAATACCAAAACATAAGCAAATGTAAACACAGAAACACCTCGAGATGCAACATTAGCTTTGATGTTATAATATCTAAACTAAATTAAAGAAAAAGAAAATCCAAGGAAGTGAGAGCTCGTATCAACATGAATTGACCGCTCTTGAGGAACTGCAAAAAATTGGATAGGTTTATGTAAAGTACTGCTTTACAATGACGCAAAGTTTAAAATCTGTGGTCTCAACCATCAAGTTAGTAATAATTTAAAAATTTACAATCACATATTTCACTAGGAACATAAAAGGTAGAAGATTATTTGATGAAATAAACTGGGTATTCATTTACAACAGATTTTCTCCCAAAATAATAGGACACCTGGTCCCACAACTAAATGGCAAGTTCAGCAAAATTTGACGAAAAGGGATTAATCAACCTTGCTTGCTAGAGAGACGAAAGGGGGGAGGGCAGGGAAGAATTTTTAACACCTGATTTGCCAAGCCATGAAGTGGACCAGCTAAACCATTTAATGCAGCAGCAAATGAAAGATAAGGATCTGAAAGGGCACTGGCAACCTGAGCAAGTAATATCAGGTGTCAGAGCAATACATTAACTTCTATATACACGTCCCATATGGCATGAACACCTAAATATTTAAGATATCAAAGAAATATGCACTATAACGGCACATAGAGGCAACTTGAACCACACATAAGCATTTGCATCGCATTTGTCCAGTAGCATATACAAAAGATCATAGAGGAGCAAGTCACTTACTAAGTGGCCGGTATGGGCACTAACATTCCCCCCCTCATGATCACTACAGGAAATAGTTAAAAAATAGTCGAATAAATATTCTAGATAATACGAACATATTATTTGTCTTCGTATGTATGATGCTAAATACTGAAACAAACCTATGAATTGTAACATATAGTCTCATAAGCTCCAGCATGGCTGGATCATCAAAACCTAGCATGTGGGCAAAATTTCCACCATAATCTAGAGAATCGTCCATTGGTACAACTTCTCCTTTCTTGTACATCCTTCACAAGTTCAAAGAGTAAAAAAGAGCATCTGAATGTGCAAAATGATATTAATATTATTAACACAAACGTTTTATTCCAGCACAATGTGATATAACCTGCGGTAGACATAAGAAGCCACAATTGGAACTTGAGCAATCAAACTAAGACAATCCTCATATGTTGGTTCCCAATACCTAAAAAATGGTAAACGATAAATTTGAATAAAGAACAAGTTCTTTTTTGTTAGAACCAAAGTCTGGTAAAGCACTCACTTGGACTTGTGAATACCCTTCTCATATGCTTTTTGAAATTCGCTTTGAACCTTGAGCAGTCACAGCAATATCAACACTCAGTCAATATTTACTTTGACGAAATCAAGAGCGCAAGTTTTTTACATAGTTGGATACTTTGACATCAATGAACATGATCAACAGTTATACTAGATTGCAATCACTAGATCACAACAAAAAGCAACTTAATGACGTAAAAATACAAATGGACAGAATCATGATCAAAAGAACACAGTTAAGAGAAGGGAAACGATCTACGATGGTTATTCATCTTACGTGTTCAGGCTAAAGGATTTATAAGTTCATTGTCAATCCATGAAAGTGGTAATTTGACAAGGAAATAAGTGCAACAATTGAGATATTCAAAAAATATGTTGAACTTTAGCAACCAAAAATAAGTGAGCAAAAGCTATCACCGTCAGTCAGTCATTGAACCAACTTGTTTTGGATAGAAGAAGCAATTGGTACATACTAAAACAAAAAGATTTACTGACTGAGGAAATTAATTAATGCCAAAAACAAAAGTCCATTCCTAACTACAAATTGAAGTTATGAATATTCACTGCCTAAAAAAATCAGTACAACATAGCTCAAATACCAGAAGTCGTAAGGCATAATCTGACAGATATTAATATTAATATTAATACAAATAAAATAATCCTCTTATTTCCACAAGGCAGTCCAAATCCCCTACCTCAACACATGATATTCCCGAGTTCTATTCATGCTCAAGTGACTGCTTTTCCGTTTTCTAGTTTTACGGCTTCCGAAAGTGGCAGGAGAAAGAGCTACAGTAGCTTGAAAACAACATCACCTTCTACACTCTTATATTTTATAGTGTCTCAAAAGAGTAACTATCAAACATATGGCTATCACACATATTACTAGCTATCCCTAGTGTTTGTTAACAATGATGCTTAAACATTAGCATTCGAAGAAGTATGCATAAAGATACATCATATGCCATAACTCACTGACAGATAGCAACTCAAATAAATTGTAGTTCATCAATCCACCTGAAGTGCCATGACCCCAGTTGCAAACTGAGTCATCGGATGAGCAGTAACAGGTAAAGCATCAATGGTCTTATATACATGATCTGCAATCACAAATAAGTTTTAATGGCGAAAATGTTGCACATCATAGTTAACAAACACTAGGGATATCTAACTTTAGCTTATAATAAAAAATTTGAGTGAAAAGAACAGCAGGACAAAGGAAAAAGATATTACTGAAGAAGTCAAGGAGAATGAAATATTTTCAAAGCCAGTTCAACCAAAACGACAAGGTTGATACACCTAGATTGGAAGTATGAACGAGAAATTCTAGTTGAGAAGGCTGCTTTATCGTTTTGAAACCATATACTAGTCAGCTAAAAACAGATTAGAGAACTAAGTAACCTGGAATGGTAGCTCGACTTCTCAACTCCTTTGACAATGAGTTCACTTGATCATTTGTCGGAACCTGGATAAATTAAGAAGAAAATACAAAGAACAACCTTTACAAAAAAAAACCAAAGAGGAAAAGAAACCTGAAATATAAAATGAGTTATTTAAGAGGAGCTGGACAACTAGCCAACTTTAATCTAGCTGCTACGTGTTCGATCAGGTGCGTAAACAAAATATGAGGTCACCCAAAGCACCGCATTACGATTTCAGCGAAATGAAAAATTACCGCCAAAACAAAGAGATGAGAAATACTGAGACTGCTCGACAACCTACCTTTCCTGTTAAAAGAAGCCACAAGAGACCCTCGGGCAATGGTTCTCCACCAGGCTTTGCTGCAGGTAACACATTCTGACATTCGGGAATGGACATGCCCCGGAAGCGAATACCCTGATAAAAATCAAATGAACAAAAATACAACTTGAATAATAACCATTGTACTATATTTTCTCAAAGAGTCATTAAATTTTGCTACATTTTGTTCAGGAACTGCAGGAAATAATTTTAATATGAGACCAGGGAGACTGGGAGAGTACCTCTTCTGGATCAAGCAATGAGGTTTCCCACAATAATCCTGTCATACCTCTCATACCGCCGAGTACCTTCAGAAAATGTAGCAGAAAATCATAAGTACCTGAATTATCAAGTTACCTAAAATGACCATTTGAAAAAATTGAGAGAGAAAGTACGAAAGGAAATGGCGTACCATATCAACAGTAATGTTACCCAACTGAACCTTTCCATGTTCTTTCTTTAGCGTTTTTAGCCGTTCCTTCGAAAAATAAACAAGGATTATGATGTGAACATCAACCAAAGCCCTTTCTTCCATGTTTCTCAAAAAAAATTCTTTATCATTGCAATAGTATAAATAAGATAAATATCGGATGATGATAGTCATAATCAAACGAGAAAACAAGAAGATGTCTTTCATTTTTTGTAACATATATGCAGGTATGCAGCAGGAATTTCAAACAAAAAACTTGACAACAACTTAGTTGGCAGTCTTAACGACCTTGTTTATTCTAGAAAATGTACCTGTTGTTCTGGGATCAATTCCTTGAGTTGAGAATGAAGGTCCTACAGATGAGCCAGTTTATAAAATGATGAGATTAAAAATTAAGTGAGTCATTCACAAGTGAAAATAATAATAAAACAAGAGCAATGATGACAGCACTTGATCACAAAAATTATATTTGAAATAGAAAAAATCGATGTTCTTCAACTCCACATCAATTGTAAGCCAGTCTGTTTTAAGGCCAACATAAATTTATGCATGCCTTGTATCACTCGTATAGAACATCTCAGCATCTGACAATAAATATTCCAAGCAGGTCCCCCTATCTCCTTAATATATAATATATTCCCCCTAACCACTTCTAATTGGCAGATTTGATTCAGTAAAACAGGGAAAAACGACAGTAAAAGGGGAAAACTGATGATCTCACAGGCACAGCTTCATTCCTTGTCAAAAGTAACATCAAGCAGGAAAAAAAACACCGCAACGAACATTGGAATTCTTTTTCTACTCTAAAATTTCCATCCTCAAATTATAATCAGATCGAAAATTCTTCCCTTCCCTTCCCTTCCCTTCCCTTCTCTTCCCGTCGTATTATATACTACACATAACACTTGCATTATGTTTGATGATAACAAAAACATGAAATTTGTGCATAATAAATAATATTGTTATCTTTTTAATCCTGTCTGTCATCTCTTCGTCTGTTGGGACATGAATATGCCAAATCATGATTGATGCACGACATGCTCTACCTATGGATCAGTTCAGAAAGCAATAATCACATGAGACACAGAAGGCTTACAAGATCAGTGGAGGTCTGGACTTGAGGCCAACGGACGGAATTTCGGAGACCTGGCTGTTGAGCCTATTGCATACACAGACTCAAGTTTTAAAAAATATAAACCACAGAATTCATAAATAAAAACTATCCGGGGCAACCCAGCTCGGATGCTCGAGCATCTCAAATTCAAAAAAAAAAAATCAGTTTTCATAAATAATGATTTAATGCAGGCTGGAAGCATAGACTTGCCCCTTAAATTGATTCGGACTCTCCAACAAACAATTAGAAAATACTCACAGCACGCGAACGCAGCTTGGATAATAGAGAAACGCTCCTATGGAACACCATCGTTCAGTAGAAACAAAAGCACCGCACTACAAATTTATCAAGGAAAAAAAATCAAAATATAACCGCGCAAACTCAGACCCATAAATATATCAAGACACACTAAAAAAAATCAAATCTTTTATGCTAGAAACTTGTTTCACTGGAATTTGCAGCAGCTATGGGACCAAATTCATCGGGTGTCTTACAGCAGAATCGGTAGTAAGTTCTTACGAGATGAATAAATCAAACACATTAATCGGCAATAAAGAAAAAGATTGAGAAATGCTTACGCTGTAGGAAATGGAGAGATCTAATGATTCGTGAATGAATTAATTATTCCGTTAGCATTCGATCAAATGGCTCACACGCGGCGACCATCAAGTACGGATACGAGGGGACACCTGCTATACAATCCCAACAAACATGAAACAACTGATAACATTGTTATCAAATTGCAAGTAAAAGAGATACCTTTCACATTTTTGTAATTTGATGATTTGATGACGATAAAAATATATATATATATATATATATATCGTATAACTCACTAAGATTTAGGTCCGTTTGGTTTCAAAAGACAGACCAAAAAAGTACTTTTTTTAAGTGCTTTTCATTCAAAATTAGAGCTTTTTCAAAAGCCAAAAATTATAATTTAAAACGGGGCCTTAACCTTCTTCCCTAACAAAATTTTCAAAAACATTTTTTTTAAAGCAATCTGAAACACTATTTTATATTTTAAAATTTAAATTAATGGAAGAGGTAATTATTTTTAATTGGCAAAAAAAAGTTATAAAAATATGAGGGAAAAAAAAAGAAAGAAATGATAATTAGGCAATTTGATTTTAATTTTGTACGCGTGTAGGGGGACAGGGCCGGCTGAGGTTGTCATATACTTCGTCCTCATCCGATTTCCTTCATTTTTGGGACAAATTCTGACGGACGACAGCAAGTGGAATGATCATAATTTGCATTCGATATGCGGCCATACATCTCCAAGATTGCTGAATGGAATACGGCTTTGAGAATTTTCAGCTCCGTGGGTTATTCTTCCCTTCCCTTCCCTTTTTTTTTTTTTCAATTTTTTTTAATAAGAAGCCAACGGGTCATCTTTTGTATGGAAAACTAACTGAATATCATCTTATCAATTGGCGAGTGATGGTCAATTGTAGTTCAAATCTTGCTGTTTTAGTTTTTTCTGTATTGTTTGCATTTCATGTATTGGCTTCTTCATGTTTTTATGTGCTTTCAAATTTTCAATTTTGATATTGATGGAATGCTTGTATCCCTCCACTTTGTTGTTTCTCCCCTCTCTTTAAAAACAAATTATTCATGTTTTTTGGAGTGGGGGTGCGGTGGGGTTTAAGGGCTTCGTATATAGTTAGAAATACTGAAGTCACTTGCCTATGGGGATCCCTTTAATCTGCTTCCTGTTGTATGATGCCTTAAAAGTGTCAAGGTGTGCTTTTTAAGCGTCGCTTTTACAAGCATGTGCCTCTCACTTCGCGTCTTTCGCCTAAGCTTTGGTGAATTCACGCGCCTTTAATAACTACAAGGGGTTTAATGCAAAACAATTGTTTGTTCTCAATATATAATCACTGCTTAAGTTATAATCTGATACTGATGCCAATTACTGAATATGAAAAGTAAGTTTTTTTAGTAGCACAAGTTATCAAATACTTTAAGCTGCCACTTTCTAATTGAGCATCAATGTTTCCTCATTTCTGAAAGAAGGTATCGTGCATTGATGAAGCTAGTTGTGAAGAAATTTAGGACTTCGTGTTTGGAATTACTCGTGTTTATGTGAAATTACGGTTCTTAATTTTTTTATTTCTAACTTTTGGTGAGTGAAACTAATATTTCTGTCATATCCGTGATATAAAAAAAATGGAAAATGTCACCTTTACCATTTGGTTTCCTTTCACCATTCTTCGGTAATAGGTATCACTTTTATAGCGCCAGTTCTTATGTTTCTGTCAGCTTTTATACCTTGTTATCATTTATTCTCTGCCAATTGGTCTAATTATATTCAATGCAATCTACAGGATAGCTATTCTATCATGTCTCGCATTCTAAATAAAAGTGGTAATGGTCCGGGTCTGAGAAATGATTGTATGAATGACACGGTACCAAAGTTATATGCTACTCTGTGTGAAAAACAAGCCGCAGATGTACAGAAAGATGATCCTGCATCTGATATGTTGGTTGATTCATTCGGGAGGCTACATACTTATTTAAGGATCTCATTGACAGAACGCTGTAATTTGCGATGCCAATACTGTATGCCTGCTGAAGGTGTGGAACTTACTCCTAGTACCCGACTTCTCTCTCAGAATGAAATCGTACATCTTGCTGATCTGTTTGTCAGTTCTGGGGTTACAAAAATTCGCCTGACTGGTGGGGAGCCAACCATCAGGAAGGATATTGAAGAAATTTGCTCCGAGCTGTCAAGTCTAAAAGGATTAAGAACTCTGGCAATGACCACCAACGGAATTATCCTGGCAAATAAACTTCCAAGATTAAGAGAATGTGGAGTTAGCTTGCTGAATATAAGTTTAGACACGTTGGTTCCTGCAAAGTTTGAATTCATGACTAGGCGTAAAGGCCATGACAGAGTGATGAAATCAATTGATGCTGCTATAGAATTGGGATATAATCCGGTCAAAGTATGTTTTCAGCATTCTCAATATATCATTACTTTCGCTTGATTTCTTCTTCTTTTTTTTATTTAATTTTTGCGAGCTAATAAATCAATTATGGCATTATTAATTAGAATTTTTCTGCTTTCAAGATCTTCTGCCATATGTGTTCTATTTCAGATAAACTGTGTCGTTATGCGTGGATTCAATGACGATGAAATTTGTGATTTTGTTGAACTGACACGTGAGAAGCCAATCAATGTGCGATTCATCGAGTTCATGCCTTTCGATGGGAATGTGTGGAACGTGAAGAAACTCGTGCCTTACTCTGAAATGTTGGATATACTGGTAAGGTAGAAACCTACAGCTCCTTTTAACTTTTAAAATTCCTTAAGCATTCCTTAAATGGCTCGATATCACCAAGCAGGTTAAAAAATTTACAGGACTTCAAAGGATTCAGGATGATCCCACAGAAACAGCCAAGAACTTCAGGATAGATGGGCATCTGGGTACGGTTTCTTTCATCACATCGATGACAGAGCATTTTTGTGCTGGTTGTAACAGACTCAGACTTCTAGCTGATGGGAACTTTAAAGTTTGCCTCTTTGGTCCCTCCGAGGTCTGATATCTTCTCACTTGTTATAGAGACATTCTTGTACATCTTTATGGTGATATCTTGTAAATTAATTATTAGATAATGCTTATAAATAGCTGTTTAGGCATGTTTCCTTTTCTCTTCATAATCATCCAATGAACCTGTTGTGGGTTAAAACTTCTTGACAATCGGTCAAATGTTCTTCCTCTGTCATCATTGAAACCAATTATTTGGAGTATGGTAGTTTGTCTCTAATAAAATGATTCGCAGGAGTAGCTGGCTTGGGTTCATTGCATGTTTCATTAAAATTTGGCATCATGACATGAGACTTTGTTTTTAGATTAAATTCCTGCTCTTGTGAAAGGTAAGTTTACAGATACCATTGACATGAGAATTTTATGCTGTCAGGTCAGCTTGAGGGATCCTTTGCGTCACGGTGTTGATGATAATGAACTGAAGGAAATTATAGGAGCAGCGGTATGTAACTCTATTTGGCTTGATAATGTTTTGAAGACCAAAACCTCAATATCCAGTCCATACCGACTTGTGGAATTTTTAAGCAGGGTGGTGGTGGGATTTGAATATTTGTGGTCATGTCCTCTATTACAATTCTGAGTTTTATTATTGACTCCGCAGTCTTTAATTTCTGAACCTCGTTCCAACACCAGGTCAAGAGGAAGAAAGCAGCTCATGCTGGAATGTTCGACCTTGCGAAGACGCCAAATAGACCAATGATACATATTGGGGGCTAGGGATAGCCATCCCTTTTACATTATTCTGTATGTTTTCATCTGTACTGAATTATTTTTTTTGGAGCTTTTAGAGTTGCATTTCACTCAACAGAAAAGGATGACCACACTTGTAATTATTGATGGAAATGCTCCACCAGATTCGACCAACCTTTTAAATTTAACAGAATGTTGTTAATATTCTCCCCGAACATTTAGGCTGGATCATTCACAGTCTTTTGCGAATTGGCTGATTGTCAAAATGTTGGACACTCATATCCAATTAAGTAAGGTCAGCACAAATGCTCCACCGGACAACTACATAGAGCAGGCACATGCACTAGCTTATGGACAGAATTATGGCATCTTATCATCTCTATTAAACATATGGCATATTTCTGGGGGTGTCTTTCCATGTTCTTTTTGCCTCATGTATTGATAGTAGTTGTTTGACGCTCCATTATGAATGTAATCTGATAATTGCTACTTCTACTAATCTCATCAGTGATGCTTATTTCTCTTTTCGCTCATATCTTGTTTCAACTTCTGGTAAAAATATACTTTTCAACACACCTCAACTAAGCACACTTCTTTATCTTCCACATCTTGTTGTATTTGCAAGAACAAGTACAATTTTTCAACACAGCCTCTCTCAATTCAAGTGGATGATTGTTCTCCAATGTCAGAATTTCTTTTGCGAAATTTCAGGTCTAATAGTAGGCTTATAGATTTAAGGAAATCAATAACGCACCCAACCAAAATATCTTTGAAATGGCAATTTATGAAAATGTTTCTAAATTTTATCTTTACAGTTCCTTTTATCGAGTGGTTAAAGAAAGTCTTTTTCATTCCCCTGATAGAAGAACTTCATTTAAAAGATATTTGAACTTAAGCACATCATGCACTTCCGGGTCATATATGGCCTGCACCTGAAGATTCTGCTATTTTATTGTGTAGTTATTTCTCTCAGCTGTTCTTCTCGTTTCCTGATCACACATTATTTCTTTGCTTATCCTGATGTTTTTACTGGCAATTGCGTCTTCTTTTCAGGGAGCAAATCTAACTTCAGTGAAACTGTGACCGGCAATCATTCTTCCGTATAGTGGATCACAAGTTGAACAAACCGAAGGGATGTAGGAGAATAAAGAATGGAGAGTAAAAACAAAGAGCAAACAAAGGAAAATGCTATATACGAGGACACAATTCTGTAATATCTACTGAGGATCTGCCTGATTAGGCTGAATGTGACACAAAGTTGCCACTGTAAATTAGTCTACATGTTTGTTGTATTTGTGAACATCTGTAGTCTCCAACTTTCTCGGAATTGCTAATTGTAAATGTGTGTGAACCTCTTGTAAAGGAGGTGTCCCTAAAATTTTGTACTGAAAATGAACTTACTACATGCTGAGAATGGGTATATGTGTTGATCAATGCAATAAAATCTAGGTCTTATAAAATTCTTTTTTCCAGGAACAAATCATTAACTGTGTTGGTAGGTGTTATATGCATTATGTTTTGTTCTCCAAATGCTCTGCATATAAAAGACATTTCTTCTTGTGTTTAAGGTTTTAACATCAAAATCATGCAACATGCAGTGATTGTTATTTTGCATCTACTTCATTGCTCTTTGTTTGGCATAAACATGAAACTACGATATCATTTTGAGTCTACGTATGTATTTTCTTTAGTATCACTCTTGTTTTTTTTTCCCATTTTCATTACCTTGTTTAGGCGAGGTCTTCTCTGTTTATTCCTTAGTGTGCATATTTTAAAGACTCCATTGTACACCCTAAAAAGATTCACCCAACTGATTGGTTACTAACAACATTTATTTGATCTTGTAATTTTGTGGGAAGCCTGCCAGGTCGCCTCGATGGGAGCTTCATTTTGGGAGTTACAGACTTTGATGGTAACTTTTCTTTATTTGTTAAGTTGGTTGAACGTTCATGATTCATGTTACTTATAATGGGAGATGAATATATAGGTGATGTTATACATCTACTGGAAATTTATTTTCTTTGTATCAAGTACAAGTGGCATAGAGAAGCCACCTTAGTCTAGTTGACACGAACAATATGCTTAATTACACAAAAAAGGCTTCCATCAGTGTTATTGTACTTTAGGAGCAAATTATTTTTACATGAATGAAATTCTGTACACGGTATGGAGACTGCATAAACAAAACCAAGCATGCACTTGATCTCTTTGTTAATATAAATCACACGACTAGCACTTCTGTCATACAAATTAGCGAAAAACTTCATGAATCTAAAGATGATTGCCAGACCTTTTAGCAATACATGGTAACTTGTCAAACCTATACTGTTCTGAAGCAAAATATAAAACCAATCTCTGGGACTATCTGGAGTAATTCCATAGTGCTGAAAATGCGTGCCGCGGGAAATACCCGATTCCATTTTTTATGGATAAACCGCATGTAAGACTTCCAGATGTAACATCCTCAGTGGATCCAAGTAATATTGACTAAGAGAATGATATGGATTTCTGTGGCCTCTAGGTCCCTCAAATGACAGCCACCTGCCCAGTCCTTCGTAGCAGCTCAGTTAAGTCACAAAACAAGAAAGCCATTCCAAATTTTATCAAATGACACCAAATACCAAATACCTTTGTTCAATCCCAAAATACAGTCACCTCACAGCATGAGAAAACGTAGAGCCAAAGTATGTTTGCTTGACCGCTAAGCATAAACGGAACAATCCGTTACTACCCTAAAGAAGTGAAATGAATGAATGAAATATATAGAACTTCCCTTTTCTGCACACAAACTTAAGAATGGAATCTTATGTATCTTTGAAGAGACGGTATGAGTTTTCAACTAGAAAAGTGGAATCTCACCAAATGTATTGATTTGAGAAGACCTGAATGGAAGCAGAGGAAACCCATTCACATCGTGAATAAAACCATCTACGTCTCCAAGAAAACCCAAAAGTGCACTTGGATTCTCGCCCCAAATTATTTCTTCACTCTCCTTTATCCTATGTTTAATTTGCAATGCAGGCACAATTGCTGGTTTCATGCTCTTTCTTGGCTTTCTTCCACACGACTTTGAAGGAAATGCTACGGATGGAAAGTCACTCGCTGTCTTCTCACTTTCTTTTCTTTCCTCGGGTTTGCCTGTAAGTCTCTGAACTAGCTCTCTGAAATTTTGAACATCTGTCTTTATAATCTCTGGTGCAACGATGTGAATTATACGTATTTTGGGCTTGAGTTTGGAGATCGTATGAGAGTCATTGTGCAAGGACAACTTAGCTGGTACTAAACTTGTGCTACACGGGTGTGACTTCATGTTATCTCCGAGGTTATCTTAGTGAAGTTTGTTTTTGTGTCGGAGATGAAGGAATATATAGACAGATGCTGGTGTGTGGTAGTTATATTACCTAGATTTGAGTGTATTTATACAATAGATCAACTTGAGCTGCCTAGTTGGATATGAAGAAAGTCCACAATAAGGAAACAATATGTTTTGCCTTTTGGCAATGATGATCAGATGCATTCTTCATCAACGGGCTACCAAGTCTAGTTTTATATAACCGTACATATCCACGATAGTGACCACCAAATAATATTTTTATGATTATTATACCTTATCAGCTAATCAATTTCAAATATTGTACCCATTAAAAAACTTCATGTTGATGATCAACGCGGTATAGTTTACTTGGGAATAACCGATTAAATTAGTCAATGCTTATCTTAAAGTAATTATCTCTTCATCTGCACTGGGATATACAATATCTTACAGCAAGCCAACATTCTTTCTCTCCTCACATGTACGATCTTAATTGCCCGTGTTTTATTTTATTTACGACGTGATATTGTGATTCTTGAGAACTTGGGGACCTTGTTGTACATGTTCATGAACCTAAATTGATTTATAATATTGTTGATTCTCCTTAGAGCATCTGTTCCACAAAAGTCAATGATATTCTCCTTTTCTTTTTCTTTATTTATTTTTCTTTATTTATTAAGTCGATTATATTTTCGAGCGTATAAGCAATGTGAAAGCATGGCTGTCATCTTCCTGAGCATAGCAATTTACCTAAACTTGCTCTTATTTTAATCATTGACTTGAATATTAGATCGTTCAGTTATGTTTAGTTTATTCAAAGTAAGCTATTTGAAAGAATATGGGGTGGTTGTCTCCACGTTTCTTGTTGATACTTTGTGGGTTGACATTTATAGCATCCAAAATAGATCTTACTTCACGTTTGTCCTTGTATCTTATTTTTACCTCTAATCTCGATATGGATAAAAGAAAGCTAGAGCTTATGGGAATTCGTTGGACCCGACAACGTGATAAATCTGCTCAGACCTAGCTAGTGAAGCTCGACATGATGAACCGTGGCTTGGTTTACCTAGCTAGGCTAGCCATCCGGGTAGGATCTGAGGGTTTCTGAGTCGGGTCCGGTGACCGTAGTTTTTTTAAAGTCTGGGTCGTGATTTACCTTTTTGCTCGAAAATGTTGTGGTATTTCAACATGTATTGTTTTCTCATGACATAAGATGGAGTTTTGGGTACGATAAAATAAGGTTTTTGTACATATACAAAAGAAATGTAGTACAACGTTTGGGCAAGTTGATCCACTGATTTTATTTGAGAGATGCTTGCGTCATGCCTATATAAAAAACTAGGGATATATGACTTGAAATGCCTCCCACTTCTAAACATTCAATAAATTAAGAAACCAAGAATCTCAATAATACACTAAATTATATTCTACAATTATTATTATTTTTTTAGAAATTAAATTCTACACTTGTTGGATGCCACCAAAAACCAATAATTCTGTTGCTGATGCCCATTGATGACGCCTTGCCAAATGGCAGGTAGCCATTGACTAATTTTTATAAATTTGTTAGGGTTAATACCGATTTTGGTCTTAATTTTTTTGTCGTCTTTTTCAAATTTGTTCCCTTTTTTTGGGCCGTCAAATTAATCTTGGTAATACCTGTGACCAAATATCATGTCGCTGCTATTAATATTAATGCCAACAATATATATAGTATTAAATAACAAGTCTTAAGATTTTCTATCAAGGTATATATCGTAGCATAAGATTTGAAAGATAAATGTATTTCTTCAAGAATTATTTTGCGAGTTGTGTTTATTCTTATCTTTTGTCTTGAGAGATATGTCATTTTAGATCAAACTGTACAACCATAAAATATCACAAACATCGTTAAAATGTAATATCATAAAATATAGAACATTTACATTAATAAGAAATGGAAAAGCAACGCCAAGTAAATCCAAAGATGGCCCAAATTTCTTGGGAGGTTGAAGAGTCATATGTAATGTACTTCATGCTTTTTTTTTATTTTTTTAAAAAAAGGAAGAAAATGTACTTCATGTTAATTTATTTTAGGTGTGTCGTCATCTTTTTTGAATTTCAATGTACAATGGAGATTGGAGGGTTATTTTTACAATAAAAAACATACAATAGGTGTATTGACCATAACTTTCTTATTTCTGAGTAACCTGTTTATTTTGACGATTATATTTAATTATTAATTTTAAACACTTTAATTTGTTACGTATTACTTAATTTAATATTTTTCATACAATTCAATTAATTATTCGCCGTTGATAATTTAAAAAATATATAAGGATTTCAATAATTAATTAAGTAATTTTAAATAATTACGTGAAACCCGGCCCGACCGACCCTATTGTATAGTTAGGAAGAACCGGCCCCACGGAGATGTTTAATAAATTTTTGATCTTTTTCGAGGGGTCGGGTTTGAAACCCTCGCTTCTCGAAAATGTTTAAATTTTTTTATTATTTAACTAACACATAATATCCCAGTAATATTTGTTTTAATCTAAATTCATGTGAATCGTACAGTTTAAATTATAACGTAAAGTTAGTGTTATCAATAGAAAGTGAACGAGAGTGATGATTAAATTATTTATCAAAAATGACCTGGATAAAATTAATTTCACAAAGAATTTATATAAATTTTCAAGTGCCAAGCTATAGTTTTATAAATACTTTATATTTTTAAAGTCCTTTTATATGGCCAATACTTTATAAAACTAGAAGTATATTGTTTTTTAAAAAACAACTCTCAGTCACGAAATACTGCAATTTTTTAGTTCTAAACTTATACTAAAATAAATAATAATTAACTATGATAAGTTTTTAAATAATATTTTACCTAAATTACAAAACTAATCGAGTATCACATTTTCTAAAAACTATATAATAATGCATGAACCCCTTAGAATAACCATCTTGGTCATATTAATGGATGGAAAAAAATATCTCTCACTACTTATAACTATCATCTTTCAAATTTATTTTTCAATTTAAAAATATATAAAAAAATTTCATTATTTTTAGATATAATATAAACTATTTATGCACGCGAACTTTCGCGTGCATTAATTACTAGTATATATATATGTGTGTGTGGGTGTATGTGAATATATAACTGGTCAAATATTATTTTTTGAAATATCATAAAGCGTGCATTTGGATACTAGTATATATTATGTTGCACACGCATTACGATGTTACGTGTGCTACGGTCACTAATATATCATTAAGAAACATGAACGTAGAGTAATTATTATTTAGTAAATTGGTGTGTTTTTACAGATTTTCTAAATTATCTTCTTTTAGTTATTGATATAATATTAAAATTTTATAAGTTCACACTCAATTGTGTAGTTCCCTAAAGACACGTTCAAAAGATTTAATTTAAATGGACTCTACATCGATTTTTTTGTTTTTGGTTTTGTTTTTGTTTTTTTTTTAAATAAACACCATATTTAATAATTTAAATAAGCAAATAGCAGGTGGGCCATTTAATTATACATTATGTATGGTCTATGGATAACTGTTGAGTGTTGCCTATTAAGCAAATGTCAAGTCGTCAAGTGGACAAGTTGCAATAATATTATCACATACGTGATCATTAGAAAAACACCTACAACTCCCAAAAACAAAAAAACAAAAAACACCTAACACCTTATTAAAATGGTGATAGGGACAAATGTGAATGCCCTTGATAATTACAGACGAAATAAAGATGAGATCGTTTTGTAATATTTTTCAAATATCATATACTATAAACATTTAAAATTTCATCGAATTTGAGACAAACAAACTCAAAATTGTAAGGATAAATAATGATCCCAATTCCTAACCAACCAGAATTAAGGTCGAAAAACAAACATTAATGTCAAGTATATGAATAAGAAATCAAAATTTCAATTGATCGTGGCTGTACTGTACATCATTTTTTTATTATGACTACAATTGTACAAATCAATTAATTCAAGATATATGTATGCATGTGAATACATATATATATAATAAAAAATTAAAATTACTAAAACAACACAATATCCAGAAGAACAAATTAATTACTTAGTACATAATTCATAATCTCTCTTTTTTTTTTACTTGGTACTAAAATTAAAAAGAAGCTAGTGAATATATTCACACTAGGCCACTGTACGTAAATATGATCATATATATTATATAATGTCTTTAAGCTTCTAATTTCCGGGAAATGAATCACCTCAGGCGGCGGAGCACATCAATCTTTCCGGCTGAAAGAGCGCAAAAACCCGGCTGCTCTGGTGGACGGAGACGACTCGCTGCCTGCCGGAATATCCGCGAGGGCGGCGGCCCAGCGGCGGATGCTGAGAGAACGAGCGGGCTTGAAGCTGTGTGTTCTCTGGGTCTTGGAGAAAACATTGGAAGACTGAGTTAGAATCAAATACACAAGAGCTTGAACAAGAATGAACAGCGCCACCTTCAACAATATGCTGCTTATCTCCAACTCCATTAATATATATAATTATATTAAAGAATATATATATATATCGTACGTAACAGCAAAATATTGATGATTAATACTTCGAATAATTCGTAGGTTTTTGCTTGAATTTATGGAGATGATAATGTTGGAGGATCCGAATTTATAGGTGGGAGGGATCGATGCATGTATATATGGGAAAGAGAGGGGTGGGCTTCAAGATTCTGGCCGACCTCCTTGACTTGGTTTTTGCAACAAGTAGTAGTAGTCTTTCATGGAATTTTAAGAGTCCATATATATTATAATATAAAATTGCAACACGTGATTGTCAAGGATTAATTAATTATTATTCATTTTCCATAAATATTAGTGTTAATATTTTAAAAAAGTGATAATCACGTCTCTTGGAATTAAGATACGCGACAAATGTTATAATAAATTATTGCGGATGAATGAAATTTATGTTTCGAGAAAGACATGCAAGTACTGGTTATTACGAAGTTTCCCACGACATTGACATGGGAATATTATATATACTTGGCTTTTCAAAAGTAAAAGGTAAGTGAATTAATTCTCTTTTTTTTTTTTGGGGAAGTAGATGAAATATTTTTTTTAATACAAATAATGATTTTTTAAATTATTTTTTGACGGTGGGAAGCATCCTCCATTTCCCATGGGTCAACACTCAACAATTACCAAAACGTTTGACCATGAATATGATTTAATGAACATTATGATGTATATGATATATATTTTAACACGCGTTTAAGATTATATTAAGAAAGAGGAATCCTCCGTTAACTTTTTGATAAAACCGTCTGCCCAATTTTAATTAGTGGAAGAAATTAATATTTTAATTTGATTAATAATTTAAATATTTTTTAACACGCGAGATTAATATGTGTTATATATATATAAAGGAAATATAACGTTAACATATGCTTTATATTTACGACGGCTGGACGAATGTACGTACTACTTTTCTATCGTTAGTTAGTTGTTACTTATGTTTATGGATAATTAAATAAAAATAAGATAACATGTAATTAGATGTCCGCATGCATGACCCACACATTCATTTTCGCCCACATAAATGAGAATATATATATAGTGATATCTAATCTAGAATTGAATTATCGAAATAAATCAAATAACATATATACCGAAAGTTTAATTTACGTATGAAATTAAGCAACACGTACAATTTATATAATTAAAAACTGGACCAGATTTTGTTTTTGAAGATTGGACTAGCTAGATTTTTCATTCTATATTAATATACATCCAATTTCCCAATTAATGCAGAGCTTCAGGACAAGCTCGCTATTCGCTAAGTAGCAAACGTACCTTGCATATTTTAGAAACCACGAAAATTTTATTCATATAGTTTCCAGAAATAAAATTTTATTCATATACGTGCGGGGTGATTCACTAGTTAACAAAATTTTGTTCGCAAGTGACCCTTCAAATTTCAATTTTATGAAAACTAATCGAATTTAGGGAAAATATCGACAAATTTGTCAAAGATTTTCAGATCCTAAAAATCACACCACAAATTTTAATTTTTTTTAGGAATCCATTTTATTTTATTTTATTTTATTTTTCTCAATACCAAAAACCCAAAATATAATAGTTTTGTCTCGTGTGAACTGTAGGTATATATCCTTATTCTGATTGAAGATTTGATTAATTATTTATCATTATTATTAACATGTAAAAGCAATGTAATCATGACTATAAATTATATAAATGATTGAGAAACTATATTTACATATAGTTGATATATAATAAAAAAATTATGTTTGCACAGAATTTTGCGGGCGTGCCATGTTCATAGTACGGATTTTGATGAAAATTAAAAATATAACTTGTAGACCTAAAAAATTCCTGAGTTCGTTGTGGGTTCTAATCTCATCGGATTCAATGTGACTAAAAACGAAATTACTCAAAAATTAACCGGAAAATCTTCAAGTGGTACCAGTACGTGATTATAATTTATGCCAACAGTTTCAAACTAACACAGTTATTCAATTATATATATATATATAGAGGAATGCTCAGCTGCCCAACCATGTTTTTCCACTTGATCCGCGACCGCTAGTGGGTTTTAGTGGGTTTTTTTTTTTTTTTTTTGCATCACTAAAAAACCCACTACCGGGCTTTAGTGGTCGCGGACCAAGTGGGGAAACATGGTTGGGCAGCTGAAAATTCCTATATATATATATATATATATATATATAAAGTAATTTTCAGTTGCCCAACCATTCCTGCCCAACTCGTTCCCGACCACTAAAACCCGCTACCGGGTTTTAGTTGTTTTTTTTAAAAAAAATTTGTATCACTAAAACCCACTAGTTGTCGGGGATGAGTTGGACATCATTGATTAGGCAGCTGAAAATTTCTATATATATATATATATGTTATAAATATATTATTATTTATAGATGATTATCTTATTAAAGATATGTGATCAAGATAAATATGTAAAGATAATATTTGTAAAGATTTGTATCTTTTAATATTTTCCTATAAATAGAATGATTGAATTCAAAAATAATTGCATCTGAGTATTGACTCATATGAATTCTCTCTTCTCTCATGAATTCTCTCTACTAATCTCTCTATTTCTATTATGATTTATAACACGTTATCAGCACGATATTATAACCAACTGAGAATGAAAATAATTCTCGTTTTATTGAAGCTATTGGAATAGCACAGCGTGTTGTCAATCCTCAAATTTATGAGAGATATTCATTGGTGCTCTAGAAGTAGCACAATGAAAATAATTGATATATTGGTGCCCATGAAATATCATGAATATGTTGATGGCTATAAAGTAGCACAACATGATTTTATATTGAGAATTTGAAGAAATTCATGATCATGATATAATATATTGAGAATTTTGAGAGATTCATTCTTACAATTTTGATATATCGAAAGATATTCATGAATTCATGATATCATATATTGAATATTGAGATATTCAAGAATAAGATTTGATATAAGATCAAATATATTGAGAGTCTAAAGAGATTCATAGTTATAATATAATATATTGAGAATATGAATAGATTCATGATAAAGATGTGATATATGATTTCGTATATTGAGAAAGTGAAAAAATCATGATTGATATCTAATATGATATTAAATATCTAAAAATATCATTGAATAAATTGATCTCATGTCAAAGTATATCAATATTGAAATATTGATAAAATGATGAAAGATTGTATCAATATTGAAATATTGATAAAAAGATGCAAGATTTGATAATATTCATGAAGAATATTAATATAAGATCCAAGATTTGGAAATATTCTCGAAGAATATAATTTAATTCTCTCTTAGTTGTTGAGGATGTTATGAATTGAAAATTTTAGTACAATTTCTCAAAGAATATCGATATATGATTTAAAATTGTCAATATCCATAAGAAAATATTATTAAAGATATATGTGAGATATATATCAAAACATATTGACTTGATATCGATTCAAATAGTATATTTGTTTTTAATACTCTAGAAGAAGCATGATATATTATTTGTCACTATTTTTATGAATAGCGATTTGATGTTCAATGACGAACTGCATATGCTATTGATTGACGATTATGAATGTGCGGTAGTAAGATCGCAACACTATCAATCGAAAAAGAAAAATATACGTTAAACCCAATGAATTGGATCATCATCTATATTGGGCAACGACGACGATAGATTGATGATAGCCTATGCATGATGATATTAAGGAGTTAATATATGACTAACTTCAAGCCATTTTATTGATTTATTGAACTAATTTATTTTTGACAAATTGAGTTTTTATTTATGTTTAAACTAAATTTTGAAAAACTCTAGCATGTGTTTTGATTCACATAAATTATTTTGATGATATAAAATAAGAACTACAAATTTTGTGAATCTACTAGTCAATATATTGCATGAGATATTGATTATGCAATTTGGTGATAAATTTTCTTATTTGAGAAATTTTATATTTTAAGGATATATTGGGTTGTTACATCTTTATTCCATAAAATTTTGATTATGGATTTTAAATTCCTCAATTTTGATTGTGGATATAAATTTTGAATTTTTTCAATCATTTGATTAAGCTATCATTTTTTAAATGAATGATAAAGTATTTTTATCACATGTTATTATCTTACATGTAGGAACATGAATTTAATGTAAAACGATATTCGTGATAGATCGAATGTTACTTTTGAAGGTAAACGATCTACTTGATGCATACATGTATTTGAAAAGGTACGTCCGATTTTTTATTCTTTAATTATAATATCTTATTTATAGTATTTTGTTCAAGAAAAACAATTATGAAAATTGTCTGATTAATGTTTTTCGTTCTTTTAAGAGAACGTGGCAGTGCCAATTAACACAGTTGATACACTGTAGTTTAATTCTTTAAAGAAGAATATGTCATCTCGTATGAAGCGAGATTTGAATCATAAATTCGGCACAAAATATTGAGATATACGTCATAATCAAGTATTGTACTAAACGTACATCGGTATCTCGTATCACTATCGTACCTGAAGTACGTAAAAAGATTTATTGATATCTATCAAGCAAGATATAAAAGTTTGTGGAGACCATTGATGTCTATCCAAATCATATGTTTCATCGTATGTTGATTGAATGTTTGAAAGATCTATAAGATCGCTTGATTAACGATGAAAAAAATATGATGTGCTTGATATTATAAAATAGTGATACACAATAATGACGTATATGTATTTTTGAATCTAATAGATATTGATTTGGTTTAAATAGTATATTACAAATCAATATTTCTAGAAGAGCTAAAGAGCTCCAAAAGTATCATTGATACAAATACTTTCAGAGTTTGGCATAATGGATTGAATTGAACATTCAAATTATATAAATAGTTGAAAAACTATTGATAGTGCACAAAGTTGTTAATGAACAAGCCAAAAGTTTCTGGATCGATAAATATGGATGTTTTTGAATCAAAGATCCAGAAGATTTTATGAATTCTTATTGGCTTATCAATTTTGATATCACTATCATTAGCTCAAATTGGTAGAGAATCCCCATATTATCTGGAATGAATAAATAACATGGGCCCACGAAGCGCAACATGATGTTTGCGAAAATACGTATTGAAAAAATTTCCAGAATATGTAATCAAGACAAGCTTGATCAAAAGAGGATATGCATATCAATTTCATGATTATAAATACATTGGTTTAGTTGATTTATTTTGCCTTCAATCAACTATTAAACCATGAGAATAAACGCGTCATATTTGGGGATATCTGAAAGATATATTATAAATATTATGCCAAATGCTCATGTACTGAAAGTAAAGTTTGTGCGAGAAATGCACTACAATAAATCTCTTGAAGGGATTGTAAATATATTGGAAATATATTGAATCTTATGATAAATTATTTTGAGCAATGAGATTTTGTGACGCGAAATTCTCGTTCGTTATTTTTGTGAAACAATGTTTCCAACATTGAGAGGGAGGAATTAGAAGCTACAAGAATATTTGAGATCGATCCCAATGAAATATAAAGTGAACATGATGTTCAAAGTTTAAATCTCAAATACATTATTTGATCTTGTGTATAAGATTGTTTAGCTTCATTTATGTTCAAGTTGAACAATATATATATAAATCGTCTTTAGTGACAAAACCCTTTAAAGAAAATGAGTGAATATCTCAATGTGAAAAGAACAATGGAGGCTGGTCGTTATGAAATAAATCGACGTCATGCAGGACCATATTTTATATTACTTGCAAGTAAATGAAAAAGGACGCTAGAAGCGTGAACGACCAATTATTTCAATGAATCCAATTTGGATTATGCTATTCCTCAAGATAACAAGTATATCAAAATATGAGATTTCACAAATTATTTGGGATCATAATGATATAATCATTTGTGTGTTTTGCTATTACGCAAAATGATGATTATTTTGAACTAAAATTTGTTGAACTTTCAATAACAATGATATGTGGCAATATTAGCAAATTTTAGTAAAGTTTCTCAAAATATTTCAATTAGATTATGAGAAAATATTTGCACTTATCGTGGATGCACTGATTTGATGGTGATTCATATAAAAACATCATCGAAAGATTCGATGCTCAAAATATTGTTTTTGCCAACTTGAAGAAGAAAAAAAAATATTTGGTCTTGAAGTACCATATATATGGCAAAATCAGCATCTGAATCAAATTTTGGCAAAGTAGTGCATAAGATTGAAATATTAAGAGTTAATAATTGAAAGTGATGTTTGCAAGAGGGGGAGTAATTAAAGTTGTACTCTTTTCCCCTTGTTTATGATTTTTTCCACGTGGTTTTTCATAACAAGATTTTTAATGAGGCAATTAACAAGTATCAAGAGATGTCGTACTCTTTTTTCTTCATTAGAATTTTGTCCCACTGAGTTTTTCTTGATAAGGTTTTAACGAGACGCATCCATCGTCGGGAATACATCCAAAGAAAGTATATGGTGATGTACTCTTTTTCCTTTGTTCAGATCTTTCCCACGGAGTTTTACTGTCAAGATTTTAACGAGGCAGCACTTGAGTTCCGATGAAGTTCCCGAGCATCCATCTTGCCAAATGAAGATTTTGAAGAATTGGTTACTTGTGCAAATAATCATCTAAGGGGGAGTGTTATAAATATATTATTATTTATATATGATTATCTTATTAAAGATATGTGATCAAGATAAATATGTAAAGATAATATTTGTAAAGATTTGTATCTTGTAATATTTTCCTATAAATAGGATGATTGAATTCAATAATAATTGCACCTGAGTATTGACTCATATGAATTCTCTCTTCTCTCATGAATTCTCTCTACTAATCTCTCTATTTCTATTATGATTTATAACAATATATATATATTCATATAGAGAAAAATATATATATAACTAGACTAGTAATTAAGAGAACCACGAATGCATATTATTATTTATTATTATTTTTCTTTAAATAGATTAAAAAAAAAATTTGAAGGAAGAACTGTAATATTTATAATTACCATAGAAAGGAACATATTACAAATATAAAATATAATAAAGCATGCGAAAATGGTGAAATATTGATAAATGTGTCGGGCGAATGCATGCAACCAACAAATATTGGACAATGTTATATGTACATACACTCTTATATAGAGGCGTAACGCCCTATTAAATTAGGAAATAATTTCAAATTTTTTTAAATTTTTTTTTTTAACCTACAATTTTTTGTCTTACTCAAAAAACTTTTTAAGAAAATATTATTATTTTTTATTACTTACTTGTAGAATTAATTTTACTTAGTTCCACAAAAATAATTATTTTATAAAATTTTAAAATATAATTATGAAAATATAATTATTAATTGAGTTAAAAAATAATAATTGTCTATTTTCTTATAGAAAATATATTTTAAAATTTTTAAAATTAAAATTTTAAATTTAAATCATATATAAGCGAGATATATTATTATATATTTAAATTTATTATGGATAAAATATATATTTAAACTAAAATATATTTAATATTATTATGTGTAATAATTAATTATTTTGTTAAAAACAAAATAAAAAATCAAATCATATAGGTTTATGTTGATCGTGTTAATCGAGGTCGAGTCGATCGCTATTGATTTATTCGGATTTGGTTTGAGAAATTTATAAAAAGTTTTTGTACTTATTTCTAGAATTAAGAAATAATTACTATATTTTTATATATTGTATGTTTGACAAAAAATATTGTATATTGCATCATAGATTTTAAACATGTAATAATTATTTTGTAAAACATTGATTTTTATAAATAATTTTTATTGTGTGTAGTAAGTTTATTTTAAATTTTGTATACTTGGACTTTCAAATTTAAGTTATATAAAACTATATAAGTGAAATTTTGTTATTATGTATTTAAATCAAAAAATATTAATTATTATTATGTGTATTTAAATATTTTGTTAAAATTTTTAAAAAAATCAAATATTTCGGATCTAACCTGAACCCCAAAAATCAACCTTAATCCGATAGTAACTGATCAACTTGGGTCGGGTTCAATTTTTACACCCCTAAAATTTCACAATAAATAATTAAATTAATAATAATAATATTTTCGTTAAGAGTTTTTTTTGAAAAAATATAAACAATTGTAGGTTGAAAATAAATTTTTTTTAAAAGAATTTGAGATATTTTTTTGAGCAAGACAAAAAATTGTAGGTTGAAAAAAAAATTAAAAGAATTTGAAATTATTTTCTAATTTAATAGGACGTGTACACCTCTATGTAAGAGTCTATGTACATATAACATTGTCCACAAATATTTGTTTGTTTATAAATTTACGTTGTACCCTCAATAAATGGACATGAGACATTAATAGGTCACGGCGGCTAATGCATGCGACCAAAAGAATTTAATTAATTTATTTTTTGGATCGATCTTCTGAATTCATGACAAGTGTACATTTATACAAACTACAGTTTAGGTAATATCTGTCTAAATATAATAGTATTGATTTCATTTAAAACTCAAGCTTAATATTATTTATTTACATTTAAATCTTTTGATAAAATATGTGCATGCATCTTTAAAATCTTAATGAGCTAATTAAGGAACTCCATGTAATATATATTCTCCCGACTCCCGTTGAACTACTCATGGAACAAGTCAGTCTTCATTCATACAAAACACAAACAATATTGCGTGAGACATACGTTTATCTTCTACGTAACATGAAAGTCTTCCGTTCCATTTAAATATATGTTGACTCACAGGTCACAACAAGCTCGACCTTTTTTTAAAAAATAATAGAAATAAGTAACGCATGTTTATTTCTTAATTGATTAACTTGAGTAATAAACCAAACTAAAGTAAATTTACATTAAGATAGTGTGCGACAATATTAATATAATTATTATGTGATGACAAGATGAAGTGGAGCGAATCTGATGTGAATGGATACGTTACGAAAAGTTGTTTTGTGGGTTTGATGTGTTTTTTAGATAACTCTGTAAGAATTATTTTCGCAGGTTATTGATAAAAACATATAAAAATAAATATTTTAATGTTGTCCTACGATATCAAGAACATCAAGATACAACATCATTCAAAACAAATTAAATAATTATATTCAAATAGATCCGAATTTACGAAAAATTATTATCAATTAAGCATAATTACGCAGCGGAAATAATAACACAAAAATTATTGTGCACAAGTACAAATACTTGTGCGATGCCTCATGGCAAAAATTATTACTAGGACAAAGTAATATTCAATTACAAAAACCAATCCTAGTAAACCTATCAAAGTTAGATTCTCAACACTTTGAGAAATCTTAACAACACTCTAAATTCAATCAAAGATTGAAAACGAAAACTATGGAGTGTAAACTAAACAAACAAATATCTCAACCAATCGAGATATTAAAACTACACCCTAAATACTATGAAAGTAGTATAGGAAAATAAGAGGTGTAGTAAAAGGAAGAAACAAAGCCACAGGGAAGAGTTTGAAGTCTCTTCGTCAAATAGTATTCACGATAACAGTGGCTGGAATTCTTCAACCGGAGATTTAGATCTTCAAACGCTTGATCTCCGAATTTTGGAATCAGTTTCTCCTTTTTCTTCTATACTCTTCACGTGTATGATCTTTTTCTCTAATCTTGCTTTGTACGCTCTCTCCACTCTACACACTTCTGCTCCTTCTTCACGCTTAAAATAAGTAGAATGATTTATTTCCTTTAGATAGAATCCTGTAAAGATGGAAACAAATCTTCAATTAAAAAGTAAGCATGATCAAATCATATATCAATATTACTTAAATAAAAGATTATTATCTTTTAATTAAAGATAATATCGAATACAAGAAAGGCAAAACATGTAGATAAATATTAATTAAAAGGAAAACAATTAAATAGAATTTATGTCTTATCTCCAACACATATTTTTCTTTCAATCTTCCCCTTTTTGATTTTCTGGACAAAACAAAGAATATTAATGATTATCAGTTGCTCCCCCTGAGGTAGACAACTTAGGCTCCCCCTAAATTTGATCATATCAGTTCACGGTGTTGTCACCAGATGTGGAAAACATGGGAGGAACAACATCAACAATGAAACAATAATGAGCAGAGAACAAACATTAAGAAGTTTTCAATTAATCAGAGCAAGCCTAAGATTATTCTTCATCATTCTGAGCTGTGCCAGATTGTTGGTCCAGCTTCTTGTTTAGCAACCTCAACATAGAAAACTCAACATCATCTACATCATCTCCCCCTTTTTGTCCATGAATGGCAATTTCAAGGAGAAGCTTGTAATCAGCGACCTAATAAATGTAGTGAGTAATGAGAGATTGAGCATTAAAGATCTGGTACTCAGCAAACATGATTTGGAACTCCAGGTAGACAAGTGAAAGTTGCACAAATTCTGATGTTGGTGCCTTGATGTTGGCAACATTAAGAATAACATCAGTATGCAGAGGTCTACCCTTCCAAGATTGATCAATCTTCAAATTACCCTTGAGAAAAGTAGGATAGATCTTGACAGTCTCCCCCTCAACAGAAAGTGGTTCATCTTCTGCACGAACAAAATTCATCATCTGCTTCAATGTTTTCACTATCCGTGTTGGAAACATCATCTGCAGCAACATCTAATGCAGCATATTGTTTAGATGAAGACGACCTCGAACTTAGGCTCCCAAAATTTGCAGAGTCTTTCTCACAAACAGCGGAGGTCAAGGTTCAGTAGAATTCAATTACTATAGGCACAATGTAAAGTCACGGAGGAAACAGTGGAGTAAAAACCATGATCCACTAGAAAGGAGTACAAGTTGTGATTCTCAAAAGAATTTTTGTCCACATTATTTACAGGACAAAGCTCATGAGTTTCATAAAGTTCCTAGAGAGAAGCTGCTTCAACATAGTCGAAATTTTCAGAGAAAAATTCCAAAAGATCATACCCATCTGTTACGTCGATGTTGTCACCATCGGTGTTGAAAACATCGTCTGTAGTTATAACATCAGATATCTCAGTGTCCTCAGAAGAAGATTCTGACCCATTAGCATCAAAAGAGGAATCAGAGGAGGAGCTGGATGAGTTTGTGGACTTGAGGGCCTGTTATCAGCACCAGAGCCAACTCGACATGGGCTTAGCATCAGATTCAGGCACAGTAGTCTTCGAGGGTTCTCCACTTTCTTTCTTCAATTTTACCAAACAAAATGAACCAATGATGTGGGGACCTCGGGTTGCTAATCTCAACTTAGGGCAATTAATGAACAATTAACATTCATTAAACATCAAATAAATAAACCAAGAGCAAAGTAAATTTTTTTTTTTTTAAAATAAACAGTGCCTCGCTCGATCGGTGAAAAACACCCGATCGAGCGGGCTTCATAACACTGCTCTCGGGTTCCAAATATTTATGGCCTCGCTCGATCGGGAAACTTCAACCGATCGAGCGAGCCATAAACTCGATTCCCCTGTTTTGCAAATAAAGGGCTGCGCTCGATCGGTGATAATCACCCAATCGAGCGAGCATGGTTTTCCAGAAAAACACAGCAAAACTCTTTGTTGTCAAAACCAACTCTATAGAAGTATTTGCATGCCAAATCTATACCACATCATGATATAACAATTCCAAAACAGGTATAGACATATATACTAAGTCTTCAACATAGTAGACTAGTTTTACAATTATTACAAAATCACATACTAGTCCAAAGCATGAAGTTGTACAATATGTTTCCAAGTAAATCAAGCTAAAACATGTTCTACAATCTATAATACATGTTCTCTTGCTTAAAAACCCGAGTCACCACGTGCTAAGACTCTATCTCGAGCTATCCATGTCAAGTCTGACCAGCTCCTGCCCCACATATTGCAATGCACACATACAAAACATAGCAATAGCCGAAAAACTCCGGTGAGAATAAATCCCAGTATAAATAACAAAACATGCAATAAAAATAGCATCTCATCTAATGCTATAAAATAAATGCAATGCATGTTTGAAGGATAGGCTATCAAAGCTGATATCAATAAAGCTTGGTTTTTTTGGGATCCCGAGGAATAAAATAACTATCAAACCACCGACACTCCCAATCGAGGTGGCATCCAATATTTTAATCCTCTGACTTTGGTGCAATTATAGAGAGTCTTCTGGCTCTGAAAGCGAAGGCTGCAATCCATGCCACTCAACTATAATTCGCCAAACTTCATATGCACTCTAGGCTTTTAACCCTCTGTGCTTTTCAGGCTGGAGTTCAAGATGAATGCAACATAAGCTGTATGCATTAAAGGCTGTAAAACATCTTGAACATATAATCACATAATCAAACAAAGCATCAAAACTCATATAAATCACATAAAAGCACATAACAAGACAATATCAAGAACGTATGTGATTTACTCGAGAATAATAGCTATCTCGAGGGTTCTATCCCATCTGGATAGCTGTCATTTATACCTGTCAATGTCGAGTCTGACACTACTTTAAGTCGCTGAAAATACAATTCACAACAACATATCAAAAGCTATTCAAAGTCTTGGTAATTCAATTCATCAAACTAACTTCAAACCTTCTTCAAACTTTTCTTGTTTCGAATCGGAAATCTCGAGTTGGCAAGCCTTTGATCAAAGCAATTCAAAAGGTAGCTCTCGGAGCGGTGATCGCAAATATATGTTCAAATCGGAATTCTGACGGACGGATATCGAAAAATCGAAGCTTTTTTTAAGGGCTGAAAATGGCGTGGAAGCTAAGCTGATGTTCTTCCCCATTTCCTACTGCCTTACACGTTTTTTGCTGCTGACTATCAAGTAGGATTTCAGATATATATAATCAAATTGCACTTTAGTCCCTGAACTCTTCAGAAATTGCAATTTAGTCCTTGACCAATCTTTTAATTCAATTTCAATCCTAAATAATTTAAGAATATTAGAATTTAATTCTAAACTCTAAAACTTCTCAAATTAAATATTCTCGAATTAAAATTAAATCATCTCGGCCTTAAAATTGCGATATTTGCAAATCAACTCCGGCGCGAGTTTCACCTCTGAATTAAATTCTCTTTAATTCCCAAAACTTGGAATTTAAATCTTAAATTCCATAAATATTCAATTTAAATATTTAAATATTTTAATTTAAGAATCCCGGAATTTAAATCTCAAAATTCGTACATTTTCAAATTAAATAATTGTAACTCGGAAATTAAATATTTAATTTCCATAAATTCTTCAATTAATATTTTCCCACATTCGGAATTTAAATCTCTAATCCCGAAATTAATAATTGCAAATTTTCAAGATCTTACAAATGACATCTCAAATTCAGCAGGATCCAATTCAGCAAAAGTGGCAGCGACAGGAGATTGTGAAGATTTATCATTCTCCGATTAATCTTCCTTAGCAACAGAGGAAGAAAAACCACCAACTGAGGGTTCTGGGTGAGCAACGATCTCAAATCCTCATCTTAAAAATCATCTCCAGAAAAAATCTTGATCAAACTTGTTTCCTGCAATTGTGAGTGAGATTATGAAAGAATTAAATAATTCACATAGAAATAGAACAAGGAGAGATACTATGAGAACAACGATGCAAATGATCAGAATAAGTGTCAATATTAAGCTCTAATGTTTCAATTTGAAGAGCCAAAGACACAGTAAAAGATCCATTAGCCAGTAAAATTGCAGTTCTCTCAATCATCACACTGTAACGGTCAAAGAGATTAGTGAGTTTTGAAATTTTTGAAAACTTGAAAACTCAATATACAAGGCAATAATCTAGTTAAATCAATATCTGATATATCCCAAAAATAAAAACTCCACACCGCATGTAACACCACTGAAATTCAAATCCCAAAGGATAAATTATGGTTAATTTGATTTTCACCATATTTCATCCAAAAAATACGAAACAATTTCACCAGTTTATTTATTCACGAGCTATATGAAATGGAGGCCTAAGAGTACTTAACAACTCATCAGTTGGCATTATGAGATCATGATCTAAGGAAGTTCATCATAGACCGGTTTAAATTGCCTTGATGCGACTGGTCTTCCTGATGAACGCTGCTCTGTCCAAGAAAATAGGTTTTTAAAGAGGCATAGCCCTACCTACTACTGGGAGCACTCTTAGAAAGTGGCGATGATGTCGCTATGAGAGACTGAACTCTTGGAAATCTGTTTTGTATTTTTCTTTTTTAACATTGTGGACCCAAAAGAACTAAAGGGTACCAAAATCTCTTCTTGTAGGGAAATAGGAAAATTGTTCTCCCTAGCATATGGTATCTAGACAGTGGATGTTCTAGACATATGACGGGAAACAAGGAGCTACTTCAATCAATCAAACCAAAGGAGAAGGGAACTGTAACCTTTGGAGACAACAGCAAAGGAATCATTGAAGGAATCGGCTCAATAAGTATATCTGAATCTTGCCTGATTGATGATGTACTCCTAGTGAAAGGGCTTAAGAATAATCTACTAAGCATAAGTCAATTGTGCGATTGCGTCAACACTTCTCTTTTCAGCTCACATATAAAATTTTTCTAAGTCACGTTTCACATGGAACAAGATCATGAAATACACAAGCATTCCTCAACTACTTGGTGACATAAGTGAGCAATCAACTTGGCTTCGTGTGTTACAAAATATTTTAAATAGAAAAACTACTGATAAACCAGTTAATGACCAGAACATAGAAAACAAGACACTGAACAAAGTGCATGAATGAAATGCAAGATGCCTAAAATTCTAAAGATGCACATGCATGTTTGATGTTGTCTCATGATGTTAGCAACATCACGGAGCAACATCAGTGAGTGATCAAAGTGAATGCATGCCAAGAGACTTCCTAATGTTGAAAAATCTCTCAAAATTCAATGCTTTCGTGAATATGTCAGCTAGTTTATTGTCAGTACCGATGAATTCCATATGAATCAAATCTTTTTCAACCAAATAAAGGATAAAGTGATGTTTTGTATCAATGTGTTTAGTGCGGGGGTGTTGTACTGGGTTTTTAAAGATATTAATTGCACTAAAATTATCACAATATATAGTTGAAGTTTCACTCTTAAACTCATAGTCATTCACCATTTGATTCATCCACAAAAATTGAGAACAACGACTTCCAACTGCTACATATTTCAAAATTATTTTTACAGCTTTGAGATGTAAGACTCTAGGATCAGACTGATACTTAGCGCATAAATAAAAGCTAAAAATGATATCAGTGCAGAAAGTAGTCAAATATAAAAGTCTGTCTATGATGTTGTGGTACATGGTGTTGTCAACACTGTCCCCAACAACATCTTTGGACAGTTTTTCACTTGATCCAATTGGTATTTTCGTATGCTTCAGATTATCACCACAGAATTTTTTCACAAGATACTTAGCATACTTACTTTTAGACAATAAAATACCATCAGACATTTGATTGACTTGAAGTTCAAGAAAATAATTCATCTCTCCTACCATGCTCATTTCAAAATTAGATTCCATGCATGCAACAAAGTGATCAACATAATTTTGAGATGAAGCACAAAATAGTAAATCATCCACATAGATTTGAAAAATCATGATATCACCTTTGAGCTTTTGAATAAAGAGAGTTTTATCCTTTTCACCTCTTTTGAAGTCAATTCTCAACAAATATTCTGTCAATCTACCATACCATGCACAAAGAACTTGCTTGAGTCCATATAGAGCCTTCTTCAATTTGTGGACATGATCCAAATGCTTAGGGTCTTCAAAACCCTTAGGTTGTTTGACATAAACATGTTCATGCAAAATACCATTAAGAAAAACATTTTTCACATCCATTTGATACAGTTTAAGACCCATATAACAAGCAATAAAAAGCAATAATCGAACAGATTCAATACGAGCAACAAGAGCAAAAGTGTCATCAAACTCTACCCCTTCAACTTGAGTGTACCCTTGAGAAACTAAACAAGTATTATTTCCAACACTATTCCTCAACTCATCAGTTTTGATTTTGAAATTCCATTTAGTACCAATCACATTTCCATGAGCAGAAGGTGATACAAGATACCATACACCATTTCTAAAAAATTGCTCAAGTTTTTCATGCATATCATTCACCAAAAACTCATCTTTTAAGACTTCACTCATATTTTTGGCTTCAATGAAAGACACAAAATTGGAATACATTACCTGGAAAAACACATAAGCATTGCACACTAACCCGATTATCTTTTGATATTCCACTTTTTCTTTGTTTTGGGTTCTCAAATTTTCCAATAAGTTACCAATTACCTGAGATGTGAGATGAACTTTCTGAATCTGAGAATTTTCTTCCACATCAGTATGTATCTTTTCATCAGACTGACTTTCTTCAGATTGAGTCAACTGGAAATCTGATGTTGTGTCGTTGATGTTGGCAACATCGAGGATAACACAGAGAGTGTCCAGTTGTTCATTCATCAAGTTTTGGAAGTCATCTTCTGCTCTCTTTTCTTTGATATCACCATGGCTTTCCATTTCTCGTACAACTTCAAACTTACCCAGATTCTTCTTGGATTTGAAGTTTGCATATCCTAGCTTATGTTGCCATAAATCCAATTCGCTTACCTTAGAGCTTCTACAGCCGTGTTCCTCACCAATTTTGTAAAAATTATCGGTTGACCTAGTACCTGTCATAACGCAAACATTAGCTTCATCAAACACCTCACATGAATTTTTATCAAATTTGACAAATAGGTTATCATCACAAAGTTGGCTAATGCTAATTAAATTTGAATTCAATCCTTCAACATGAAGCACATTGTGAAGCTCTGGAAATCCTTTCACATTCAAAGTTCTTTTTCCAACAATATTTCCTTTTGCACCTTCACCATAGGTCACACATCCACTCCTTTGATCCACATAATCAGTGAGAAACTCCTTTGATCTAGTCATGTGACAAGAACTGCCACTATCAAAATACCAAGCACCTGCAGAGTCAGTTTTCAATGAGGTATAAATGATAAAACATTTGAGTTTCACCTTAGGTAACCAGAACCTTTTACCAGAGGACTGTTTCTTTGCAGTGTTGTGGCTGATGTTGCCAACATCAGAGGGCAACATCGACTTAGCATACCATTTCATGAAATCTTTCTTCAGTTTGAAGCAATGAGGCCTTATGTGTCCTGGTTTATGACAATAATGGCATATAAAAATAGGTCTACTACCTTTTTGATTTTGAGTACATACCTGCTTTGGAGTGATTTTAACAGGAGATCCTTCTTTGAAAGATGATGAGCAATTAGTTTCTTTTACAAACACTGTAGGTCTCGAATTAGTGTGCGAATATTCACCAACTTCAAATGTGCTTTCTTCGAAACCCAATCCAGCTTTATCAATTTTTCCAGTCATCAATAATTTCGAGAGTTTGTTTGAACTGGAATTATATTTTGTCAAAGTTTGATTTGCTTTTGCCAATTCATCCTTCACGGTGCAGAGTTCTATGTCCTTTTTTGTTAGAGCAACTTCAAGTTTGGCCAAAGCACTTTTCATCTCAGCATTTTCTTTGGTCAAGATACAGTTTGCTTGATTTCTTTTCACCCAATCTGCATAGAGTTCTTCATACATGGTTTGAACACTTTCCTCAGTAGGTGTTTCTTCATTTTTCCTGTGTGTATATTCAACAGCATTTAGAAACAAAAACTTTAGATTAACATTTTTATAGCAGAGTTCTGAGATTGCTTTCCCAGTAGACACTTCGTGAGGATTGATTTGAAGATGAGTTCTCACGGGAATGGCCGTGGTTATTGTTGTGCATTCTTTGATATCATAATCTTCTTGTTCTTCCTCATCTTTGTCATCCTCCTGAACACTGGAATTGTTAAGAAAAACAGCATTCAAACACAAGGAATTAGATACATACCGTTTGATGTTGTGGCCTGATGTTGCCATGCTAGAGGCAACAACATTAGGATTGACTTGTAGCAATGATTTTCCCTTTACAAGAGTAGTAACTGATGTCTGATTTTCTTCCTCAGTAGATTCACGACCTTCATCAATATCATCATCACTTAAAAATTCAGTCACTCCTTTTCTCAATCTCAAATTGTTCTTTCCTTGAGGGAGAAAAGTTTTTTGAGTCTTCAAAGGTGTAGGCACAACCAAAGATTTGAATTTTTGCTCACTTTCTATATAATCTTTGATTTTTTTCAAGTAGCTGTCAAATTTCTTCGCAATCAGAAATGTAGATTCTTCACATAGGTCAATTTCATTAACTTTTTGCGACATTTGCACAAGATCCTTGTGAGAGTCTTGTACTTCCATAATGTACCTGTAAGATAAAAACAACCAGAATCAGCTCTTAGTGTATCAAGAGTTGTCTCTGACGCCACTTGTAAGAATTATCTTCGCAGGTCATTGACAAAAACATATAAAGACAGATACTTTAATGTTGTCCTACGATGTCAGAAACATCAAGGTACAACATCATTCAAAACAAATTAAATAATTATATTCAAATAGATCATAATTTACGAAAAATTATTATCAATTAAGCATAATTACGCAGCGGAAATTATAACACAAAAATTATTGTGCACAAGTACAAAGACTTGTGCGATGCCTCATGGAAAAAATTATTACTAGGACAAAGTAATATTTAATTACAAAGACCAATCCTAGTAAACCTATCAAAGTTAGATTCTCAACACTTTGAGAAATCTTAACAACACTCTAAATTCAATCAAAGATTGAAAACGAAAACTATGGAGTGTAAACTAAACAAACAAATATTTCAACCAATCGAGATATTAAAACTACACCCAAAATACTATGAAAGTAGTATAGAAAAATCAGAGGTGTAGTAAAAGGAAGAAACAAAGCCACAGGGAAGAGTTTGAAGTCTCCTCGTCAGATAGTATTCACGATGACAGTGGCTGAAATTCTTCAACCGGAGATTTAGATCTTCAAACGCTTGGTCTCCAAATTCTGGAATCAGTTTCTCCTTTTTTTTTCTATACTCTTCACGTGTATGATCTTTTTCTCTAATCTTGCTTTGTACGCTCTCTCCACTCTACACACTTCTGCTCCTTCTCCCTTAACCCAATATCTCATCACGCTCCTTGTTGTTGGTAAGTTTAGATTTTAGACTTTGACAAATACATTATTATTATTATTATTATTATTATTATTATTATTATTATTATTATTATTATTATTATTATTATTATTATTATTATTATTATTATGTGGTTTTTAAAATATATGAATTAGTATATTAGATTATTATTTTATACAACATAACAATAATTCGATCCGACCATCGAAACGAGTTTTAAAAATTTACGGATTCGATTACCAATTCAATTGGCGAAAACACTGGTTTTAAGTACTAAATAATATTAACCTAACAAACTTGGCTAGGTATGTCAATGGGGCGGGTCAGGGACGGGGATGTATTCTCCATCCCTGTCCCCGAATTTAAACTCGATCTCCATACCCCCCGATCCCCATTAATTCTTAACGGGGATTCCCCATACCCATCCTCGCGAAGACCAAGTCCCTATCCCCATCCTCATACCCGAATATATATATATATAAATAAATTAGTAAATTTTATTATATAAAAATATAAAAATTATTATTCAATTTTATAATAAAATACCTAAATATTTTGGGTCAAATTTTTTATTATAATATTAACTTTTAAAATTAATAAAAATATTTTAAATACAAAATATTTTTATAAATCAAAATTATTATTTTAAATAAAATACTATGTATCAAAAATTTATTAAGATTATATATTGTTTTTAAATTTATCAAAATAAATAATATATATATTTAGACTAATATAAATACTTTATATGTGTACGTATCATGAATGAGATTCAAATAATATTTTTATGTTATAAAAAACTACGCTATCATAAACGGATGTATTATATATAATGTATAAAAATATATATAAACGAAATAATAATAATATTTTTAATTTAAATTTTTTAATAATATTTTAGATTTGATAAAATTTGATAATTAAAATATTTGTATATTATTATTATTATTATTATTATCGGGGCGGGTTCGGGGATGGGGATAACATCCCCATACCCGCCCCAATATGCTTCAAATCCCCTGAACCCAAACCCATACCCGAAAATACTCCCCCAAACCGCCCCGTTTCGGGTTTTCCCCGCGGGTTCGGGTCATCCCTAAACTTGGCATAACTAATCCCAAAACTTAACTTTGGTCTACATTTTCAAATAAAAATAATAAAATAAATATATACCAGAAAGAAAGGGTTGGAGTGAGTCTGTTTTTGTACTACTCTGACTCTCTCGTTTCTTCTTCCCAAAGAAATGGAGAAATTGGGAGTTTTATTTAGCAAATCTTGGAATGCAACGAAATCTGATTGGCCGGCAATAAAATCTGATTGGCCGGGGATCCCTCAAGGCTGTTCCATTTACACGGCCTTTAGAGTGACTCTCAGTCACACTTCTGCAAAGAAAAATTTGAAGGCAGAGTTGAAGCATTTGGATGAGGCCCAGGAAATCTGTCTACAGGTGGCTGAGGAGTGAGGAGTCCATCAAACAGAGTGAGATGTTGGGAAAATCCACGGCGCATTTGGCAAACATAGAGGAGCAGGTGGTTGCGGCAGCAAAAAAACCCAGCAGTGAGCGGGGGAAGAGAAGGGTGAATCGGGCTATGTTCTTATGCCTTTTGTTTGTTTGTTTTTTTTTTACATCTACCTAAATCTAGATGCACATTGTAACCTGAGGTGCTAGTTTCCCAGAGGTTTGGAATGGCTATATATTAATCAAAAAACTCTTGAGCTGAATGTCTATGGTAGTTGAAATTGAATGTTGATGTTATTTCGGTTTCGGCTTGAGCTTGCCATCTTTTTGCGTTTGGTTAGTTGGGCACGGTAACGTCGATGCTACCCCCAGGATAGTGCCCTGGGGGTGGCGTGGGGAGCATGATTGGCCAAAATCAGTGGCCAAAATCAGTGGGCCCCCAGTACTTTAATATATCTTATTATTTTTATTTTTTTTCTTTGAAATAATAATTATTTGACATAAATAATAAATTTATTTGAAATATTTTTTTAATTTATTGATGAAATAGATTTCATTTATTTTAAATGTATATATATATATATATATATATATTAATGTAATAAAATTATAAACTAAAAAATTTGCGATTGTGTAAAGTTATTTTTTTAAAAAAAACATATGATAACTTATAAATTATTTTATCAATTATATCATAAAAATTTATTTGTCAATTTTTATTTTTTATCATGTATGTTATCCGCTATTCAAATATTTAAATTAAATCATATTATAATTTTTTGAATCATATATTATTATCATTAAATATTAAAATTATTGGTATAAATCATAAATTAAAAAGAACAAAATATTTCGAAAATTTCAAAATTTTAAATAATATTTTTTTATTTTGATTTTAGGAAAAGGACGAAAATATATATATATTAATTCATTTTGAATATGAGAGAAAGTGAGATAGAGAGGAGTGAGATAGTTAGGAGTGAGGAAATATGAGAAAAAAATGGAAAGTTTAGAAATTCATCCAAGTCTTTGGGTTAGACCAAAGACTTTTTTTACAAAATATAGTTGTATCTTAAGCATTAATGTTTGTATGTCCATGATTTTCATGGAGTTATTAAAAGTTCATTGACATTTTGAATAACACTAGACTTTTGTAGAGTTTTTAAAAGTCAAGGTTGAATACCACTTGACTTTTAAATTCTAAAAAAGTCTATTTTGAATATCACTAGACTTTTATAGAGTACATAAAAGTCATGATTGAATATCAATATACTTCTAAAATCCATAAAAGTCATTAATTTTCCAGATTGAATACACCTCAACTTTTTTAGATTTCTAATTGCTTTTCCAAAGAATCATTCCATCTACTTTTTTTTGACAATATACCTCATATTTTATTCAAGAATGAATAACATCATTCGATATAAGATTTATCAACCAAAAAGGAAAATTTCCAGGTTCCCAAACGAAATGAGAAGTGGAAGAAATAACGAAACAAGCAATTTCATGTGCAACCATATTATATGATCTTCTAACATGGCTAAGATTAATATTTGGATAACTATCAAGAATTAGCCAAATTTCCAAGGCGATTGCACCAGAATGACTGTAATCCTCAGCTGGGTTGGCGACTGCTTGCACCTCCAGCAGAGAATCGGTTGTGATTTGTTGAATTTCAAATCCATGTTCCTGCACAATACTGAGACCTTCCCTTATTGCTACTAGCTCTCCAAAAACCACAGACGGTGGCTTGTTGATTTTTTTTCCAAAAGCAATTAAAATCTGGCCCTCATTGTTTCTCACCAACCCACCAATCGAGTAATTGCAAGAATCATAGTTGACTGAAGCATCAACTTCCAATTTAAGATTAACATTCATTGTTCTTTGGCTACCTCCAATAAAAACTTTGAGTGGCTTCGCTACTTCGGATTTCATCGACGCTCGAGCTTTTTTATAATCTGTCAAAAAAATTGAGCTCCAGTCCATTTCAATCGGTGCTTGACTGTTAAATTTTTCATGAAGTAATCTGAGTCTAAAATTCCAAGAAGCCCACATATGCATCGCAAAGATCTCCATTTCTTGTATTTTTAAGGGTACGTACAAGGGGCGAGGAAGCCTCGCCCCACTTCCTCTCCTCCCCCCTTCAAGAGGAGAGGATATCGCACGAGGAAAAGTCCTTGTGCAATGATGCAGGCTGGGTCCGCGCGGAGGGTCTCCGCGCGATGACCCAGCTGCAATATTTTTTTTTTGTTTTTTAAATTATTAAAATTTATAAAAATATTAATTTTATCTTGTAAAAATTAAAAAGTAATTTATTTTGTAATTTGTTTAAATTATTAGTACTTTTAAATTTTTTAATTTTTTGTAATATTAAAATTTTAATTATGTGTAATTTTAATTTCATCCGCATAACTATATCAATACAACTCATACCCCTTAACTGTTTGATAATTGGATAAAACATCATCTCCTTCCAACAACTTTTAATCACTGGGCACCAGAAAAGACTATGGCAGGTAGAATCAATTTTAAAGTGGCAAAGTTTACAAGAGGCAGAAACAGGAACATGATGTGCCAGCAGATTTGCTTGTGTGGGAATAATATTAGACATTGCTCGCCACAAAAAGATTCGAACTTTAGGTGGAACCTATAAGGACCAAATGAATTTCCACCAACTAATTAACCTCTGGTTCGAGCTATGGGCTGGAGGATCATAGAACCCAATTTCCATTTTGTAACCATCTCTCACCGAGTACTTGCCTTTAGGGGTTCATTTCAACCTACATTTATAGGCATTACCCCCATGATAGATCTAAGGGTCTTCATTTATCAATACATGCGGGGTTCACTAAAAAATAATTAACCCCACATTTATTGGTAAATGTACACCGTTAGATCTATGTCAAGGCAGTGTCTGTATATGTAGGATCTAACTTACCGCCTTTAGGATCGTTGTACCAGTATCTAGAATCCTCATTCAACCTAAGTGATATAGGGATTTCCATAACCTCCTGAACTTTATAAGAAGGAACAACAGATCGCACCAAAGGTTCACTCCACACTCCATTCACAAGAAGACTACTAACCTTTTCAAATCCTTGCTGAAGTTCTGATGGCCGGCCCAATGATTGAATTCCCGGGATCTAGTGATCATGGAATATTTCAATTTTCTCACCATTACAAACACGCCAGCGAAGCCCTTTGTTCAGTAGATGTCTACTCCAAATGAGATATCTCCAAATGTACGATGGGTTGTTACCGATCGTAGCTTGCATAATGTCTTGATGCTTAAAGTATCTTGCTTTGAGAACCCTAGCCACTAGAGAGCCAGGGTTGATGATTATTCTCCACACTTGCTTCGCAAGGAGAGCTTTATTGAAGGCTTCCAATTGCCTAAATCCCATTCCACCTGAACATTTTGGCACACACAACGACTTCCATGTTTTCCAGTGCATTTTCTTACACCCATCATTCACACCCCACCAAAAATTAGCGCATTCCATCTCTATATCCGCACAAATTGCCTTTGGTATCCGAAAGCATGACATAGAATATGTCGGGATAGACTGGATTACTGATTTGATTAATGTTTCTTTTCCCCGGCAAAGAAAGTCTTGTTGCCCCAACCCTGCAAACGTTTCACCACTCGTTCAATAAGGTACCTGAAAGAAATCGTATTGTAATTGTAGGTTAAAATAAAGAGTCAGTGTTGTCCGTGGTGTCACAACATCAATGACAACACAGTACAGCAGAAAATAAAGAAAAATAAATAATACAAGAAATTAATTTTGCACGAGTATAAAAACTCGTGCGGATGCCTTAGGGCTAAATATCACTAGTAAACGTAAGATCAGTCTTACAAAATAATCCTAGTGATTTTACGAAAAATCATTAAATCCTAAATTTCTCAACACGTTGAGAAATCAAACTTGCATCCTAAATAATCAGAATATAAAACAAATCAGATGCAACTCCCGTAGCCTAAATTTGAAGAGACACGAAAAGATCTTCAACAACACAGTTCCCACAGTGTTGTCTCTGATATCTTCAACACGAACGTCAGCACGGGGACAAGCAACAACGATGGTTGCAAAACTTCTTCAGAATCTTCGAATTCTTCTATGTGATTTTCTTTTAAAGCTCTTCTGAATTCTCCTCTGAAGTGTACGATTGTTTGTGCGCAGAATTCTTTACTTATAGATGAGAGTCCAAGCATGAAAGGATTTCCTTGTAGAGTCCTACACAAATAAGGAAATTAGTCTTTGTTAGAAATAAGACTCTTTTAAATATAATTGATAATATTTTGATAATATATGATAATCAATAATACACAATATTTCCTTATCAAGATAATACTCAATCTAGGCAAATATCTATCTCAATATTTTTGATAATAGCACATAAATATTTACCCTATCATATCAATTCATATATTGATAATATTTCATAAATCCTTTCAATTCGATATCAAGATATAATTAAGTTAAATATCTATCCTAAATATATTATCGAGATCATATAATATTTAACCATATCATATCAAATCTTTTGTCTAGAAGGAAAAATTCAATATTCTAATTAGCACGCTTAAGGAAAAGATTTTCAAGAAATTAATATTCCTTTCAATCTCCCCCCTTTTTGCCTTTTCTGGACAAAACCTGCACAAACAATTTTAAACATAAACTCCCCCTAAGTTTAAAACACTTCTCCCCCTGAATTTTAAGTCTCCCCCTGAAGGTGTTGTCCCTCATGTTGGCAACACCAAGGATAACATGAACCTTAACACTTAGGGATTCTATAATTCATATATCAGAGCATAAGTGGGGTAGAAGAAGCAGTCTAGTTAGAGCATATAAGAGCAATTAGGGCACATAACTAGAGCAAAACAAAAACAGATATAATAATCAGAAAATTAAAGCAAGGATGAGATAAGGAAAAAAATATGGGGTGACACCAATCAATCCAAAATTGATTAGTATCAGATCCCTCCTGAACTTCAGTGTCCTCATCCTCATCGTCCTTGTTGTGCATTCTTTCCCCCTTTTTGGCCAAAAATGCCAAATTTTGTACGACAATCATCTAACAAGGTTCCATAAAGATCCAAGTCCTCCTGGGCTTGGGCAAACAGCTTTCAGCATGAACCATGAGAGCTTAAATGGTAGAAACAAAAAAGTCCAGAGAAGAGGGTGTATGGACAATTTCTTCAGTTTCTTCAGTGTTGTCTCCCGTGTTGGCAACACCGAGAACAACATCAGCACCAGTAACAGCAGCAGTAGATTCAGACCAAGGAAGGTCAAGGTCAAGCTTTCTCTTCCCTCTCATTAAAGCAGCTGCAACCTGCAGATCTTCAGTCAGTTCAGAGATACCTTCACCAAAATCATAAAGCAAACCTTGAAACTCCAAAATTCCATAGATCAAAGATGGAAAAGACAGCTTGATGGATTTTAATCTTCCATCTGCAAACTGGAGTATAGTCTTGAATACGAGCTTGCTAAAATTGGAAGTGCTCTCCGTCACTATAGCAAATGACACAAATGCTTGTGGTCTAGTCACCACAGTGGAGCTTGTAGAAAGCATCCAATGGCGTAAAATAGAGTAAAAGGATATGAGCTGTGCAACAGAGAGTTGTCCAGGAAACTTTTGAGCAAACCACCGGTGAGTACAAAAGTAACTTCATGAATATGAGGGAGGTTCCCTTTTTCAACATCCGGCGTGTCACAAAGAGTATTGATTGTGGCAGGGTTAACTCAAAAAGCTTTTCTCTCACAAAAATTCCAGCACTGGTTTCCTACTGTAGGGCACCACTGCAATAAAAATAGCTTTTGATCCTTCAAAAATTCAACCAAATTGATCATTCCATAGGCATCCACATCGATATTCTTCTCATCAATCAGCATCGATTCACATACAAGAGCCACACAACAGTATCTTCTCCATAGTAGAACTTGTGGGAAAAGACAGTAGTCAAATAAAACTTAGCAGCAGCCGTGTTGTCTGTGATGTTGGCAACACCATCAACAACACCAGCATCAACGTCATCTTCCTCGGAAAACTTGATTCCTCACTAGCTTAAGCATCAGACTTATCTTATATATGGGGAAATTATAAGATACATTTGGCCTGATTGCAGAAAATTATTCCAGCATCTATCTATCAAGCTCATCATCGGAAGGGTGAGCAAAAACAACCACATAAATATCAACCTTCCCTTGCTTTAGAATGTCCAGAACTTAAGTCAAGGAAGCTTCATCATCATCATAAAAGACAATTTCCTCAGTAGCAATAGGAGGAACACAAACATCAAATTCAATCACCAATCGATACTCGGCCAATAAGACTTCATAGTTTACATTGTCTTCCTTCTCTTGACTTATTTTCTTCACTGCCTGATCCATCGAAGATTGTACAGTAGCATGAGTGATCTGCAAAAAATCAGCTGTGGGAGCAGTGTTGCGCGCAGTGTTGGCAACACGAGGCACAACATCAAATTCAGACCAAGTAGGTCTATTTTCCCTTTCAGCAAAATATGAGCAACCTTCAATTCTTCACCAACTAGAGACACAGACTCATCAATGTCTCGGATAAAGCCATATAATTCCAGAATCCCGAAGATGAGGGATGGAAAAGGCAAATTTGTGGACTTTATCAACCTCCATCAGCAAATTGGAATATGAACTTGAATATCAACTTCACCAAACTTGAAAGGACATCAAGTTCTAACTGCAAAAAGTACCACACCTTGTACTTGGTTACCACAATAGATTTGGTTGAAGGAGTCTCGTTCTTCCACTAATTGATTTTTAGCAGAACCCCTTCCTCTTCAACATCAAAAGTGCGATATAGAGCAGTGATAACAACTGAATCAAACATCTATTCGCTCATGCACAGACACTCTGTCAAAATTGGTAGATTGCTCAGCATCTACACCAGCAGCAAGGTTTGTAAAGATTTCCAAAACAGGCTTTCGACTGTGATGAACAAAAGCAAAGACAGTAGCAAAAAGACCTCGAGTCTTGAACAAATTCAACCAAATTTTGTCTCTTGCAAGCATCCAGATCAATCTTCTTCTCTTCAATGAACTCATGGTTGATATACAGATGTCAATCAACAGTAGAAGCTTCTGAATATAACTTTTGAGATAAGGAAAGTGACATGTCACAATCTGCATAAACAGTGTTGCCTCCAGTGTTGGCAACACCATTCACAACATCATCACCAGCAGAATCTTTAGTATTCGCTTCCTCAAATGCATCATTCTCAGAGATGAAAGATGAACTACCATAAATATTTGGCCTGTTATCTGCAAGTTTCTGTTGCATATCTGCATCAGGTTCTTCCTCAATGACAGCAGAAGTAGGCACATGTTTGGAAAAACCAAAAAATAAAAAGATAATATGATTAGCACAGAATGCAGATAAGCTTAAAGTCAATCAAAGCAAAAGAATGTAGGAAGGCAATTTGATGACTGCAAAGACCAATTAAGCATAAGAATGATCAAATCCATGAGTAATATATGCTTAAAAAAATCCATTGGTCAGTAAAAAGAAATTCAAACAATCAAACATTCACCTTCTAACAAACTCATCCAGAAACACTTATCAATGAAAATTTTTATGGGTAAAACTTTTCAAATCGAGGAAATAAAATCCAACTCAATTATGAAAATAATCCGAGATTGAAAGCAATCCAAAATTCCCATAAATAACTTCACATCGGCTCAACTCCACTAAATCATTGTCAATCACAAAAATTCAATTTTCAGTAGATAGAGTATTTCACCAAATTTGTTCGTTTAGAACGTCAAACCCTGAACATAAAATATTCACAATTCTGAATGCATATGCATGTATTATTTTATGCCTAAAACAGAATGTAACATAAAAATAAAATGCAACCACATGCACATGATATGTTCACAAGTGTAGTATTGCCTCTCGTGTTGACAACATCATCAACAACACCATAGTTTTCAAAAAGTATTTGAAACTTACACACTTGATTACCCTTGATTTCAGAAAAATTCCAGAAGTGGTAGCCTACACACTAAAAGAACAGTCTTCATTGGACTCAATTAGGTAGCTTTTTCCATTTTCTTCCGATTATTGATAAAGTTTGTATGTATGACATTGGTCATCAAACTTAATAAAAAGCTGAACACTGAATTTGCGAAACCACCTTTCACATGGAACAAGAACATGGAATACACGTACATCCCTTAACTACTTAGTGGTTTAGTCAGAGTTCCATAAACAAGGGTCAGTGTGTTTAATAAAAATTTTGCTGAAAAACTTGGCATCAGTCGAATCACTGTAACAGAGATTAAAACACTACACATCACAAAGTGAATGCAAAATGCCTAAAATCATAAACGTGCATGAAAAAGAAAAACAACAGTGTTGTCTATGGTGTTGTAACACCGGCGACAACACAATCAAAGTATTATAATTCACACATGCTGAGAGACCTCCAAAGAGTAGAGAATCTCTCGAAAACTAAAACTTTTGTGAATATAACTATCAGTTGGTTATTAGTTCCAACAAAATCCATTTGGATCACACTTTTTTCTACCAAATCTCGAATAAAGTGACGCCGAATGTCAATGGGTTTTGTGCGAGAGTGTTGAACTGGGTTTTTTGAAATGTCAATCGCACTCAAATTGTCACAATAAAAAATGGGGGGTTGACTTTTAAATCCACAATCCTCTAACATTTGGTTCATCAAAAAAGGTTGTGAACAAAAACTTCTATCTTTAAGACAACAACACCCTTCCATAGTGCATTTTCTATCATTCAAAACCCCAGCACAATCAACACTACTAAAACCAACAAGAATGATATTTGTCTCCCTAGTATACCACAATCTCAAATCCAAGGTGTCGGAGGTGTATCTTAAGATACGTTTTACTTCTTTTAAATGCGTGACCTTAGGATCAGATTGGTACCTAGCACATAAACACACACTAAATATGATATCAGCATGAATTGCAGTTAAGTACAAAAAACTTCCAATCATGATGTGGTACATGGTGTTGGCAACACCGACAGAAACACCATTCTTACCCAACTTTTCATTAGATCCCATTGGTGTTTTCATGCTTTTAGTATTATCATTACAGAACTTTTTCACCAAAATTTTTACATACTTGCTTTGGGACAGAAAAATACCATCATGCATTTTCTTAACATCAAAACCAAAAAAATAACTCAACTCAACTATCATGCTCAATTCAAAGATGGAAGACATGCATTCAACAAAATCATCAACATGCTTTTGAGAAGAAGCACAAAAAATGATGTCATCCACAAAAACTTGGCAAACAGGTATTTTACCTTTGGACTTTTGAATAAAAAAAGTTTTTATCAAACTTACCTTATTTGAAGCCAATTTCAAGAAGATATTCAATCAACCTTACCTCGTTTGTGGACATGAAACTCACGCATACTAACCCAATCACCTTGAGGTAGTCCACTTTGTCCTTCATCCGAGTTTGCATTGTTCCAAACGCATCTTCAAAAGTCTGTGATGATGGATGGTTCTTCTGTATTTTGCTTGAAATGTTCTTACCATCATTTATCAAAACAACATAATCTTTGCTTGGTTGATTATCCTCAGGTTCAATCACTGTTAGTGTAGTGACCCAACCCGGATCCACTACCTAATCAGAGTTATAGTAAAAGCGCACGCAATAAAAGCTTAAAACGTAAAGTGCGGATAATTAAAATACAATAAATCCAATCGGCAGAATACAACCGATTCTATCATAAGTGTATAAGTACTGTTATACAACCAAATCTAAGGTTCAGGGTAAATAAATCTCTACCCTCTACAACCTCGCACTCTCCAAAGCTTAATCCTGCTGAGAGCCGCCTGGACCGTCCAGCCTCAAACCTGCCCCGCCACAAGGTACACAATACCCAAACACAGGGGCGTGAGCTAGAACGCTCAATATGAATTAATGATATAAATACAAATATGTGCACACAGATGATTTAAAACTCAAGTGAAAACACTTGCTCATGGCGCCGAGAATATACAGTACCGGCTAGAGAGCTACTCCGCGGGGTACTTGTATACTCCATATCAGGGCTGAGCCAATCCCATCCTGACCCGAATCCAAAACAGGATACAAGCCTCATATGGAAACTGTCATACCTGACTCGAGTCCAAAATGAGATCATTGTTCCCTATGGAGACTGTCAATGACTCACATCTCTTCGGATTCAGTCACACGTAAAATCATGTATGTGTTAAGACGGTAAAACATGCTAAAACACGATAAAGCATATAGCACATACTCATGCAACATACAAGCAAATATATCATGCCGGCTATCTCGGTCAGTACTTACGTACCTCTAACACTGCTGGTCAAACCTAGCTCTGCTGGTCTAGACTCCAAGCCTACTAGTCCAGTCTACTGCTACTACAATGCAATTATCCATGCATCAACAATTAAGCTCTAAAATCCTTAATTAAGCTATTGCATACTCCTAAATATTTTTAGGATGCCAAAGCTATACCTGCGTCCGTCGTTAGCCCTTTGCTGTAGATAGCCTCAAAACTAGGCCGTAGCTCCGCGACGACGTCTAGATCACTAAGCCACTTCCGGATTTCCCGTAGGATGCCTAGATCTCCCTAGATCTGAGTTAGAAGGCTTAGGAATCAGAGAGAAGAGAGGGAAAGGTGCACTTGAAAATGAAATCTCGGCCCCCTATTTATAGACGGAGTTCGGAGCCTCCGAACCCGAATGTCCGAACACGATCGAATCCTTCGATCCCATCTTCGGAGCATCCGATCGTCCAATATTACGTCAGCCATGACGTCACCTTGCTGACGTAAGCGATGACGTGTGTCCTGGTCCAGATCGGAGCTTCAGATCTCGCCGACGGAGCTTCCGATCTCGATCGGAGCCTCCGATCCTGGCACGGAGCTTCCGATCCACTTTGGATCCTCCGAACTCCTCTTCGGATCGTCCGATCCTGCTAAACCAATTCAACAAATTCGAGTGCTCTGAATCCATTTCTGAAGTCCGTTATCCCAACAGGAACTTACTTAATCATATTTTACTTAATCTAAACATGATCACGTGATTAATTACTCATTAATCACTAATTAGAAATGCGGGTTACTACAGTTAGACCCGGTGTTGTGCTTGATGTTGCAACATCAGAGGCAACACCTGGATATTTCAATGGACTGAAAATTTCCAGCAGATCATACACATCATCCTCAGCAGTTTTTTCTTTGAGATCTGCAAAGTCATCAAAAACTACATTAATAGATTCCACAATTCTTATAGTTCTCAGATTTAACATTCTATATGCACGACTAATCGAAGCATATTCAAGAACCAAACATTTGTCAGTTTTGGAATCAAATTTGGCTAGGTGATCTCTTTCATTCAAAACAAAACAAATACAACCAAAAACGTGAGAGTATTTAAGGTTTGGCCTCTTTCCCATAAGAGTCTCATAGGAAGTCATAGTAGAACCACTCCTTAAGTATACTCGATTCAATACATGACAAGTTGTATCAACGACTTCTGCCCAAAATCTTTTTGAGATATTCTTTGAGCTCAGCATCACCCTAGCCATCTCCTGCAACGTCATATTCTTTCTTTTGGCCATGCCATTGTGTTGAGGAGTTTTTGGGGCAGAAAACTCATGTGATATGTCTTTCTTATCACTCAAAGATGAAAATGAATATTTCTCAAATTCCTTACCATAGTCTGTCCTGATCCTTCCAACCTTCAAGTTATGTAGGTTAGTAATCTTTGTGAGTAAATTCTTAAAAATATCAAATGTATCCGACTTCTCTCTGAATAATCTTATGCATGTAAAACGTGAGAAGTCATCAACACACACAAAAGAAAACTTCTTACCTCCATAGCTTTCCAGTTCCATAGGATCCATTAAATCCAAATGCAAAAGTTCAAGGCACCGTGTTGTCCCAAAGTGTTGTAACACGAGGTGCAACACGAGAGTTTTCTTACCTTTTTGGCATGCACCACAAACATATGGAACTCCAGAATTCAAAATATGCATACCTTGGACAGCTTCGTACTAACACAGATTTTCCAATGCTTCAAATTTGCATGACACAACTTTTGGTTCCATAAATCAAGATCATCTACCTTTATGTGTTTGTAGGCAAGTTTCTCTCCAAGTTGGTAGTAATATGCTGATCTTGTACCTATCAAAACATATATGTTAGCATTATCAAAAACTTCACAAGTATTTTTATCAAACTTGACATGAAAATCATCACACAATTGACTAATAGATATCAAGTTTGAGTTTAGTCCCTTGACATGTAGCACATTGTGAAACTTTGAAAATCCTTCCACGTTCGGTGTTCCTTTGCCACCAATCCTTCCTTTTGCACCACCTCCGTAAGTTACTTTACCACATCTTTGTTCAATATGGTCCATGAGATGCTCTTTTGAACCCAAATTTTCTTTGTTATGGGTCTGTTTTTGGTGGTGTTGCTCTTGGTGTTGTGCAACACGGGGGGCAACATCAGCTTTGACTTCCAATACATGCAGTCATTCCTGGTCTTGAAACAAAAGGACCTGATGTGATCTGGTTTGAAACAGTACACATAAAATGGCGCTTCCATTGCTTTGGAATTTGAGGAGGAACACACTCTTTTGATGGAAAATTCTTGAATGACGGAGCGACAACGGATGTGCTAGAAGTATTGCTACCTTCTTTCACAAACACAGTTGGTTTTGATGATTCTCCAACTTCAAACACTCTGTTTACTAACCCTAGACCAGCCTTACCATCTTTACCCATTATAAAATCAAGCTTAAATGTACTTGAATTATACTTAGCAAGATTTAGAGTTACCTTTTCAAGCTCCCCCTTATCCTTGCAGAATTTAAGATTTTTCTTACCTAGAATCACTTCAAGCTTGGCCATGGCAGACTTCAAATAAGAATTTTCTTTAGAGAGAGTTGCGTTCAAATTGTTTCATTTGATCCGATCAGCATACAACTCCTCATAAAGTTTCTGTACACACTCTAGAGTTATATCATCATTGACAGCTTCCTGATCACCAAAATTACCAAGAGTAGATGTATTCAAGCAAACTGATTTTTCACTGGTGTACATGTTGCGACTTGGTGTTGCAACACCGGAGGCAACACCCAGTGGGTTGACTTGAAAACATCTCTTTGCTTTCAACAATGCAGCCAGAGAGGTATGATCTTCTTCATCATTCTGTTCTTGATCTCTGTCAGAGTCATCATCACTCAAGAACATAGTCATACCTTTGTGGAATCGATTTGCACATTCAATTGCATAGTGTCCATATCCTTTGCATTTCCTGCATTGCACATAATCAAAATACTTGGTATTAGATTCATGATTAACAACATACCTTGGTCGAGATGGTTCTTGAGTACGTGACACCCTCAACAGATTTTCAGGAGCAGGAAAATTAAGGTGCTTAAATTGTTGTCCAAATTTCTGTTTGTTTCTTCTTTTCAAATAATTTTCAAACTTTTGGGTGATCAAAGAAATTGAATCTTCACATAAATCTGAATTATTGACTTCCGGTGGTCGGAATCTGACGTCAACAACCGGCACGTCCATAAACCTACAAAACAAAAATAACCAGAATCTCTCTTAGTAAGGTCAAGAGTTGGCTCTGATGCCACTTGAAAGAAATCGTATTGTAATTGTAGGTTAAAATAAAGAGTCAGTGTTGTCCGTGGTGTCACAACATCAATGACAACACAGTGCAGCGGAAAATAAACAAAAATAAATAATACAAGAAATTAATTTTGCACGAGTATAAAAACTCATGCGGGTGCCTTAGGGCTAAATATCACTAGTAAACGTAAGATCAGTCTTACAAAATAATCCTAGTGATTTTACGAAAAATCATTAAATCCTATATTTCTCAACACGTTGAGAAATCAAACTTGCATCCTAAATAATTAGAATATAAAACAAATCAGATGCAACTCCCGTAGCCTAAATTTGAAGAGACACGAAAAGATATTCAACAACACAGTTCCCACAGTGTTGTCTCTGATGTCTTCATCACGAACGGCAGCACGGGGACAAACAACAATGATGGTTGCAAAACTTCTTCAGAATCTTCGAATTCTTCTATGTGATTTTCTTTTAAAGCTCTTCTGAATTCTCCTCTGAAGTGTACGATTGTTTGTGCGCAGAATCCTTTACTTATAGATGAGAGTCCAAGCATGAAAGGATTTTCTTGTAGAGTCCTACACAAATAAGGAAATTAGTCTTTGTTAGGAATAAGACTCTTTTAAATATAATTGATAATATCTTGATAATATATGATAATCAATAATACACAATATTTTCTTATCAAGATAATACTCAATCTAGGCAAATATCTATCTCAATATTTTCGATAATAGCACATAAATATTTACCCTATCATATCAATTCATATATTGATAATATTTTATAAATCCTTTCAATTCGATATCAAGATATAATTAAGTTAAATATCTATCCTAAATATATTATCGAGATCATATAATATTTAACCATATCATATCAAATTTTTTGTCTAGAAGGCAAAATTCAATATTCTAATTAGCACGCTTAAGGAAAAGATTTTCAAGGAATTAATATTCCTTTCAGTACCGAAATTGTAGTTTTTTTCTCCGAAGAGAAAAAGTTGGCAGACCTAAATATACTTCATGTCCATGCGCAAGAGAGATTGTGAGCACTGATTTGATCAGATCCACTGTTTCCGCATCTGTTTTGGGGCTAAAGGATAAAGAGGAAGGCCTCAATCGCACCGGCATCCATTATGAAGGCAGTTTTTGTGAGACCTCGATTCTAATCATCTAATCTCGGAATAAACAATAATTAAGCATACAAGATCTAAGAATAAAATCAAAGGAATTTTTTTTTTAAAGGTGACGCGCGTGCGCGCCACATGAGGCCCAGGCGCGCATGACGCCCTGTCTGGGCCTCCGAAATACAGAGCAGGACGCGCGGGCGCGCCACACCAGGCGTGGGCACGCATGGCCTGCTGATTCAGCTCAAAATAAGGCTCCAAAAGTGCAATCCAACACCCGGAAAGGCTTCGACATGATTCAACTAACACTTTAAATATCAAACATCGTATATGGCACAACCAGTTAAGAATTCCAATGGCATATCAATAATTCCAATCAAATTGCATGAAATGCAATGCATGTCTTTAAAACAAGGATTATCAAGTCTGGATAATCACAAGGTAAAGGTTCTCTTCTCTCAATTGGGATCCCGATGATAGAATATCACCAACACACCGACTCTCTCGATCGAGGTGGATGGTGTATATTTTACTCCTCTAGACTCTGGGCACCTATAGAGAGTGTTTCTCGACAATTGGTAAAAATCTGCTAACCAATGTCACTTAACTATAGTCCATAGAACATCTAACTCTTCTGGGCCTCTCTTGCCCGCAAAACAATGGTAGTTGGCTCAATATGAATGCAAGTGCAAATCAAACAACAAACACATAGACTTCAAGTAGCATGCAAGTATGTGATTTCTTCGGAACTCTCGAATATAAATCCGATTCGAGAACTCATCCCATTTCAAACGATGTCGTCTCTTACCTATTCTTTGATTGACGTAGCTGAAATCCGGACAAGCTACAAGCACAAAAGGCTCAATCAAACATCATTCGATTCAAGTCAAATAATAAAGTAACCTCGATATCAAACCTCGATCAATTCGTCAACGATTCGAATTCTATAATTTCTGGACTCCAAAATCTGCAACTGAATCTGAAAGGAGATATAAAAGAATTCCAATGTCAATCCATCCAAATCAAACCATTCAAACTCAATTCCAACTCCTAAATCCAAAATCTCATCAATATAAACGATTGATATTCTAAAACTCAAACTGGCGGCATAACGGCTATAACTGATCAAACCGGAAATACAGACAGTATAATATCAATCCAATAAACTCAAATCAACCATCAAACCCAAAAATGGCTCAAACCCAACAAATCTCCAAAACCCAATTTTCGAATAATCTACCAAAAATCAAAACAATTCCGAACGACGTCCAAATTCAAAACTGACTGAGAATAAACGATCAGAACTCTGCCAAGAACAACATACTCGAAACTCAGTCGATTCTAACAACATCCAAAAAACAAAACGTATCTGATCGGAGAAATACTTACGGTATAACGGAGCTCTTGCTGCCGTGATCGCTAATCTGCCTTCAGAATTAAATTCCAACGGACGGATCGACCGGAAATCAAAATCACAAAGCTTGGAATGGGTTTGGGGCGTCGTTTATGGAGGAGAGAGGCGAGGGAGAGGGAAGAAGAAGGAGAAGGAATGTAGAAGAAAAGTCAAAAGCCCATTAAATATCTAACAATCTCCATTTTTGCATTTTAGTCCCTGAAAAATCCGAAATTTGCAAAAAAGATCCTGATCAAAATCAAGTCGGCTCTTGAACTCTGAAATCTCCGATTAACTCAATTAAGCTCAATTAAGATAAATTCGGGGCATTACAATTCTCCCACTCTAAAAATAGATTTCGTCCTCGAAATCAAAACGGTTCAATCTCATAAAACTAGATAGAGTCAAGACTGCACTAAAGATTCTTCTCTCAGTACTAACCCTGAATTTTCTGCTCCAAACAAACTCTGTTCTTCTAACTGCTTCTTCAAATCTGTAGCAACTTCACTGCACTAATACAAACTGAAACGGTTTGTCTCCTAACTGTTCTGATTCAGGTCGAAACTCTGAATTAGTCATCTCAAGCAATTTGTCATCTCAACAAATCCGGTCTCATCAGTTAAAGAGCAAAAGAAATTCTGATCTGGTAACCCAACAACAAGGATTCGGTGATAATCCGCATCAAAAGACGGAAAACACTACGTGAAAACCAGAAAGAGACAGAATAAAACAAGTCTGTAGGAAAGATCGCCCATCATCTCCGGGCTCTAATGATATTCAAACAATCTCAGAGACGATTTATCTCTCTTCTCATCTCTGACAATTCTTTCTGAAACTCGGAGTCTTCCGAAATATTCGATCTTTCCGACCAAAATACAAAATTCTGCATCTAAAATCTGAATACTTCGACCGTTTAGTCCAAGTCATCTTCATTCTTGACACAAAATCAACAACTGATCAAAACCTCAAAACAATTTTGGTCCCAAAACAGGTGATTCAAAAGAAGAACCATCCCAAAACAATGGAGGTTTTCAATTCTGCTCGCACAACTCGTCAAAAGATTCCATCCAGATAATCATCTGATAGTTTTTGTTGTACAAGAACTTCATAACAGCTAGCGACACTCGTCAGCTAGCGCAAGGGTCAAGCACCATGCTTCAGATTTTCCCCTCCCGGGATCAGGGAGTTTCATATCTTTCTCTCATTCGAACCATGGACCGTCAGGATCGGTACCATGATTTATCAAGTATGGTTAAGGTTGAGCTTAAGAGAAAGAATAGACTGCTCATACAAAAACTTTTTCTAAACAAAAAGGAAAGCTTCTAATCCATATCATATGTTCTGGCTGTCCGTCGTTCTGAGGATAATCGTTGAACTCAGATGTACTAGAATAACAAAAGTCTCTTCGAAGACTATACCAAAGGAAAGGCCATAACCAAGATCTCTATCTAAAATGACCAAATTCGATACTCAAACAATCTGACAAAAGTTCTGACAGAAACACTAACATCTGATCATGTCTGAGAACCATTCTGTAGGGAATACAATAGCAGATTCATCAATCGGTCAATTAAACTCGGATGGCGATTCAAACTCAGACTGACCGGTAGCTCTGCAACAACACCTGTCGAAAGTTCCCAATTCTATTCTGAAATAATAAACTGTACCACCGAAATTAGATCTCTCTCTCAGCTACCAGCTGTGGACAGTCCAGTTTATCAGTAATTATTCTTTAAACTTCCTTCTGCATCTGTTCTGAAAATATCAATCCCTCAATTCTCTGAATATCCGTCTGTTATCTGAAAGAATACTGAATAACTGCAAAGTGCCGATCTCTAGATACTCTGCTTTCTCGAAACATCTGGCGTAACAAAACAATTACTCCCGACATACGATCTCGGCACTGAACTGAAACTCAAAATGTTAACCCAATCTGAATTTCTTCAACGAATTCTCATACCTGCTTCAAACTCAAAATCGAAACTGTATCAATCGTCACTCAAAGAGAATTACCGATAGTGGATAAAATAAAAACATATCTTTCGGCTTAGAGCAACAGCTGCCTCATTCGATATCCCCGGAATGAAAAGATTTCAATCAGAAATTCCTCAGTACTTCTAATCATCTTCTCTTTCTTATACTCAGTCTGTACGGAAAATTATTACTACAACTACCAACATCAGGGAATATTACGGAAATTTCCTCATAAGAAAAGCGATACAGATCTTCTAATCAATAAGATCGCGACGAGATCAAAGTCCAGATTCAGACATTGAGTCTCGAGCGTCTTCAGCTGTCTCGATGCTCAGGCTAATAATTGATTCTTCCAAACAAGAATAAACCTCAAATCTCAATAAGAATAAATGCAAAGGACCGTAAGGTATGCAATACAGAAGAATAAAGAATTCTGAAGCGCTGGTCAATCTCTTATTCAAATCTATAAGAACTGGTCTCATGAGATTAAGTCTAGACATAAGAATATATCCTGCTGAGTAATCGGCTTTACGAACGATAAGAATTTCTCACAGAATCAGCGATAGGACTCAAACATCTTCAAAGTCTAGGTAAAGACGTCGATACAGATCAATTCGTATTGTCCCGGTCTTGAGGTGATCAACATAAATTCCACCTCCAGATAACATGGTTGAGAAGAACAACTCAAACCAATCAAAATTTCGACGTCGGTAAAATAACATAACACTGCTCGGCATGCAATCAGCGATCATCAACCAAGAATCTAAAAGATCAGTACAACTCTTCAAACGGATGTGAAATCCATCGATCGAATACTTACGAATTCATCTAACATTTCTGATAGGTTCAGTTCAAAGGGTCTATAAAACTGAAGACGAGTTTACAATTCAAACGGTACTACAACAGAATCAAAGCGGCCATACCTCATTCCGAATCCACTCTTCCATACCTCTTTCTTACTACTCTCAAATGATGATGTCTGATCTCAAGTCGTTGCTGAAATTAACTTCATAAATCAGAGGCAATCCCGGAATCTCATCTGGCAATACTAGCAACTCTCTAACCACTGATTAATCAACCAATTCGGGCTAGATTCTAAGACATCAACTGTATACAAAGAGAATTCCTCTGTACAATTCCGAAATTAAGCGGTCACACGACATACGATAGGAACTACGGAATGCAAAAGCTCAAAAAGGCGGAGGATGCATCATAGTAATATCCTCAGTTAAGAAATACGAAGCGTAACAGAACTATCAGAATAAGAGCATAAAATCATAATCAACAATTACCTGTTGTGTCATCATCAGGTGCAACACAAGTCTGCGGATCCTCATGGAGAGAAATATTTAACGTCTGTTGAATCGGAGGTTGATTCATGATCGAAAAGCCTCTAGGCCGATTCTCGTGCGGCGGTTGAAATGAGTGAACTACACGAGCTTGTCCCTCCTGTTGAACCATAGGTCTAAAAGAACTCCCCGACTGAGACCCACTGGTATAACGCTGAGGACATCTCCTAGCAAAGTGTCCTGGCAGATGGCAGATATTGCAGCATCCAGAAATCCCAAGGCAATGCTCACTGAGGTGTCGACCTCCACAATTATTGCAAGACACACCGGAAGATCCTGAACTATGTCCGGAACCAGACTGTTTCGATCCGCTGGAGCTGGAAGAACTACTCCCATACTTCTTGAATGACCGTCCTCTCGGTTGCAAAAGATCTCTAGTGGTACTCCCTCTGTACACGGTCGGTTTTTGGAACGGAATCTGCCTAAGAAATTCAGCTTTGAACAAACTCCACAAAACAACCAAACCTTGATTCTCTAATGCCTTCTTCCTAGAAATCCACCAAATTTTGGCAGTCCCTTGCAGTTGGTACATAACTAACCGAATTCTACGGTCGTCGTTGTATTCCAGAGAATCAAATAACTGGTCGATTTCTTCTAACCAATTCACACATTCCACTGCACTCTCTGAACTTCTCAGGGTTGGGGGTTGAAAGGTCTGGAACCTCATCAACAAGGCTTCCATCGGCGTTGGAGTAACGTCCATTCTTCGATCGTAGAACAACCTCGTTCAATCAAATTTTGATACGAAATGTTCCTGTTCAAAATTTATCAAGGAACACATATTTCAAATTCGAGAGCATTAGGACACAACATCTCAATCTTAACTCAATCATCTCGTGTCCATAATCTCTATTAAATATTTTCTTCTATCTCAGAAATATTCAGTTGCAATTGAGAAACAACTACAGTTTATATTCCAGATAATTCTTGCTTCACAAAATAAACCACAAAATCATGCAGTTCAAACAATCTTTACATAATAAAGCATGCTCGCATGGTATTTAAATAATTCAATTAAATAACTCAATCACATGCGAGAATTCAATTCATGCGGACTCGATCTACCCCGCTCACTCTAATTCAGTCCAAGAAACTTATCGCTCTGATACCACTTAATGTGAGACCTCGATTCTAATCATCTAATGTCGAAATAAATAATAATTAAGCATACAAGATCTAAGAATAAAATCAAAGGAATTTTTTTTTTTTAAAAGGTGATGCGCAGGCGCGCCACCTGAGGCGCGGGCGCGCATGACGCCCTGTCCGGGCCTCCGAAATACAGAGCAGGACACGCGGGCGCGCCACACCAGGCGCGGGCACGCATGGCCTGCTGATTCAGCTCAAAATAAGGCTCCAAAAGTGCAATCCAACACCCGGAAAGGCTCCGACATGATTCAACTAACACTTTAAATATCAAACATCGTATATGACACAACCAGTTAAGAATTCCAATGGCATATCAATAATTCCAATCAAATTGCATGAAATGCAATGCATGTCTTTAAAACAAGGATTATCAAGTCTGGATAATCACAAGGTAAAAGTTCTCTTCTCTCAATTGGGATCCCGAGGATAGAATATCACCAGCACACCGACTCTCCCGATCGAGGTGGACGGTGTATATTTTACTCCTCTAGACTATGGGCACCTATAGAGAGTGTTTCTCGACAATTGGTAAAAATCTGCTAACCAATGTCACTCAACTATAGTCCACAGAAGATCTAACTCTTCTGGGCCTCTCTTGCCCGCAAAACAATGGTAGTTGGCTCAATATGAATGCAAGTGCAAATCAAACAACAAACACATAGACTTCAAGTAGCATGCAAGTATGTGATTTCTTCGGGACTCTCGAATATAAATCCGATTCGAGAACTCATCCCATTTCAAACGATGTCATCTCTTACCTATTCTTTGATTGACGTAGCTGAAATCCGGACAAGCTACAAGCACAAAAGGCTCAATCAAACATCATTCGATTCAAGTCAAATAATAAAGTAACCTCGATATCAAACCTCGATCAATTCGTCAACGATTCGAATTCTGTAATTTCTGGACTCCAAAATCTGCAACTGAATCTGAAAGGAGATATAAAAGAATTCCAATGTCAATCCATCCAAATCAAACCATTCAAACTCAATTCCAACTCCTAAATCCAAAATCTCATCAATATAAACGATTGATATTCTAAAACTCAAACTAGCGGCATAACGGCTATAACTGATCAAACCGGAAATACAGACAGTATAATATCAATCCAATAAACTCAAATCAACCATCAAACCCAAAAATGGCTCAAACCCAACAAATCTCCAAAACCCAATTTTCGAATAATCTACCAAAAATCAAAACAATTCCGAACGATGTCCAAATTCAAAACTGACTAAGAATAAACGATCAGAACTCTGCCAAGAACAACATACTCGAAACTCAGTCGATTCTAACAACATCCGAAAAACAAAACGTATCTGATCGGAGAAATACTTACGGTATAACGGAGCTCTTGCTGCCGTGATCGCTAATCTGCCTTCAGAATTAAATTCCAACGGACGGATCGACCGGAAATCGAAATCACAAAGCTTGGAATGGGTTTGGGGCGTCGTCTATGGAGGAGAGAGGCGAGGGAGAGGGAAGAAGAAGGAGAAGGAATGTAGAAGAAAAGTCAAAAGCCCATTAAATATCTAACAATCTCTATTTTTGCATTTTAGTCCCTGAAAAATCCGAAATTTGCAAAAAAGGATCCTGATCAAAATCAAGTCGGCTCTTGAACTCTGAAATCTCCGATTAACTAAATTAAGCTCAATTAAGATAAATTCGGGGCGTTACAGTTTTCTATTCCAATATGAAGGCAGTTTTCTTTTCTTTTTTGTTTCTTAATAAGTTTGCTCCTTGTTTTTCCCTCTTAGCTTGCCCTTGTTCGTTTTGTTGCTGAATATGTTGGTTAATATTTGTTCTAAGTTTTGTTGCTGAATACGGCTCCTCCACGGTAATTTTCATCATATGTTTCATTTTTTTTTTTTTGAGATGCATTTGGGCACTGATATATTGTTATGTGATTGCTTTGTTTGTGTTAGATCTCCCCCTTTTTTTTTGCTGGAATTCTGTTGTTAAATCTGATGTTTTTAGATTTTCTGGATTCTTGGCATCCGGGTTTTTTGTTGCTGAATATGTTGGTTAATATTTGTTCTAAAGTTTTTGTGAATATGTTCTCACCTAATCTTGTAGTTATCTTAAAGGCAATCTGTACTAACTCTTTTTTTTTTTTTTTTTGAGAATATCTGTACTAAGTTTCTTTGTTATAGTATCTGTACTAAGTTTTTGTGTGTATATAAGTTAGTTAATTATTTAATCCTGTTCTATATCTTCAGGAGCACTGTTAACTCATGGTATGCCTTATTTTGTAACTTTAGAATGTTTCGAAAGTTACAAAGTAAGGCATACCATTGACTGATTGTGTTGGTTGCTTACTTCAATTCGTTATGTAAAACTTGAATCACCATTCAAGTAACGCAGTGTTTGGTACAAAGGATTAGGTGGGTTTGTGTGTGATTTTTTATTTAATCCATTGTTTGGTAGGATTTTTATTAAAATAAGCTAATCTAACCTAGAAAAGATAAAGTTGTTTTATAGTAGGTTAACTAAACCCTCCTCTCACCCTAGTATTATTTATCCTTGTTTTTATCTTACTCATAAATTCCATAATTACCCTTTCCCTCCAATCTAAAAATCACTCATCCAATAAGATATAAATGGTATTGTTGGCAAAAAATTTTAAACCATTATTTAATCTTATTCCTAAAAATCAAACCAAACACAATACTATTTTTAACACAAATTATCAATCCTTATTTATCAATTCTTTTATCATTCATTTAATAAGCATTCAATAATCCTATCAATTGAACCAAACACTGCGTAACTGTGTTATTCTCTATTTTAACGGTTTAACTCATGACCTAATTTTTTGTTTTGTAACGTGACCAGTTGAATACCAACTTTAACTGTGGATGTGAATCTGAATATTTGTGTTTCTTACTAATCAATCTCTTGCTTTTCAATCATTCAAGAACTGGAAAAATTGCATGAGCCGCGTCCGGTGTTGGTTATTATCTCCTTGATTTTTTGTTTATGCAAGCATGAAGATAAAGGGCTTTTTTACTGTTTCAATTGTTGCAATAAACAGGTATGGAAAATGATAGAGATAAACTTTTTCTCTAGCATTAAACATAGATTGATCATATTTAAGAATTGAACTGAAGAAGCTAAAGGGAAGGAGTAAACCAAGATATTTCTTCAAACTATGCTGAAGGCTAGAAATATGAGATTCAAAAACTTGGAGACGGAAAACTATAATCATTGAACGATTAGTGCAGACAGTGTTCATGCTGTTGACTGAGGAATCCTGAGCTCAAATGTTTTAATACACTGGCCGAAATGTATATCGTGACAAAAAGAAAGCAATATCAGTATCTGTAGCAATATATAGTCAAAGAAGTTTGATTTGAAGCTTGTCACAAGCTTAATGAAATATCATTTTCTCTTGTTTTAGGAATGCCAAATGGGCCGCACAAGCTTGATGCAGCTCAAGAGGCCCGGAATCATTAATTTTGGGGTAAGAGTGTAGTGGCTCGTTTAACGAAACACAACCAAGTCTAGGCCCTTCATTAGACTAGCATCGGACTTGGCTCAAATTAGATTATATATAAACAATGTTCTCAATCTTGGGCTAGTTCATGGAATTACTGGGCCCAAAGTGGGTTGGAGCAACCCGTTCACGGGTCAGCCAGCCCAAATTTATATCCCTAGTTTATATAATCTCGGATATTAATAAGCAATTCCTCTTCCAATAAAATATGCAACGTGTAATATTGCAATGGTTTTTAAATCATTGTAGATGCTTTTACAAGATATACTCCGTATATTTTTTAAATACATTCGATTTAAAATCTAAAATGGAACCTTGATAGAAAAAAAATTGTTAATTTAGTTGCAAAAGAGAATGAATACATGATGCGCGAACATAAGTACATACATAGATATTTGATATTTCATTAAAACAAAAGTATATATAAACATAGTTAATCATGACACAAACGTTGTACACAAATAAAAAATTCCCAACTAAAACGAAACATGCACTAAACGGGGTCGAATCAACCATCTAAAACGAAATCAATGCAGAAGCAATAAAAAAAACGACGACGGAATCTTGGTTCAGTCTTTTTCAAATTTGTCCCCTTTTTTTGGGCCGTCAAATAAATCTTGGTAATATCTGTGACCAAATATCATGTCGCTGCTATTAATATTAATGCCAACAATATAGTATTAAATAACAAGTTTTAAGATTTTCTATCAAGGTATATATCGTTAGGGGTGGGTCGGTACGGTATACCGTACCGATAATCGGATACCGTATACCGTACTGAAAAAATCGGTATGTAATTTTTTCATACCACTACCGTACCGTATACCGAATATACCGAATTTTCGGTATGACGAAAATTTATGCAGTGTACCGATACCGAATTCAAAAAAAAATTCGGTATACCGAAACAAAAAAGTCGGTATACCAAAAATTTTCATATATATATTTTAAAAAAAATAATTTTTCGGTATTTCGGTATATATCGGTATATCGAAAAAAAAATTATCATACCGATGCCGATACCGAAAATTTCGGTACGATATGATACCGTACCGAAATTTTCGTTATACCGATTTTTTCGGTAATTTTTTCGGTACGGTTTTCCGATATTTCGATATTTCGATATTTCGATATCATAAGATTTGAAAGGTAAATGTATTTCTTCAAGATTTTTGTTTTTTTGCGAGTTGTGTTTATTCTTATCTTTTTCTTGAGATAAATGTCATTTTAGATCATATTGTACAACCATAAAATATCACAAACATCATTAAAAAATTGTAATATCATAAAATATAGAACATTTACATTAATAAGAAATGGAAAAGCAACGCGAAGTAAATCCAAAGATGGCTCAAATTTCTTGGGAGGTTGAAGAGTCACATATAATGTACTCCATGCTTTTTTTTTTTTTAAAAAAAGAAGAAAATGTAATTCATGTTAATTTATTTTAGGTGTATCGTCATCTTTTTTGAATTTCAATGTACAATGGAGATTGGAGGGTTATTTTTACAATAAAAAAACATACAATAGGTGTTTTGACCATAATTTTCTTATTTCTGAGTAACCTGTTTATTTTGGTGATTATATTTAATTATTAATTTTAAACACTTTAAATTGTTACGTAATACTAATTTAATATTTTTCATACAATTCAATTAATTATTCGCCGTTGTTAATTTAAAAAATATATAAGGATTTCAATAATTAAGTAAGTAATTTTAAAAAATTACGTGAAACCCGGCCCGACCCTATTGTATAGAACTTAAGAAGAACCGGCCCCACGGAGATGTTTAATAAAATTTTTGATCTTTTTCGAGGGGCCGGGTTTGAAACCCTCGCTTCTCGGAAATGTTTAATTTTTTTTATTATTTAACTAATACATAATATCCCAGTAATATTTGTTTTAATCTAAATTCAAGTGAACATTTTAAATTATAACGTAAAGTTAAGTGTTATCAATAGAAAGTGAACGAGAGTGATGATTAAATTATTTATCAAAAATGACCTGGATAAAATTAATTCACAAAGAATTTATATAAATTTTCAAGTGCCAAGCTATAGTTTTATATGGCCAATACTTTACAAAACTAGAAGTGTATTGTTTTTTTAAAAAACAACTCAGTCACAAAATACTACAAATTTTTAGTTCTAAACTTGGACTAAAATAAATAATATATTAACTCTATGATTTTGATAAGTTTTTAAGTAATATTTTCCCTAAACTACAAAACTAATCGAGTACGTATTACATTTTCTAAATCTAAAAACTATAAATATATCTATATATTTTTATTTTATGTGTATATGTGTATATATATGTATGTATGTATATATATATATGTGTGTGTGAATATATAATTGGTCATAAAAAATATTATTTTTTAAATTATCATAAATTCTAAATGGAAAGTCATTATATAAAGTTTGGACCACCAAACAATTAAAATGAAGTAATTGAAAGGGATAAATTGGAGAATTTTTATCACATAATTTATATCACAATAAAAAAAAATTTATATCATAACACACAAATATATAATGGTTATTTTTATCGTTTGGTATATTCCTACGTACACGGAAGCAGCAATATGTGTATTATTACTTTATATTAATATTAATATGACTAACATTATATATATCATTAAGGAACATGAACGTAGAGTAATTATTATTTAGTAAATTGGTGTGTTTCTACATATTTTCTAAACTATCTTCTTTTAATTATTGATATAATATTAAAATTTTATAAGTTCACACTCAATTAATTGTGTAGTTCCCTAAATACACGTTCAAAAGATTTAATTTAAATGGACTCTACATCGATTTTTTTTGTTTTTTTGTTTTGGAAATAAACACCATATTTAAATAAGCAAATAGCAGGTGTACGTGGGCCATTTAATTTATACATTATGGATAACTGTTGCCTATTAAGCAAGTGTCACGTACGTGGTCAAGTAGACAAGTTGTTATTAGGATGTACTTCGAATTCAGAATACGTCAGCAACAACAGAAAACAAATAAGTCGAGGCGAAAGAAACTCTCTATCCGCAAGACGAAATTGCCCGTTAACAATGCTTAAACGTTTGCGGCAATCGTCTCTAAAATACAACGACTATACAACCGAGATATAGCAGCACAACAAATATCTCGATCTTCGTCGAACGAAAATAAGTGTCAACTTTGAATTTTTGAGAGAGAGGGAAGAATATGCAGTGAAAATCAGAAAAGCAATCGTTTGATGTTATCAGATCTCTTTTCTATATGTCTCTGCGTTATATATATCATGTATATCAACTGAGTTCCCAAGAAACACATCTGAAGGCTTAGGGATGCAACTCATGACAGAAAAAGCTCAGAAAGAGTTGTGACTTTTCGGAATGCAGAAGGCGCGCTCGATCGGTCAAATTTAACCGCCCGGGCGCCCAACTTTGGCCAAAATTTCCACCGCTCGGCCGACCAACTTTTTTCAAGCATATTGTCTCGCAAGGTGAGGGCTGCGCTTTGTCTGGCGCATTAACAAAAATAATAAATATTATTTTTTAACCAAATTTTATCAAAAAAAAAATAATTAATCATAAGACCTCGCCTCACCGAGCCGGCCATGCGCGTGTTTGTTGCATCGATTAGCGTTCGAGCCGGCCGCACTGATGTGAATGGATACGTTAGTTGTTTTGTTATATATATATATATGTGTGTGCATATATATGGGTGGAACTTGGAATTGGTAGTGATCGAGATAGCTAGCAACTCATCTTGAAACCCATTTTGATTCAAGATGAACGAAAAAGGCAGAGTTAAATCAAAATTAAAATCTTGCTGTGGGTTTGATGTTTTGTGTCACGTTTAATGATGAGTGTTTTTTTTCCTTTTTTTCTTCTTCTTCTTCTTTTTTTTTTTCTTTTTTTTTTTTTCAGTTCTTGTATTTTTGATGTGGTGTTACGAAAAGTTGTGAATACTCGTTCCTCTTTTGGTATTGAAATTGCTTATAAATTTATCGTTTTAGAGCCAGTTTTATCACTTATGGCTGCTCTGAATTGACCCAGCCAGCCATACGGCTTATGAACTTAATGCTTTTATGATCATTCTGGTTAAAAGCATTTGGCTGAAAATTTTGTTGATAATGAATTTAAGAATACATTGGGTTGAGCAAAATCTCGAAAATTCAGTTCGGATAAATCAGCAGTTTCGTTATATTTTCAAAAAATATCGGTCCATTGTCGCTTCGGTTTTGAATTTAAAATAAACCTATATATATATATACTTAGTATTCGGACGCACGCGTTGAGTGCAGTTCACTTGTTTTAACTGAAAATAAAAAAATAATAATAATAAACCGTGAAATAAAAAAAATTATATTTTTGTACATAAATATCCATAAAAGACAAAAAATATAGTGAAAGCGACATTTTCATAAATAATTAGTTAATAATGGGCAAAATAAAATGATATTTTAGTAATTAAATATATACTAAAGCTGCGTTTACTTGCCTTGATAAATGAAGGATTACATAATTAATATCGACTAATTCTATGTTTATTTGCAAAATTAAAAATTAGTATAAATATTTCGGCCCGTTAATGATAGGATTCACAGATGATTTTTAGTCCTAAATTTTTTATGGGATTATAAATCTTTACAAGGTGAGAAAGTGAATTTTTTTTAATCCATCCAACTAAACATATTATTATTTATCCATAACTACTCTATATCCTATCAAATTATCTTAATAATCATACTTTAATCTATCATTGCTCAATCCCATCGTTTAAAGTAAACGCAGCCTAAAGGGCAAAAAAATAAAGGATTTGGTCATTACCAACGTACCAACCTCTCAATTTTAATATACAAGTATAGATAGTATATATATATACCCAATTAGAATCTTGTTATGCTGCCCACCAATCATGCCCAACTCCATGCCCACCATATACAAGTTAACTCACCTATTGTACTGGTCAACTCATTATTGTACATGGTGGACACGGAGTTGGGCATGGTTGGTGGACACCATAACAAAACTCTACCCAATTAAATAAAATTCAGGCTTTGACTTTCAATTCTGATATATATTTTTTGTAATGGGCTTTAAACCTAAACCGGTCCAAATCGGAAATTGGGTTCGGTTGTATTGGGCTTACACTTTCACTACGTACAACGAAAACCCTTTCCCTTTCGTAGTTTCGTGTTTCATCTTCGTCCAGAGACCATTCGCCATCGTTCTCATTTCTCAGTTGCAAGCCGCTGATCAGTGACTGTCTGATCCAAAATTTGGAATCTTAAATGGAAAATCTGCAACAGAATGTTTTTGTTGGGAAATACATGGTAAAAGAAGTGTGCTGGTAAATGTTAATAAAAGAAGTGTGCTGGTTATAAGAAGCAAGACCCATAGGCATTGGCGTAAAACCCTTGCGAGCTGGCACTCTCAATTGTTCCAAAATGGCCTCCATGATCTCCGAAACACTTCCCAAATTCACAGCCGAAACTCTTAAAGCTGCGGCCAAACTGTCTCAGCGCTGTCACATCGTCCCCGTTCATCTACGCCGCGCCATTGACAAGTACCTCCAAGGTGAGAAAGAGAGAGCAGAAAAAGTAGCAAGTTTTCCTGATGTGATTGTTCCAATCGATTTATTTTCCAGTTTAATTCTCATGTTTCTTATTATTGTTAATTTTATATACTTTTGCGTTCAGTTTTGTTTGGTTGTCTAATATTTTTGGTTTTTTTGGTTATAGAGCAAGAGGTTGTGCATATGAAGAGGAAAGTGTTGAGCTTGTCGCAATCATTCAATGGGATTAAGGAAGCAAACTTGCTTCTTCCAGCGTCGACCTCGAAGGAGCTGGTGGAAGACCCGCTCAAAGCCAATGAATGTTCACAGAGGTGGAAAGTTAAGTCTGCTTATGGGGACACTGGCCTTAAATATCAAGAAGATCAGGCTGTCGCTTATGTTGCTGCACGAATGCCTGCTGTATACTCTGCTCTTTACCGCGTCCTCAGTGAGGTATAAAAGTGAGTGTACGTGTGAGCTCGGGCATTACTCTGTTTTTGTACACATTCGTTTGTTAGCGGTTGTACAAGTCTGTCCTCTTCAACCCCCAAAGATATTTTGCTGGCTTAGGAATGTAAATGTTAAGGGTTTAGTTTCTATTTAGTGAGTGTACTTTGCCGTTCCTCCGTAGTATTCTTTCCATCACATATCAGTCTTGAAATGTTTTTCATACAATGCAACGTGCTAATGTACTTTTGTATATCCCGTGTGAAAAATAATTGATTATGTTAAATGTTTATTTGGAAAAATCATGCCTCTCAGGGAAAAAAAATCAAAAGTCACTTGATGTTTATAAATTTTTCAAGGGGTGCTTGATATCGAATGTTATTCACCCTCCAGTATCGGTGAATCAGAATCCCAAAGCTTGGACCTTTTTAGTTGTATATGTGTAACTGAATACTTTTTGAGGGATTTGCCATTTCTAAAGATTGTCAAAATTTTCTTATATTGAATGTAGAGAAGGTGAAAATGATTTTTTGGGTTCAAATGAATTCCCAGGTGAGAAGAAGGGTTCCTGATTTTGTTCCAGCGAAAGTACTAGATTTTGGGGCAGGGACCAGTTCAGCATTGTGGTGAGCATTTTGTTTTGTTTCTAGGAATTCAATGATTTTATGGATGAGCTAAAGTTGCAGTTTTATTCAAATTGAGTTAGGGCAATGACGGAGGTGTGGCCAGGGTCATTGGAGCAGATTAACTTGGTGGAGCCATCACAATCAATGCAAAGAGCAGGACAGAGCCTGATGAAAGGTGCTAGTATGATAATAGAATTGTGATCTTCTGAATGACAGTTGCCATTCTTGTATATATGATACAAATTTTTAAATTTTATTTCTGTGTTGCTATCATAGACTTGAGGTTTTGGGTAATGCCCGCTTGAATGCGTATTTTTTTTAAAAAATTAAGCTCCATGTAGGTGAGATATAATACGCATGATAATAGATAAATGCAATGCCGTTAGTTTTTGTTTTTTTAAAAACTTTTGGTCACTCAAAAATTAGAGGATACCATCTTAATCTTGGGATGGACCAGAAAAGGTAAGGGAATATTTCATCGATCAGGTACTTTTTTGAAGCATTATTTGAGTAGTTTTCATATTCGTAAGGTTGTTGACTTATATAATTTACGTTCTGGTTGATATCTTGTACACCAGTTTGTACTAGAATCTACAATATTTTCAAAGACGCTCCTTTTTCCATTGTACTGAATCTTTATAATATAAAATCTGAGTAGCATTGGGTGATTCTTATTTTCATATTGGTAAAATCTCAGGACTCCAAAATTTGCCCCTGATCCATAGCTATGATAACATCCAGTTATTGACTAAGCATATTAACAAGTCTGGCAGGCGACATGACCTTGTTATTGCTGTAAGTATCACGACAGACCTTATTATGTGTTAAGTGACATTGGGTATGAGTGGAATGATTTCATTACTTGTGGAAGACGTTTTTTTTTCTGCTTCTCCTTTTCTACAAATTATGTGAGCATATGTTGTTAACATCTCACTGTTTCGGGAAATTGGGTGAAGTCGTATGTGCTTGGAGAGATACCATCCGTGAAGGACAGAATTACTCTTGTGCGCCAACTCTGGGATCTCACTGGAGATATCCTGGTAATGTTCTAAGCCCAATTTTTAGCACGTATATTCCTCTTAGTGATCGCGAAGTTGATTTTTGGATTATATCCCATTTATTCTTAGTATATTTATCTCTACCCTCATCCATATTTGCTGAAACCATCCTTTTTATGGGTTTGTCGACACATCCAAGTTTTGGAGCTGTCTTGCCAGCAAAATATTTAACTTATGCAATCAACGTGAAACAAATTGAGTTACAAATGGGAAAATGTTTGCAGACCTCAGTTCTCTGGCATATGGACGAGGATAGAGGTAAATTTTAGGGCATTTAATAATAAAACTAAAGATGCAAAGTCAGGTGCCTTGTATGCATTTAAATTAATCTAAGAAGCTCTGGTGGAGGCACATGTAAATGGAATCCGCTCTTCCTCTTATGTTGTTCTCCTTCCTTCCCTCCCAATTCTCTCTTTAAAATGTTGTTCTGTTTTGTGAGAAAAATTTGGTGCGAATTTTAAAATTACTGAACAATCGATTGGTTTTGACAGATTAAGACTCCATTATGAGCTGTGAGTAATTAACAATTTTTCCCAAATTGAAAGTGAGGGAAATATCACGTGCTGCCTGTCCAGCCAAGAAACAACCTGATATGAGCATTGTGGATATATTATACTATCACGGAATCAAGCATATATGTTCTTTATGTAACTAACTTGGTTGAAGAATACACCACATTTATTCTGACCAGGATCTATACGAAAAAGTGATCCACCAAAGTTTCTAACTTTTTTCACTTTTACTTTTTCTTCTAATTTGTCATTTTTATATTTGGTTTGGTGGTGGCACGAGTGGTTGCTCATGACCGAGCTCCATTTCCCTTTCCTGGATAAAAATAGCCTATTCTCACTTGTTGCAAAATTGGCATTCCTGAGAATATTAACCGCGTAGTTTTTGTTTTGGGCCAGAGAGGTGCTAGTGTGATCCACTAAAGTTTCTAACTTTTTTCACTTTTACTTTTTCTTCTAATTTGTCATTTTTATATATGGTTTGGTGGTGGCACAAGTGGTTGCTCATGACCGAGCTCCATTTCCCTTTCCTGGATAAAAATAGCCTATTCTCACTTGTTGCAAAAGTGGCATTCCTGAGAATATTAACCGCGCAGTTTTTGTTTTGGGCCAGAGAGGTGCTCGTGTTTTGCTGACTAGGAGTTTCCCATAGTTTCAGAAATTAGGGTGGGGGGTGGGGCGGGTGCCTCTGATTTCAGAAAACACGGAAGAGTTTTGCAGTTTCCAGGAGATATCTGTGTCACGTGTTATGGAAAGTTCTCTTGATAACTTTCACAGTCAGAGCTCCTATTCTTCAAAGTCTGCACTTATTATTGAAGCGCGAAAATTCGAATTTCAGAGGAAAATAATTGCCTTTTATTTTGCTAACCAATTTTTTTTTCTCATTTACAGATTTTGGTGGAGCCCGGGACACCACAAGGATCAAGTATCATATCTCAAATGCGATCCCATATCTTATGGATGGAGAAGAGGGTAAAATATCTTAAAATGATCAGTTTCAACTAATTGTGTTTGTATTTCATGGATTCTTCTTTGTGCTACTCTTCTCAAAATTTAATCTGGTTTTCTATTTTTTTTATAGAGAACTCGCAAATTGCAAAATGCTGCCAATAAAGCCTCCAAGGATCTGTTGACACTTAAAACTGGTGCATTTATAGTTGCTCCTGTACGTTGATGGCTTTTCTCTTTCATAACTTGCACTCAATTTACTTGAAGCGGCAAGTTCCTTGTGAGTCCAATGGATCTCAAAACAATTTTTACACTGTTGTTTAAATTGATGATGGTGTTGCAGTGTCCTCATGATGGACCGTGCCCGTTGCAGAATACAGACAAATACTGCCATTTTGTTCAACGTCTGGAGAGGACATCATCACAGCGATTATACAAGGTTTTTTGTCAAAACCGTACTCTACTGCTACACTACACATGGACACTCAGTCCACAGCACAAAGAGATGAAAACTTTTTGTAATTCTTATTTTGCGTGCATAGTGAGACGATTTGAAGACTTAATTGATGAATCATTTAACACTGTACGGTAAATGCCCACTTTGACATCATCATTTTTAAATATATCATTTTCTAAGAGCTGCTAAGAAAGGAATCTGTAATCAATTGATTTTGTTTGGAAGCTTGAGGATGAACTGTTGATCTTAGAATTTTTGTCTTTGATTGTGTAGCAATCCAAGGGTCCTCTACGTGGCTTTGAAGATGAGAAGTTCTGTTATGTTGCTTTCAGGCGAGGATTACGACCAAGGTTATTATAATTATTGCTTGAGCATAAATGATAAATTGATATTCAATATCATCATAAAAATTACCGAGTCTACTTTCTAATTTTGTCATATTTAATATGATGGACACTTAAGCACAATCAGCAAGGACCTTTACAATATCTTCTTCAAATTATATTTATGAGTGGTGTACCAAAAACATATTCCACGCTTATATTTTATGCATGGAATCAGTCTGGTGAGTGTCAGCTGTCGTGCCTTGTTTGATTTAAATTTGATTCTGGCATGGGAAATTTTGCTTAAGGAAAAGGGTGATAGATATTTCAATTTCTTTGTACATCATACAGTAAAATTTATTGTATTGTACAAAATCAATGCACACACTATAAAATGCTCTAAGTCTAAACTACTTGGTTAAATTAGTCTTGTAAGAAGAATTCCCGTTTTATGTTTTGGCTTTGACCGGAGAGTGTATTTTCTTAGACTGAAGTATTTGGCTTCTGGCCATTAAATTATTCTCGTGGGAGATTCGTATTCTCGTATCAGTTTGAAGAGGCTGTTTTCTTGCTTATATTTTTGCCTCATTCCAAAATAAGATGAATTCTCTGCAACTGTGTTATTGAATCCAACCTCTATCCAGTTTGAGCATATTCCCCTTGAGTTGGATGGACTGTTATTTCCGTTGGTTTTAATAAGCACATATGACATTACACATACATTTGTGATGGTGTGATTCCTATATGATGATTTTTTATATGGCAGATTGTGGGTTTATGGATATGTGTGATTGCTGCTCTATGATTTTGTCAAAATTGAGAAGTTTTATCACATCTACTTAAGTTCACCCAAATAGAAAACCTTTTTGCCATCTCTATTCACATCAGTTTATTGTAAATCACCTCAATGCATCTTAGATAGTTGAAGGTTCGTCTGTTGAACTTTATTTGCTTGATATTTGGGCTGTGAAAACATGGTTTGGCATTGAAGAATGACTGCATTGGCTCTGTCGAATATTTTCTAGAATAAATCAAATATCAGTCTCTGTTTTAAACCAATGGTCGAATAATGTGCCACTAACAGCTTGATCTATGCTATATTAGTTGAGAATCAATATTTTCATTTCACTTCCTAGTTGTTGCTATCCAAGTGAAATGTGCTCAACCAACAGTATATTCTCAATTTTATCTTCCATCTCCCGATGAATATGTCATGTTTCTCATTTTAATGTTACGTCGATCTGATAAATTAACTGGTTATCTTGTGCAGAGAACCTTGGCCACTTGATGGTATGAAGTTTGATACGTTAAAAGAGATGCATGCTAAAAGAATACCTGAAGATCTAGAGAAGGATTTTGGTGAGTGTTCCAATTATATTCGACTTTGAGTACTTGTGATCATCTCGTGCTTGTTCTATGTCGATTTCTATCCTCTGAGGAATACTGAGTAAATTTTGAATTATCTTTCCAGAGAGCCAATTTATCACCGTAGACGGACAGAATGATCTCTATGAAGCAGATGAGAAAACCGCTGCATCTGATTCAAATGCGCCAGAAACGGATTCTTTAGTGGAGAATGATGATGATGTAGAGGAAGAATACGATGAGGACGAAATTGGAGAAGTGCCTCGTGCTGATCTTGGAAGTGGGTGGGGAAGAATCATTTATATGCCATTTCGAAGGGGTAAACGAGTCGAGTTGGATGTGTGCCGTTCGACCAATGGCGAAGGAACGGAAGGCTCCTTCGACCGTGTGGTGATCACGCAGAGCAAGAATCCCACTTTGCATCATCAAGCCCGGCGATCAATTTGGGGTGACTTGTGGCCTCTTAGGAGCGGAAAATCTCAAAGGTTTTACATGTAAATAATATGCAAAAGCTGATGAGCTATAATCTTCTCATTGCTAGCACAAAAAAGCCTATTTGTACTAGGATTTTTTAATAGAAAATTTGTACTAAATTTTTATATTACTCTTGTATTATTATTATTATTATTTTGGAGCTTTGTTATTTTGGAGCTTGAGTTATCAAAATTCAAACATTACGTTGCCAATTGCTAAGCAAATGGGCCAAGTCAACATTATCCAAATTCATCGAATCAAATTTGAACACAAAAGTAAAAAAGAAGAAAACTGCAGGAGTCGTTGAGGTCTTTGTGATATCGCTTTTTTTGTTTTAATTAAAAAAAAGAATAGGAAAAAAAAAAAAGAAAATCTATCTTTGTAATTGTGATCGTTTACAATATTGACTAAAATTATTTTGCTAAACATTAATGTCTTTTAAATCATCCTCGACAAGAGTAAAAATCTGTAAACAATATATATCAATTTGTTTATTATTATTTTTTTAAAGCATCTAAATAATTTCGAATTTGTCTCTTCTTCTCTAGCTTGAATATTGACCTCAATCATTTTTTTTTTCCCAAAAAATTTCATGCATGTATTTGATTAGTTTAATGTATAGTCTGGTCTCTTATGATATTACTGTAAATTTTTATTAAAATATAAATCTAGAAAAGTTTACCAACATTCAAAAGTGTCGCTTTGGCCGAGTGGTTAAGGCGTGTGCCTGCTAAGTACATGGGCTCTGCCCGCGAGAGTTCGAATCTCTCAGGCGACGCAATATTTTATTTTTTGCCCTGATGTGTTTAGGAATGCCAAATGGGCCGCACAAGCTTGATGCAGCTCAAGAGGCCCGGAAACATGAGTTTTGGTCCAAGACTGTAGTGGCTCGTTTAACGAAACACAAGTACACAACCAAGTCCAGAAGCAGGCCCCTAATTAGACTAGTATGATGTATCGGACTAGGCTCAAATTAGATTACATATAAGCAATGTTTACAACTATTAGACCAACCTTTATAATCTGTCTATTGCCTCTCGTTCTTGGGCTTCATGAAATTACGGGCCCAATGTCGGTTGGAGCCACCCATTCATCGGGTCAGCCCGTCCAAATTATATCCCTCGTTTTAAAATCTAGGATTTTAATAAGCAGTTCCTCTTCCAATAAAACTAGTACACCGAGCACTTATGAATGAGCACAAAATATAGTTTTATAGGTAGTTCATTGCCGGTTCACATGTAAAAAAAAATAGTTTTATAAATTTGAATTTATTTATAATTTTTTCTTCCATTAAGGTAATGAGATAGTAGTAATTAAAAAATTAGGATAATGGAACAATAAAAAGAGGATGTGAAAAGTTTTTGAACAATAATTTACTTTTTTGCCTCTTAATTATTAAATATGTTGAAATGATGATAAATGTAAATTTGAAAATCTATTAAAATGGTCAAATCTAGTTTCTCTAATAAGTTTATCTATTAATAATAATAATAATAATAATAATAATACAGTAAAGACAATGCAACGTGTAATATTGCAATGATTTGTAAATCATTGTAGATGCTTTTACAAGATATAATATTTTCTCCGTATATTTGTTAAATACATTCGATTTAAAATCTAAAATGGAACCTTCTTGATAGAAAATTGTTGATTTAGTTGCAAAAGATAATGAATACATTATACATGCGCGAACATAATTACATATGGATATTTGATATTTCATGATTTAAGACAAAAGTATATATAAACATAGTTCATCATGACACAAACGTTGTACACAAATAAAAAATTCCCAACTAAAACAAACATGCACTAAACGAGGTCGAATCAACCATATATATATATATATATCTAGAACGAAATCAAGAAGAAAAGAAGCACCATGATGAGCAGCCCCACTCCCCACGGCGTGCAGCTGCCTCCGTGAACGGAATCTTGGTTCAGTCGGGTCACGTAGACTAGGGATGTTCGGAAGGTCGAGTTCAAGTGCAGAAGAAATAAAAACAGCAACGGCGACACGATCAAGATCAGCTTTATTTGATCGAACAAGCCTTCGAAGAAGGAGTTGATGTATGAAGTAATCCCCAAGAGCATGATGACAATGAGGAGGAAAAGCAATAGATGAAAAGGTATTTGTGATTGAGGATATTGAGGAGATGAAGTGCTGTAAGTGTCCCACTTATAGTTGATTTGATAATTGTTGAGGTTTTTGGATTGCATTTTGAGAAGGTTGAAGGGTGGGGGGGCAAGGCTTTGCTTGATCTTGTAGAGTGTACTGCATGTGTGGTGAATTTGCTTTATATAGAAAGTGTGTGCGAAGTTTTAGGTACATGTTTGCTTTATTATATTCTACGTCTTGCAATAATTTTGCTAATTTAATATTCAGAAGATTAAGAATAATTAGATTTTTATTATATATTTTATGCCCTAAGAACGCGTGTATACATATAAATATATATATATTTTTTGTGTTTGATGAGATTTGTGTAAAGGAGTTGAAGAAAAAATCAGAAAAATTTGAGTGTGATACAAACTTTGTGTAAAACACCAAATAAACTTTGATGTTACGTTAACATATCAAAGTTAGTATGAAACAATCATGTTTAATATAATATGGTATATATTTATAAATAAGTAATATGATTGTTTTGAATAAGAACACAATCTAAGTCAGGCCCTGAATCACTAAAATATATTATAGTATTGGCTTAGACCGATGTTTTAAATTTTTTGGGGCTAATAAAATAGCTAGAGACGGCCCCCGGCCCCTACGACGGAATGTAGGGCGGTTGTTACTTGGAAAAATTTAAACTTTTTAGTATATTTTATAAGATAACTTTAGCCACAAATGATTATTTGCCACATAAGTAAACACAAAACTCAAAAGTATATTTTTTATTCGAAAAAGTGGGGAAAATCAAAGTATCTATTTTCTCACATTAGGACCCGATATTATTAGGTAATTGACGACCCCTTCTATGTATATTATTTAATTTATGATCTATTTATCTAGATTATAATTATATAGTGCATCTATTCCAGAGTGTAGCAATTATTATTGAAAAGCTTAGAGATGGGCGGCCCTCACATTTGATTTAAATTTAATATGATAATAATTAATAGTATCAAAGTTAAATTATTAAATTAATTAAGTGGAGTTGGGTTACATGTGTGCGTAGATTCACTCGTATATATATTTACAAGTATACAACAAGCTAGGAATCAAATTATATATCATGGTAAATTGGTAAAAACTTTCTTAATGTTACACTATTTTCGTGATATGCCAGATAGAAGTTTTAATTTTAATTAATAGATTCAAGTAATAATGTATTTGAAATCTTTGATGATAGATATTTGATACACATATAATCTATTTTAATTTTATTCTAATATATAATAAATATTTAATCTTTCTCACATCCGTTATTTCTTTATTGATGCTCCCGAGTCCCGAATATATATTAACTCTTTCGATTATAATAATTTTTAAAATTACAAATACGAAATTATTTAGGTGGAGTAAGAAATAAAAGTTGGCCTGGATTCATAAAAAAAAAAGGGGGCATTCGGTTGGGTTGAGTAACACGCTGTTGTTTGACTTCCAAAAAGCCCGGATAACATTACCTTCATGGTACCAAAGGTGAACTGGGCAATTCGTCGGACAAATGGTCTGCTCCGCCGGTGCATTGTCTAAGATTGGATGTATGCGGCTTATAATGAGAGAACTAATTGCTATGCCAATATTGGAGGTGTGATAAGGGACGACGAAGGCCATCCATTTGGCCGTAAACTGGAGAGGCCTCACTCCGTTACAGCCGCTGAACTTCGTGCTATTGAAGGTGGTTTAAGGATTGCTCAAGAAACGTGGTATTCTGGTTAGAAGTGGTTTTTTGGTATATCGTATCAAAAATATTGATATGAAAAAAATTCATATCGATACCGATGCTGAAATTTTGAAATTTTGGTACGGAAAAAATCCATATTTGATGTAGCCAAAAATCACTTGTACTCGATACGTTGCTTCCGCAAAGTCCGGAGTATCAATAAGTCTTTGTACGTTCCCTTGGGAGATCTTCAGTGGGTTATTCCTACGTCACAAAACAAAGTCAGAGGAGCCGGGAGGGTTCCCGGCGAAGGCACTCCGACGCTCAAGTCAGCGATTACTCAAGGAATAATAATCAAGAGTAGAGCGATATAGTGTTTAAAAAAGTGTGTATTTTAATAATGAGGTGACTTGAGTTATTTATAGATATTCGGAGAGTTTTCACGGGCTTGAGCCTTTTATGGGCTTTTGTAGAATTCAGAGCCTGCTTGATTTAAATATATATAATATTTAAATAAGATTGGGCCTCAAAAATATTTGAAGTGGACATTCATGATTGGACTCAGGCCCAGTTGAATTTTTAGGTGTAACATATCATAGGCCCCCCACTCTCGGGCGTCGCGTGTGTGGAGAGGTCCGAGAGTAGAATTTTTACCAGAGTATTGTCAGAAATTTAATTGGCGAGAACGAACTATTATAAATTCAACACTGCTGTATATTTTTATCACAACTTACTAACTTAGTTTGAATTTTTTGAGTTGTGATTGCAGTATTTGCGTGCCTATACTTAATAGCAAAGGTCAAATAATCTCATGACAGGTAAAGACCAATTCTCTCCCCATGTGCCTTTAATTTTATTAATACATACACATTGTTCTCTCTCCTCTATCCCTCTCTCAACGTAAAAAGGATGAATATACTGTGTATGTATATGTTGTGTGGATCCTTTCTATCCAATCCTCCACCATCTCCTTGGACCATCGGTCAGCCGATGGCGGCGACGGAGGCTAGGAGAGCAGCAGGCGGCGGCGTGCGACTCCAGAGAAGCAACAGGTGTTGGCGATGTAGATCCAGAGGGAGGGAGGCGGCGGCTTGGCTAAATCTGGAACGAGGAGGAGAGGCGGCGGCCTGGCTAGACCTGGAGGAGAGGCGGCGGCCTGGCTAGACTTGGAACGAGGAGGAGAGGCGGCGATGCAGTGCGAAGAAGGCGGAGGTGCGGCGCTCTCATACCTGTGATGGAGGCGCGGCGGCGCTCTCAGACCTGTGATGGATGCGCAGCGGCGGTGACGCGGCAGGGTGGTGATGCTGCGGTGGCGGTGGCGACTGGGCGGCGATCCAGCGGCCGCGGCAGCAAGGGCGCGACGATGAACTCTTTGGGCCATGAGAGGGATGGATAGATACACATATACACACATATGCATATACAATATATCGTGTCTTTATTACTAATTTGCAATTATTATGTGTTTATACTTTTGATAATAATTATTCTATTGTTGTTTAAAATTATGAGAATTTGATTTTCCTACACTGAACTCTCTTATCAAATATTAAAAATATTATCACTTGATTAATTATATCGCAATGTGTAAGAGAATGAAGTATATATATATTTTTAAAATATATATATTTTTGCAGGACGTCCGTTTCGGGGCAAGGTATTATCCTTGTTGAGGACGAATCGGAGTAAAAATTTATCTGCTCGCACGGAGTTTAGTGACAATAGTGACTTTGAAGAGCACGTTCCTCCTTTAAGTGACTTATATGCCCCTTTGTCGCGCAATCCGGAGAGTCCGACTCCTTTAAAAATTGTTAGTGAACCTGGTTATTGGGAAAGTAGTAGATTCGGAGGTTCGTCGAATGGGGTGGATGAATGTGTATTAATTGGGTAATTCGGATATACTAAACTCGTGCGAGAAACTTGATTTATTGTCAAGAAATATTATGAAGATTCCTACCAAAGAGGATTCTTGTCAGAACCCGCCCGCGGGTTATTTCACCGTTTACTTGGAATATTTTAATTATGGGTTTTCGCTCCATCCCAATGTCATTCTGATAGAAATCGTGTGTAGGCTTGGTGTGAGTTTTAGTCAGTTGACCCCAGGAGCTATCCTTGTATTTTCATGTTTTCTTCGTAGAATGAGCGAAATTCAATTGATTCCGACTGCGGAGCTATTTTTCTCGCTCTTCGTGGTGCGTCATTCCATGCCCGACTCTTATATTTATTTTCAACCTCGTGTGGACTGTAAATTTTTATCCCGTTTTTCGTCTCCAAAGAGTGCGTGGAGATCAGAATTTTTTTACGTTTGGGATTATAGTGGGGGGTTCCCATGAGTTGGAGTCCGGGGCCTAAAAAAATCATACTTGGTAAAATTGCAAAAGTTTTCACGTTGAAAAAAAAAGAAGAAACAAAAGTTGGAACCATATTAATTTCGATATTATACAGCGCAAATGACGTTGGAAGAAAATTAATGGGGTTCCACATGCCTATGTCACTTTATACATCTATTGTGGAAAATTGAGTAAGCTTCGACCGTTATCTTGTACTTAATTATAAGCGGTATCTCACAACTTTTCGTCAAGAATATTTTTTTGCTTATGTTTGAGTGGACCAACGTCAATATAATTGAACTCGAACTCGGTCGAATAATTTTTGAAAAATCGTGAAAAGTTCCATCAATTTGATTAAATTTTGAGTTTAAAATATAATACATGGTATATATCTTAAAATTTTTGTCCAAGTCCGGATGTTTTGAGCAACGATGAAATCTAGTTAATATGAAGTCAAATGGAGTCGGCCCCCGCCTCATTTTGAAGATTTTCTTTGAAATATTGTTGATTCATATGCTCTGACGTCGAAGAAAACTATATATAACACAAGCATGATAATGCATAACATAATGAATTAATACGACTTTAATTATTTGTAGAATTTGAGTCAAATGTTTGATGAATATATGATCATTTAATATTTTATTTTTAATTGTTATCCATATCTAAACCAAACAAGGGGAAGAGATTATCATAAATTATTTCTTCATTTATTATGATTTGTTATATTATTATAGTACCCCAAACATATTGAATATATATATTTTGGTCAAAGTTAATTGATTCCCTAGCTTCTGTAGTTCCATGGAGGTTATAAAATTAATTTGGTGATTCACTAAACTAATAATAAGTGATAGAGTAGCTTAGAGCCGAAAGTGTGAAGATTGGTAGGAAAGCCCGCACAGATTATGGGCTAAAGTCATTAATTAAAATTTAAGGGACGAAAATGGTTGGATAATTAAATAATTTCATCACATAGACACAATTGCCTTTATACGCACATAAAGTTTACTTTTCCTATTTTTAGTTGAGTTCATGAACTTCCTTATTCATTACCATCATTAATTCATGATTAAGTCATTAATGAGATACTGATAGAAATGAAAAAAGATATACTCCCTTTATCTACGAAAAATACTAGATGTGCAATGCGAGTTATATATTATACTAGCTACGGGATACACATATTGCGTGTATAATCTAATATTTGAATATAATCAAGTGATATCTTATATAATCAATTAAAAAGATATAAGATTAATTAGCATAAATTTGCATAAATTCTAAGCTAGAAAAAAAAATTGAAATCGTGTGGAAAGATTGAGGATGTAGAACAAAGAAACGTGGGTAGGAAATGGGTAGTGAGGGAGGTTGGGTTTGGTCCAATCTTTGTTTTGCACTTCTGATTTTAGATCACAAAAAAAGAAAAATAGTGACAAATTTGTCTGTTCACATTTTTAGCCAAATTCAGTTTTTCTAATCGTTTTGTGCATTATAATATAGTAAAGATTTGAAATTACAAAATTATCTCAAATGTATTATTGCAAGAATTTTTTCGAATAATGTGTAAAATAGTTTTATAATTCAAAGCTAATTAATGTGTGAGTTCATGTGTAATCTTCATAGTACACTTAACATAATTCTAAATATACGCCCTACTTTTTGTTTTTAAGTTATTTCAAATATATAGTTTGTTTTTCTATATTTAGTAATATTATTTCTTGCTTTAACTAATATATTTCTATTAACTAACCTTTGAAAAATGTGAAATTATTTTTAAAATGAATTAAATAAAGGTAAAATATAAAGTTTACTGGTAAACTTTGTTTTCTCGATGATTGTTTTGACCTATATATATATGTGGAAAAACCCTCGATGATTGTTTTGACCTATATATGTGGAAAAACCAACCAATATATATATTGAAATGTAGAGAATAGCACATAAAAATATATAAAGACTTAAGGGACGTTTATGCTATCTTTAATATTTTGAATACATTGCAATTTGTTACAATAGAAGTTACTTGAGATTATCACGACGCGATAAAATGGGAAAAGGGAAAAAAAAATTAAAATTGTGAATGATTGAGAAATATAACTTGTGGAATTTTGAAATGTCGTGCATAACACATTAATACCATTGAAAGTTTGTAAATAATTAAAATGCATTGAAGATGAGATCTGTTTCGAGGGGAAACATATGAAAACATCACAAAAATGGAGTGAAACTTTTCACATCAAGAAAGTATTTGACTAATCTTATTAAAAATAACTTATAAGCTCTAGGAATTTATTAAAACTTAATTCCATTCTTATTTCCATTTTCTGAAAATATTTGTTTCCTCTCAGAACAAACACCGAATACTAAGAGCATGCTTGATATGAGAGAATGAGGTGAGAATGAAATGAGCCAGTAGCGAAGTGAGCTGAGGAAAAGCAATTCAATAGGTAGAGTCGCAATTGCTTCGCTAGCTCTTAGAGAAGACAGATCAGGAGCAGCTCTAATCTAACTAAGGTCCACCCGGATTTCATCTAAACTCCGTGCACATTAGCAAAATGCATTCTGCTTCGAAAAAGTCTTGGACAGACAGGATCGCCTTTCCTTTGAAAGGGCAGACATGCTTGATTCTCGTCCTTGGGCCACTCCTTTCCATTTTGGATGAGAATGATCATTATCACATCTCATTTCCATGTTTTATACAAATCTTTTCCATTTTTGGATTATCTAAACTAATATTAACTTAATTATCATAATTATTATAATATATATAAAAATAATTAAATTATTATTTTATTATTAATAATAATTATTAGTATTATGATTTATTTATTTATTATTATATATAAAATCATTAGTAAAAAATATTATTATTTATTTTTTTATTTTAAAATTATTATTATTATTTAATATTATTTCAAAAATAATAAATAATAATTATATTTAATTATTAGTAAAAAAATTATTATAATTATATCTTATTATTATATTAAAATAATAATAATTATTGTAAAAATATAAATTTAGATTAGTTAAATTATATAATGATAATTTTATAACAATTAATACATTATCAATAATAATGATAATGATAACTATTATTTTGATATATGTAGTTAAATATGAATTTATTATTAACAATGATTTCATTTCATTCTTTTTTCATTTTTAAGTACCAATCGTTGAAATGAAATATAAAAACCATTCCATTCTCAATCTTATTCGATTCAAAAGTTGATTTTATTCCTACCTTATTTATTTCCAATCTACCAATCACGCCTTTAGATCCATTTTAATCCCTTTTTCTCCAAATATATTTCAGCCTTTTAATTTTCCTTTTTCTTTGTTTGTTTATGGAATTTCATCAATTTAATTCAGACAATTCTTGGAAACTTTTGATGGTACTCCCGTGCTTCATATTCCCATATTTCTTGTCTCGTCTCAATTGATTGGTGGCTTTTTCAAAAAGTCTACTCGTCAGAATTTATTAACGAAAATAATACATATCGAGTTACGTTTACGATATATCCGTTAAATCTACAACAAATGTTACATTTTTACCATGCACGGAGTTGAAACTTTCCAAGTGAGATAAAAAGCAACGCTTGGCTCTATCATTAACACATTTCAAAGAAGATCGTAAGATATATGGTTGCAAGAAAACATGGATATAAACAAAGGTTGGAACTATACCAATAGAAAGAGTCAAAGAACTCAAATTACATATATTTAAGCTGAACACATCACAATATTAAAAGAGAATGTGTATCAAGAAAGTTCAAAAACTCCGACAAAAATGCATCATCGCTCGATCGGAAGAGAAGTAAACACCATTAAAGAGCTCACTAAATTAACGAACAATGAGAGATTGTATTCTAAAAGTATTTTATTCTAGATTTTGCACAAGAATTTAGAGTGTCACCGTTGTGATGTAAAGATGAAATTAGGGAAGAACTAAGCTCGTTAATTTTTTAAATTGAACTACCCAAAGTGACATGAAATTAGCCCAAAATCATCACATACATTTTTTTTTAAAAAAAAAAAATTCAACGACCGGGGCTGATCACCCAATATTTGGCTCCGCCTGTCTACTTAGCACTCGATCGTCTGAAGGTATTTAGATAATATGTTCAGTTGTTGCAGCTTTGTATTAAACAATTAAGATAAAGAAAATTATATATTATTATTATTATATAGAAAATGTGCATAAAACATGTTTCGTATAGTTTTCCTTCGTTTTTAAAAGAAGTACCTAATATATGTTTGTAGAAGTTAGTATTTTAATTAGAAGCAGAAGTTAAAGTATAATGGGGAGGAATTATCAACAAATAATTTTGATCATTAAAAATAACTTAAAATAACATAATTAAACAATATTTTACAAAATTATATTAATCCTAACCGACGTTCTCCAGTGTTGGTCCCAGGTACGGCATCACGAGATATAAACTATGAAAATTGAAGAATAATAAACACCAAAATTTACGTGAAAACCCCCAAAAATTATTAGGGTAAAAACCACGGGCAAGACCAAAAGATTCTACTATAATATTTGGAGAATTACAACCTCTCTCTGTGTTTCCAAAGAGACACTCACTCTTTTAATACAGGAGAAAACCTATCTCACAAATATATAGTAATAACTAGGGAGAGAATAAATGCACTCAAGAACAGAAGAATGCTTGAGGCTGGGATGATTTACAATGTCGAGAGAATGCACCTATTTATAGGTGCGAGGCCTTCGCCTGATAATGAGAAAAGGAGTTCTCATTCAATTTGCCTTCAATTCTGCGGCCCATGAGCATGCCAAGTGTTCCGTAATTAAATTTCAAATTACACCTAAATGTCACCTACCCCATTTGACAATTCAACTCGACAATCTCCCACTTGGAGATTTGATTGAGAAACAAACACATCTCCACATATCCTTTCAATCTTGCCATTCCCGCTGCTTACGTTCCTGCTAGGCCGCTTGAGGATCTACACCACTCAAACTTCTCTGTACTCACTGGCTTGGTCAGAATATCAGCAATGTTATCCTTCATATGGATCTTCTGCATATCCACACTTTCTTCCTCTACTACTTCTCGTACAAAGTGAAATTGAACTCCAATGTGTTTAGCCCTGAAATAAAAGGCTGGATTCCTTGCAATGTGCAAGGCACTTTGACTGTCACAAAACAGAGGAATCTTTTCTTGTTTGTGCCCAAGCTCCTCCAATAACCTTTTAATCCATATTGCCTCTTTGCAAGCTTGAGTAGCTGCCATGTATTCTGCTTCCGTTGTAGATAATGCCACAACTGTTTGCAGTTTTGAAACCCAGCTGACTGCACCTCCTGCAACTGTAAGCACATAACCAGTAGTAGATTTTCTCTTATCTGGATCACCTGCATAACTGAATCCACATAGCCTTTGAGTGTAAAATCTGATCCTCCAAAACATAATGCTGCATCCGAGGTACCAATAATGTATCTAAGGATCCTTTTAACCGTGCTCCAATGCTCTTGTCCAGGATTCACCATATACCAGGTGACTGCTCCCACTGATTGTGCAATGTCTGGTCTTGTACAAATCATGGCGAACATTAAACTCCCCACTGCTGATGCATACGGTACTCAATACATCTCCATCCTCTCTGCTTCACTGCTAGGACACATCTCAGAAGATAACTTGAAGTTAATAGGAAAAGGGGTTGAAACTGGCTTACTATGTTGCATGTTGAAGCGCTGCAATACTTTCTTCAAATAATTTTTCTGAGAAAGCCAAATCTTCCTATTGCTTCTATCTCGATGAACTTGCATCCCTAGAATCTTGTTTGCTGGTTCCAAGTCCTTCATATCAAATTCCCTAGCCAACTGTGCCTTCAATTCTTGGACCCGGTCTTTGTTGGGGCCTGCTACCAACATGTCGTTCACGTACAACAGCAAAATGATATAATCATCATCACCACCAGACCTCTTGAAATACGTACAATGGTCTGCACTGAGTCTGTTGTACCCAAGACTCACGATATAGGAATTAAATCTCTTGTACCAACACCTCGGCGCCTGTTTGAGATCGTACAGAGATTTGTTCAACCTGCAAACCAAGTTCTCTTTGCCTTTTTCTGCAAAACCTTCTGGCTGGAGCATATAGATTTCTTCTTCAAGATCGCCATGAAGAAATGCCGTTTTCACATCTAGCTGTTCTAGATGTAGGTCAAACACCGCACACATTGCCAATACTACTCTGACTGTTGAAAGTCGAACCACGGGAAAAAATATCTCATTGAAGTCGATTCCTTCTTTCTGAGCGTACCCTTTGACAACCAATCTTACACGATACCGCTCCACTTGGTTATTGCCATCACACTTGATCTTATAGACCCATCTATTACCGATAGCTCTCCTTCCTCGTGGTAGTGTAACAAGATCCCAAGTTTTATTCTTGTCCAATGTTTCCAATTCTTCCTGCATCACTATCATCCACAGGGATACATCCGAGATTTGAGTAGCCTCATTGAAACTCGATGAATCACCATCCTCTGTTAATAGACAATATGCAATGTTTATTTCAGTGACATAATCTGAAAGCCAACCTGGTGGTCTTCTCTCTCGAGTTGACTGCCTTACTTTAGAAACCTCTGACTCAACTGGTTCTTGTATCTCGTGCTCTGGTACTGCTTCACAAGAAACTTGATCTTCGTCTGTATTATTTTCCACCTGAATGATAGTAGTTTCTGAATTCAGTGCGCCTTTGTCTCCACTTTATCTTCCTCGAAGATAACATCTCTGCTGATGATAAGCTTGTGGACAGTAGGATCCCACAAGCGAAACCCCTTTACTCCATCAACATAGCACAAGAAGATACACTTTCTGGATTTAGAATCCAACTTCGATCTTTCTTGTTCATTGTACAACACGTACACAGAACTTCCAAATGTATGTAACCGAGAATAATCAGCTGGCTTGCCAGTCCACATTTCCATCGGAGTCTTCAAATCAATCGCCACTGAAGGAGAACGATTGATGATGTAAGAAGCGGTTTTGACTGCTTCTGCCCAAAATGACTTTGGTAGACCCGCAGTACTCAACATGGCCCTTGTTCTGTCCAACAAAGTTCTGTTCATCCGCTCTGCCACTCCATTCTGCTGAGGCGTGTAAGTCGTCGTGAACTGTCTTTTGATGCCCTCATGTTGACAAAAATGCATCAAACTCATCATTGGTATATTTTCCTCCATTTTCAGTCCTTAAACACTTGATTTTCTTGTCAGAATCAAGTTCAACCCGCGCTTTGAAAACTTTGAAGACTTCAAAAACATCTGATTTTTTCTTGATTGGATACAACCAACATCTCCTAGAGAAATCATCAATAAACGAGACAAAGTATCTCGCTCCTCCTAGGGATACCACCGGTGCTTGCCAAACATCAGAATGAATCAGCTCCAATATACCTTTGCTTTTGGCAGTAGATGTGCCAAACTTTAATCTGTGTTGTTTACTGGTAACACAATGCTCACAAAAGGGTAGAGTCACTTTTGTAATCCCCGACAACAGCTTCCGTTCAGAGAGAATCTTCATTCCTCGTTCTGACATATGCCCGAGCTTTTTATGCCACAACACCGTTGATTCTTCTCCCGAACCAATTGATGCAACAGCTAGTTCCGCCTCTTTGTGCGTTTCCCCCAACAATACATACAGATTTGCAGCAACCTTTTTCGCATTCATAACCACAAGCGCGCCTTTAACAATCTTCATGATCTCTGTCTCGATATGGGTTTTGCACTCAATATCATCCAATTGCCCCAAAGACAAAAGATTTTTTTTCAGGCCCTTCATATGTCGTACCTCTTGTATGGTGCGAATAGTACCATCAAACATTTTGATTTTGATGGTACCGACCCCAGCGATTTCCAAGACATGATCATTTCCCATGAATACAGATCCTCCCGAGACTGGTTCATACTGGTCGAACCATTCTCTCCTTGACGTCATATGCCATGTCGCTCCTGAATCCATAATCCATGCATCACAAAATTTGTGTCTGTCTTCCGCAACTGTTGCTGCTTCGCTGAATAGTATTTCACCACTTCCTGAAGTACTGACCACATTTCCTTGAGATCCCTTCTCGATGCTCTTCGTACACTCTCTCTTGAAGTGCCCTTTACCGCCACATTTAAAGCAGTAAATATTCTTCTTCTTACTTCTTGAATTGGATCTACCATATCTGTGGCTCCCATTGGAGTCACGCTCCGTCAATCTTCCTCTCGTCATCGCTAAAGCCTCTGCTTGCTTCGACGTTGCCAACCTATCTTTTTTGTTCCTTCGACGACTCTCTTCTCCAAAAACCGCAGTTAAGACGTCGTCAAAATTTAAATTATCCGACAGAACATTGTTGGTAACATTGACGATGAGATGATCGTATGAATCTGGTAGACTCTGAAGTAGAAGCTCCGCACGTTTTTTTCCCTCTATTTTATGCCCCATAGATGTGAGCCGAGAAAATAGAGTATTCAATGTGTTGATATGGTCGGTCATCGATGAGGATTCCGCCATCCGAAGAGTATAAAGCTTTCTCTTTAGAAAAATCTTGTTGTGTAGTGACTTGACCTCATACAATTTTGTCAGAGTATCCCAAATAACGTTTGCGCTTTTTATTTCAAAGATACTTGACAAAACTTCATCCGCTATAGCCAAGTGCAAATTGGCAACAACATTGTGATTCATCTCGTTTCACTTTTGATCGTCCGTGACGTCCGCCGGTCTATCTCCAATAGCTGCCAAACAACTCTCCTTTGTTAGAATTGCTTGCACCTTCAATTTTCATAGCAAAAAATTGCTCTCATTGAACTTTTCTATCTCGTATTTTGCCGACATCTTGATTACAAGAATCCTGCCTTATAAAATCTTCAAAAAATATTTTTTGATGTGGAAGATCAGTCACAGCTGCAACCACAGAGTATACTCAGAATTTTAAGAAATTTTATGTCAAGGCTCTGATACCACTTGTTGGTCCAAGATGCGGCATCACAAGATAGAAACTATGGAAATTGAAGAATAATAGACACCAAAATTTACGTGGAAAACCCCCAAAAATTATTAGGGTAAAAACCACGGGCAAGACCAAAAGATTCCACTATAATATTTGGAGAATTACAACCTCTCTCTGTGTTTCTAAAGATACACTCACTCTCTTAATACAGGAGAAAACCTATCTCACAAATATATAGAAATAACTAGGGAGAGAAAAAATGCACTCAAGAACAGAAGAATGCTTGAGACTGGGATGATTTACAATGTCGAGGGAATGCACCTATTTATAGGTGCGAGGCCTTCGTCTAAAAATGAGAAAATGAGTTCTCAATCAATTTGCCTTCAATTCTGCGGCCCATGAGCATGCCAAGTGTTCCTAATTAAATTTCAAATGACACCTAAATGCCACCTACCCCATTTGACAATTCAACCCGACATCCAGCATAACTCACAACTTATTTAAATGAACATACATAAAAAAATGTAGTGACTACGAGTTCCCACATCACAAAAAAAGATAGAAGAAAATAATGCATACAAGGTTTTATATCTGAAATATATAATTGAGATATTCAAATTTTGGTTTAAATTGTAAATTTAAAAATTCAAATTGAAAAGTATCGGTGGAATTGATTTAGACATAAAAAATAATAATTTTCTATTAGTCAGGTTGAACTCAATTTGAAATTTATCTCACAAAATTAATTTGTGAAACCGGAAGTTTTTTTGTGTGAATGTTAAAAATGTAATTTACATAATAGTTTCAGATAATCAATAGAATCTATGAGTATTCAAATTTTAATTTTAAAAAAAATAAGAAACTGAAAATCATTATTTTTTTAAAAAAATATTTTGAATACAAAATGCTAAAATTGAAATGTACAGGATTCATTGCTCGAATATATGGCAAATTTAATCAAAATTTTGTTCATATTTTTCCCTCAGGTTATGCAAAATTCAGATATCAATTGAAATATTTTTAAACCAAGAATCTGTAAAATGGAACTTGAACGATAGCAATATTATTGGTCATTTTAGAAGAAACAAACGTTGTTTTGACTTGTTGGATGCCATATATTTTGTTTGTTGTGCTTCTGCCAACATATCAGAGATACAGAGATGGGCATGTCCTGTTACTAGTGGACTAACCTCGTAACCCGTAGCGTTCAAATCACATCCCAGCGTGACACGTGTCCATGGCCCTCTTTCCGTGTCTTTTTTGAGATTCCCCCCTCGCAGAAACAAACCCTTTTCACTCCTCACTAGTGCCATTACTTCTTCTTGCAATGGCGACGAAAGGAAGTAGAAATTAGTTCGAAAATGTTGAGCGAATGATATATAATAGTGACATCTGGATTTACACTTTGAAAGGCATCTGCTTTTGGATTTTATGCTAGTTTCAAGTGTAAAGAAAAATGTCTTCCCTCACACCTGGGATACTGCAGAAACTCTTGCAAAATGTTGGCAATAAAGATTTCAAGGTGGCCGGTGAACACCGCTCTGCCCTTCTTCAGGTTTGAATCTGTGTCTGTCACCCTTTTGTTTATTCCTTTTTTGTGTCAAGATTGGATTTTTGGTGTTTATTTTTTCTGGGTTAGTGGATTCCGGTGTTATTAGGCAAAGCTCTACTACTATTGTGAATTTGTGATTAATGGGATTTTTTGTTATTGTGGCACTGAAGCATGGACATTATGAAACTGGTTTTGTACTAATGTTTTTAGGTTTCGAATCAAATATTGCTTTCTGCTTCAAATGCATTCATCTGGGATTATAGTTAGTTGCATATTATTATCTTAGGTTATAAGTATTGTACCTTCTCTGGAAGATGATCCATGGAAGACCAAAGGATACTATTTAAGGGTTTCAGATTCACTGCATTCCGCGTATGTATCGGTATGTAAGGAAGATGTGGAGTTGATACTGAGTGATAACATCCAACTGGGACAATTCATTTACGTTACTCGGATCGACCCGTGTTCCCCTGTCCCTGTTCTTTGTGGGGTTAAACCGATCCCGAAGAGACGGCCGTGCGTTGGAGATCCGAAAGATTTGATTACGAGTGATTTTTTGAATGGTAAGAAAGTGGAAAAGAAGGTGAAACAAAAGAGAATTGTGAAGAAAGTTGTGGGAAATGAAGATGGGATTGTTAGAAGGCTTTCATTGGGAAATGGAAAGAGTGGCAGTATGGAGAGTAAGAGGTTGAGCTTGGATTCGGCTCGAAAAGGATGGGAAAGGAGTCCTAGTGGTAAAAATGGTGGTAAAGCGGCACCAAAGGTTAAACCGAAGGACCATGTGGTTTGCTCAGATTCCGTAAGTTCTAATTTTCCCCATATTATGCAGATTTAACGAAAATCTATGTAAATATGTTCTTGTATTATCAAGGTGTATTCGGTGCGAAAATAAGAAAATATTTCATTTTGGAATATCCGAAGCAAAAGAAGTCAATTTGGAGTAATATATCTCTCACTTAGCTTCAATTTTATCCCTCTTTTTTCTGATTTGGAATCAATCCCTCATTGAACATTTGAACTGTGTCACTGTTAGAAATTCACTGATATGCAGCTTTAACTCTATTCAACTCATCATGACAGAAAACAAAATGATTTATGCAAATTCGTTAGTAGATCATTAACTCTGGCATGCCAAAATGATTGTATGGGCTGCATATTCCAAATAATATGAATAGGTTAGTTTCTAAATGAGTGTTATTCCACTCTCTGAAGAGGGATATTTCTTGAATCTCCTGTCATGATAAGGTCTTCTAAAGTGGTGGCAGTTGATGTATAGGATTTGATCTGTCTGTCCATGCTCGTGCTGGAAAAATTCTTTGTAGTGAAAATAGAGAACATAGAATCTGTGAATATCATTGATTTACAATCAGAAAATGATATACAATCAGAAAGATACATTGCCATCTTAGGTTTTTGAAAAATGATAATGTAGAATGTTATAGTCTTGTACCTGCACGAGGAGCGAATTCTGTGTTCATTGGCATCCTCTTCTTTTTACCTATGATATTTTCTACAAGCCATCACTAATAAAGTCTCACTTGATGACTCACAGAAAGTATCAAGCAATTCTCCTCTGAGAGCCAAGAATGTTATCTGCTCGCCAAACCGTTTGACTAAGAATACTAACAAACTCTCCTTTGAAGATTCACAAAAGGATTCAAGTATTTCACCACTGAAGAACAAGAATACTGTCGTCTCACCTAAACTTCTGACTGCACGTAATAATACGAAAAGTGTGAAGGCTTCAGACTGTGATTCTTTTCCTTCTCTTTTGAATAAGGTTGTCCTAAATTCGAATAAATGGTCTGACTCAAGAGCATTCTGGGATTCTCTACCTTCTACTATCCACGTCCTTGGAAAGGTATATACGCGTAGGTTGCACACTATAAAAGTTCATGTAACCTATCAATTTCTGGTTTAGTTATAGATTCCTGATATTTTTCAGGAAGTTAGCCGGCACAGGAACACTGCATTTGTCTCTGCAGTTCGTTCATTAGAAGAAGCATCGGTGTTTGAAAGTGTCCTTCAGTGCATCAGGTACACAATGTTATTACATGCGTTGTTGGAGCAAGTAAAGACAGACACCCTGATCTTAAATTCAAAAATCTTCAAATATACGTGTAGTTTTTAAAAATTATTCGATACACTGAACTTTTTGTGCTCTCTGTTCCTTATAATTTGTCTCAACATTTATTTTCCAGTTTGAGACTAATTTCTCAACCCCTACTGTGTAGCATGTTTGCAGAACTATGTGATTTATCTCAGAGAGATTCTTGCGAGCCATTAGTGGAAAATTTTTTGGACCTTCACGAGCGAATGATCAAAGCTGACTCAGTCATTCGTGCCCTGATAAATACTATTACTTTTGAAACGAATGAAGCATATGACCCGCAGTTTTGCCTCATCCCTGGAAATAAGAATGCATCATTATGGATTCAAGCTGCAGTTGACACCGGTCTTCTCAATTTTTCATTATACACGAAAGGAGATGAGAAGGCCATTTCAAAGGGTGAAAAGCATCATTGCATCGTGCTAGAAGAAACTCGAGAGAAACCCAATGCAGAGAATCATTCTCCTAAAGATAAGCAAACATCCTGCATCAATCACAGGTCAAGTAAAACTGAGTTGAAAAGGAAAGAATCATCTATTTCAAAAAATCGGTTTTCTACCACGAAGAGGACAAATGCTGAGCACGAACCATTTTCCCCAGGGTCCGGACTAAAACCAGCGTCTATTTTGGCTGAAAACTTGCTCTCTTCTTCACGTACGTGGTTTTTAGATTATTTGGAGATTTCATTAAATAATGGTTTCGGGCTACAAAGGGGTGAAGACCATTCTCAGATAATAGGCCTTCTCGGGCATCTGAAAAGGGTTGATCAATGGTTGGATGGTGCATTTCAAGACGATGGAAGAAACAGTGAGAACATAGAGAGTTTGAGAAAGAAGTTGTATGAATTTCTACTTCATCATGTTGATTCTGCAGTTTCTCGCAGATGATTATAACTGGTTAACGACTTACCGTAGTTCTCCTAACCCGAACTAATTAATGTCTGAGTTATAGACCGACTGAATGTTCTTCGCTAACAGACATGTTACTAGTGCTAGATGTAGCAGAAGATTTTTGTATACAACAATAGACTAACGTCTGATCTGTTGCTATTGTATGATGTCTAATTCATCATATGGTTTCCTAAGAATGAGGCGAAGTGATCAAATATCTATAAATAGTATATATAGAGACGAGGCAAAATGGCTCTAGCCTTGATTGATGATCACTTCCATGTAGGTGAGAGGTGCGGTGTCCAATCTTTGATTGTATTATCAAAATCAGGATGAGTGTGCAATCTTTCTTTTGAAGGAAAACTTGTAATTAAAATATTAAATGAGTCTCGTTACAAGATTAACCAACCAAAAAAAGGCAAACTCCTTTGAGCCCAAACATAGGATGAAAGGGATGAAGTAGCATAAAAAAGCAATTCCATGAGTAATCATGTTCTCCGATCTTCTGATGTTCTCGAATCTCGAGTCTAGTAGGATGAGTGTGCTTTCTAAACCAAGGTTCCTAAGTTTTTTTATTTCTTTAACAAAATTTGTTTAGGTGACTAATAATTTTTCATTTTGTCATGTGACTTTTTTAATTTATTTTGGAGTAAAATTCATTTTGATACACGAACTATTGGTAATATGTCAAATTGGTACATGAACTATTGAAAATGGTTTAATTGATACATAATCAACTTATAAAGTCAATTTTACACTTCACCTACATTATTTTAAAGTCTAATATTTTTGTTAAATTAAAATAGATACACAATTTATTTTTAAATATTATTTTATTAATACAATTGTAAAAATAAATTTATATTTATTTAAATTTTATATTATAAAAAAGAGATCGTACTCATTGTACGAAACATTGTAAATATTAATTAATACAAGCATGCACGTACACACATATATATAACAATTGATAAATTATATATTCAAAAATAATATATATTAAAAATATATAATAAAAGATATATATTTTTGTGTTTATCTATGTTATAATATTATTATTTATATTAATCAAATTAAAAATTATATATATGTGTGTGTCTTTCATTTATAATATATAAATTTTACGTTTAATATTTTTTCGTATAATGATATATAATATTCTTTTTATGGCATAATAATTAGTAAATATGAATTTATATTTACAATTGTAATTAATATAATAATTTAAAAGACAAAAATATGTATGTAGTTCAATTAATCAATTTAATAACAATATTCAATTTAAAAGAAATTTAAGTAAAGAGCAAAATTGACTTTTGAGTTTGATTATATACCAATTAAACCATTTTCAATAATTCATGTACCAATTTGACATTTTATCAATAGTTCATGTACCAAAATAATTTTTACTCATTTATTTTGTTATTTTTTGTTTTGTTATATCATGTATTTTATTTCCTTATGTCATCTTGATTTTTTATCTTGTTAAATTTCAAGTTACAATTGTTTTTCTAATTGAAAAACTTACTCATTTGACAAGGACAATATATATATATATATATATATATATATATATATATATATATATATATATATAGCACACCAGTGTGTAGGGATTTTGTGTGCATCCTGTGATGTTCGCGTGAACATCTAAGATGTTCTCGCGAACATCTGATTTTTTTTTAGATTTCACGCGAACATCCCGTATATATATATATATATATATATATATATATACTTGTGTTGCAAAATAAGATATAAATTACAAAATACAATAGAAGCTTAATTCATTGAATGACGATTACATATTACTTTTTTTTCATAATTAATCATTTTGTTAATATTTAAGAATTAAACATTTTAGTGAATTGAGATTGTGGCTTTCGCTTAACATGTTTTTCCTGACCGTAGATGGAAAAAAAACCAATTATAAAATGTAAAGAGGCACATCTTATAAGTACGACAATATAATTTAAAATTTGATACTTAATCGAGTAAATATTTTAATGAACTTTTAGTTTTTCTCTTGTGGTAATATTAATATTAACTTTAGGTATTATATTTCTTTTATTTTTTAAAATATTGTATTTTGTTATTGAAAATTATACAAACATATAATAATTATTTTCGTCATTTATATGCGGACACAACCAAAAAGGTCACGCAGAGTTGATCAAGAGGATAATTGTCGGAGCTGCATTAGATAGACATGCCAATTATGCCAATACCAAGCCGACCTTTACACTTTGAGCTAGGAGAGAATGTGTTTATTCGAGTTTCACTTTTTCGAAAAGTGATGAGGTTTGGATTGAAAGGCAAACTAGTGATAATATTCATTGGACCGTTTCAAATTCTTGAGAAAGCCGGAGTTGTTTCTTATTGGTTGGCGTTACCACCATATCTCTCCGGAACACGATGTTTTTCACGTATCTCTACTCAAGGCCGTTCCTATTTGGAGGCAGAGAGTCGTTCGACTCGGGCCCAATTTTTTTCCGGGGTCCATAGTTTTTGAGAAAAAAATTATTATATAAAAGTGTAAATTGATCCAATATAAATTAATTATTATTGGGTTTTTTCATTCATATCACAAGAAATTATTTTTTCTTTGCCTACTCACTAATATAAACTTTTTTTTTAAATTATTTTTGGGCTTATTGATAAATTTATTTATGAATTTTATTATTCCTACATTTCTTGATAATTTTTTTTTCAAATATATATAATTTTTCTCGTGTACAATATAAACAAAAAAACCTTTTTTATTCCCTAAATTTATTATATAATAGTGTAATTGAACCAATATAAAAACATATGTTCTGACTCATAGGGGTTGTTCTGATATTAATGAGAACGATTTATTTTTATATTAATTAAATTAGGTAGATTATTTCGTTTGAAATTGATATTTTCTGCTCATCCCTAAGCTATAATTGATGTATGTCTCTGATATGTCAATATCTTCTCTTTTGGTTTACAATAACTTGATAATTATTTTTTCATCATTTTCTAAGTTACGTAATTAGAAAATTCCAATCATCCCAAAAAATTACAACAAATAGTCATTGTGCAAGTCTGATAATTATTCAATTTTCGGTTATTCTGAGTCTCTGACTAGAAAAATCGCAATACAAGTTCAATAATAATTGCAACGTCCATAATTATCAAATATTTCAATTTTAAATCAATGGATTATATTTCTCAAAATTCACAACAATAGTTTTTATGGTAAAAATCCAAAATCCAAAAATCATATATAAGTCAATATTATTATAACTAAATATTCAACATAATTTTCGAATTTATATTAAATGGATGGCTGCGCATATGTAATGGTCCGGGTGTGTCCCTTCACAGCTCAGGGGCCCGCAACCATTTTCTAACTCATGGCCTTCTCCCCACCTGGCTAGGAGAGTTTTTGCCCTTCTGTTGGGTTATGAAACACAAGCAATCTTAATTTTGATGATAACAAAACTTGTTATTATGTTTCTAACATATTTAATCAAGTGTTGTAGAGAGTAGATCAAAGTTGGAAATGTTTGAGCTGAAAATCAAGTTACTCAAGCTGGCGTAGTTCAGTAAATCAATCATATCTCACAGCTCAGTGATCCAAATGACTTGAGGCTAAAAGGGTTGGAAAGCTTACTTAAATATCTACAAGTCATATCTCAGGACAGATGAGTTAATTCGGATGTTATCAAGGCGAAATGGTGGTCGCAACATCGAGCTGGATGCAAAGCAGATCGAAGTTACAGCAACCAGATCAAACAGACCAGTTCTGGTATTTTGGCCATGAATTACAGCTCGCTTATCAAAACGGGATGATTCAGTATGCGTTACGAAGCTAAGACAATGATCTACAAATCATCTTCAAGAAGCTTAATCTGAATCGGAGTGTAAGAAGCAGATAAAGCAGGATGACGTTTCGAGATCTGCACAGAAACTCTGCAGAACAGAATTTCTGACACAGTTTAGTATTTCAAGTATATATCTCACATACAAACTTGAAATTGAGTGATTCTTGATTCCGTGGAAAGCCAAGAGAAAGGGCTACAACTTTTATGTTTATCACTTTGCCCAAAAATCAGTGAATCAAGAGCTAGAAGCAAATGAACAGATCAGCTTGAATCTGGAACAAACAAGATCAATTGGAATGATGATCAACTACGAGATTAGATCAAGCTTGACCAGAACAAGATCAAAGTTCGACCAGATCAAAGTCGGACCAGACCAGATCAAAGCTTGACTAGACCAGATGAGTTTGACCAAATCCAATCGGTCAAACCAGTCCGATGAACAGTAAAATCAGCTCAACTTCAGAAAATGGACAGCAACTTAAATATGACCGTTGCAACTTCAGAAAGTGTCCAAAAACATCCCAAACGGTCATATTATTGAATCTAACATTCAAATCATTCTTGAAGCTTATAAATACAACACTTTGAAGATCAAACACAAGCTTGGACATGAGATTCAAAGTGTGGGCAGCCTACATTAAGAAAAGAAGCTAGATGAGAGCAAAGCCCAAAGTGTGAAGAACATCATCAGAATCTTGACCGTGAGCAGCCTTAGTTCTTCACACCCAACTCACTCACATATTCGAGAGATGTATTCATAGATTAGTTGAGTGAAAATTCTTGGCACAAAGACATTAAGCATTGTGTTTGTAGTCTTGGCATAAAGACATAAAACATTATGTGGATTGTGAGGTTGAGGCCTACAATCGAGAGTGGCTAGGAGTTCTCGTTTAGGCATTGGATAAGTCCTAAATTGGATTGGGTTTGTACAAATGAGTTTGTATAAATCAAAGTCTTCTAGTGGATCCTTTCGAGGTGGAAGAAGGGGTGACGTAGGAAATTGAGCTCCGAACATCCATAAACAAATCCATATCTATTTGTTTATTGCATTTACTTTCTTATTGCCACTGTTTTTAAGATGCATTGTTGAAGCATTTTATGTGTTCTTCATACACCAAAATATTGCATACAAAATGTTTGATAAAATGCTTCAACTAAACTGTTTTTATTATTTGAACTTGCATTATTTCAAATGACTTTCAAAATATTTATTTGGTTTCTACGAAAGATTATTTCGAGTGTATTCCGCTTGGTTTGAAAACCAAACTCGATATAATTCATCGGTACTCGGTTTATTTTTGAACATTTCAAGAACGAGCTATTGTAGCTCTAAAATATTTTTAAGTGTGTATTCACCCCCCTCTACACACTTATTTTCGATCCTAACACCTTCCCAGGATGGAACCTTGTACCTCCAGGCTTAAGTACAACCCTGGTACCATTGAGCTAGATGGTACCAGGGAACAGAAAACTTTGTACTTAAGTATGGAGGTACAAAGTTCGATCCCTGGGAAGGGCAAAAACTCCCCTAGCCAGGTGAGGAGAAGACCATGAGTTAGAAAATGGTTGCGGGCCCCCTGAGCTGTGAAGGAACGCATCCGAACCTTTACATAAAAGGTTTCTAACTCATGGCCTTCTCCCCACCTGGCTAGAGGAGTTTTTGATTGTACCAGAGATCAGAAGACTTTGTACTTAAGCCTGAAGGTACAAGGTTCGAAGGGCAAAAACTCCCTAGCCTACCTAAGTACTTGACTGTCTAACCTAGCTAAGATGAATGGATCATTACGTACTGTTGTAACATGAAATTTGTTACCAAATGCACTTTGAAAGAGAAAGCTAGCTATAATGTCCGATCCGTTGTTATTCGAGGTTTCTTTCCTCTCCATCCTATAAATTTATTGAGGTTTTTCAACATGTTAAATATCGAAAATACGTACGTAATTTATTCATATAAAAATTAAATAGACACCCTAGAATTTGAATTTTTTTTTAAAAAAAATTGCATTGGTTACCCTTGCTAACACGATTTTTTTAACACGAACCCGTACTGTGACTAAGAAACTTATCTGAAGCGCAACATTGAGTTGTGATTTTCCTCTACAAGAAATCACTGAATGTGTGTCTAATATTATATGATTTCTTGATAATATTGTTGTGTGGATTTGAAAAATTAATATATCGTGTGGATCTATAGAGTTATGAATCAATAAAAAGTCATTTTTGTACCTTCGACGTAATATAGTTATTGGTTATGCTCGTATTTAGTTTTCAAAGAATAAAATATAAATTTTTGATATTTCACAAGGGGTTTGATGCAAAAATCTCTAAATTTAATTCATGATAAAATTCTATAGTTTTATATATGAGAAGCGAAATCAGAATCTCGACGTTTTGGATTGCAAAATCTTCAACGTGTTAATTTGAGTAAAATTTATAAATGCTATTAATTAAATTCAGAAATTTTTTTACTTCATATCACAACAAACATTAATTAAATAATTAAGCTAGCTTCCATGTACCATGTGCGTGTGTGTTGTGTATAAATAAAATAAAATAATTAAGCTAGCTTTTTTTTTTTTTTTTTTTGGAACGCAATAAGCTAGCTGTTCAAAGGTATTAAAAATAGGATAATGTTAAAGGTACAATAAATATCGTGTACAACGATATTTACAACAATTATATCGTGAGATTTTGTATTCAATTTATCGTGAGATTTTGATATATATCATTTTTACATTGTGTTGTAAGATTTGTTGTACAAAATTTGTTGTACATGTAGCATTGCTCTTAAAAATATACTTTTGATCAAATCAGTTACTTATTTGACCTTTTGTTTTTTGATATGTTGGGAAGCATGTCATGAAATGTTCAATTCTTCTCTATTAATTTTCATCTGAGATTAAAGGAGTGTTTGCAATAGATTGTGCTTTTGTAGAAGTGATTAATTTATAGATTATAAAAAAATTAAAAAAAATCAAAAGTTGGTAGTGTTTGGAAACAAATGTGAAAATCTAAAAATCAAAGTTTGGTAGTGTTTGATAAATGAGTGATTGAAGTGATTTTAACAATGACCTTCTTATTAGAATCACTTTTGGAGAATCATAATCACTACATGACTAGCTTTTGGATTTCAATTAAGTTAAGCATAAGCTAACACATAATCTAAATTTAAAAACACACAAAAATGATTTTTTAAGCCAAAAGCTAACAATCGCTTTTTTTTAATGAATGCAAACGCTCCCTAAATTTTTTTAAAATCTATTTTGAAGAGATGATCAGTTGACATTGCGCGTGTTTATATATATATATATATATATATATATAGTTATGTTAAAGAGATTTCAAAATACACATAATGTGTAAAATAAGGAATAATCTATATCTATATATATATATATAATAACTGAGTTTTTGCCAAAAATAGTAAAATCTCGCAAAAAAAAAAAGCTAAAAAAGGAAAACAAACAAAAGTTATTTCTATTTGTGTTCTATATGCAACGAGATTTTTCATTCTTTTCATACATTATATATTATATATATATATATACATACAAATATATAATTTATGAAGATAACTCATATAATTTACAAAAATTACATATTTTATAACGCTTTGTTTTGCCAAAAAATTTCACTTTTAAATGTAGATAAATAAATACTACAAATATAATAATAAAAAATTATAATTTTAAATTAGCTTAATTACTCTACACAAATTCAATAATTTTAGGAATACTTACATATTAAATAAATGCTTTAATATATATAGTTCGTAATAATTAATATATTTCTTTAACAATACAATAAAATTAGAATATTTAATAATTATTACATATAAAATGTACCATAAATGAAAAAATCACTTAGTTTCTTTTTAACATTTAAAAAGTCTTTAATTTTGGAGGTTGATTTTTCTTTATTAAAATACAAAGATTATATTTAAAAATATGAAAGTTTGAACACAAATAGAAATTGAACATTATTAACAGAAAATTTTTTAGTTTCCAATAATTATCATATTTTTGAAGGTGAAAATTTTAAAAAAAATATATTAAAACGATTTTCCATAATCATAGCATATATAGAGCTACAAATTTTTAATTTGCTATAATAGAATACAAGATAATTTACCTATATAATATTAAAGATTTCGAACAAAGATTAAAAGAAAAAAAATTACAAAAAAATATATATGCAATAGAAATAGATATACGAAAATTTATAGATTTATATAAATATAATATATTTTTCTATAATATAAATAGATTTATTTATGTAATTTCCATAATAAAAAAGGAACAAAATAAGTGATGATATTACAACCGGTCAATAAAATGATAAAATAAAAAAAATAATAACAAAAATAGAATTATTTCTAATTTTGATTAGATCCCAATTATTATTGTATAAATAAACAAATATTAAACATCTAAATTGTGAAGAGTTTAACTTATTTAGATTTTCATGCAGAATTATCAATAAGTATACATAATCACAGTTCAATACATTTTTAGTTTGCAATATTTACCATATTTATAAAGGTTAAAATTTTAAAAGAAGATATTTAAAAAAATTCCATAATCATTGCATATATAAAGCTATAAATATTCAATTTGCTATGATAAAATAAAAGATAATCTATATAGATATAATATCTATATCTATATCTATATTATATCTATATCTATATCTATATCTATATATATATAAGCAGAGTTTTTGCCATTTTTGGCAAAATCTCGCCAAAATTGTGTTTCTAAAAAAAAAACTTTTTCCCAAAACAAAATATAAATTATGTTTTAATAAAATTGATACTTATACATAATATATTCAAACGTGTACATATATAGAAACTTTTGCCTAAAAATTAAATTGTCTAGGCCAAAAACGATAATAAAATTAATTTTATTAAAATTAAACTTATTAATTATATTCATGAAATGTATATAAATATATATACATACATATAATAAAATTTTGTAGATTTCTATGATTTTTCAATTATTATTATAAAACGATAATAAAAATAATTTTATAAAAAATTAAAATTATTAATTTTAATCATGACGTATATTAAATTAAATTGACAAAATTCAAAATACAAATCTCGCTTTAGATTAAAATTTAAAATCAAATACTTAATAATTGAAATTTACGAAATTTGATTATTAAATTTGAAAAAACGTTGACACAAACATTATGTAAAAACACTTGCACAATCCCAGGAAATTTGTATTACTTCCATTATTTTAGCTTTCCAAAATAATTAAAAATCTACCTTTAAGATTAAAAATTATAATGCGTGTGATATGTTTTGTACAATCACAAGATTTCAGTATTCCTAAAACACAATCACTTATTTCCAACACAAGATTATACATTCTAAAAATTAACAAACAAAATATTTAATAATTTGACTGACAAAATTCGAATGATTAAAGAGTGATTTAAAAATAATCATGTCTGTTGTTAAATACAATCAATTAATCAATTGATTTAACATTCTCATGATATAACTTTACGTGCATAAATCCAACTTTTAACATTCTAAAAATGTAAATATATATCCAAAAAATCCGATCAATGTTATAAAGGATTTACATTTTACCAAATTTAGGTATTTTTCCATATTTGTAGCCATGTACGTATGTATGTATGTATGTATGTATGTATGTATGTATGTATGTGTGTGTGTCTATATATATATATATATATATATATATATATATATATTATAGAGTTTTGCTATGCTGCCACCAACCGTGCCCACCATGTGCAATAGTTGAGTGTTTTATGCATGGTGGGCACAGAGGTTGACATGGTTGGTGGGCAGCATAGCAAAACTGTATATTATTACCTAAAGATGTCCATATAAAATAAAAAATTGTCTAAAAAATACTCAGGATATTTTTGCCTCGGTATATTGATACATTTCCTATAAAAAAATCTAGAATTACCAAAAAAACAAACAAAAAATCCCATAACTTTGGGATTCAATCATATTATATTTGATTTCCAAATATACATCATATCAATTAAAGATAAAAAAAAATCAATCAATATAATTCCATAATTAAATTTAAAATTCAAAACAAAGTTCATATATCTCAAATATCTCATAAATGTTAAATATACACGTATTTGATCATATAGTATGTTTATATATATATATATATATAGATATATATATATACGTAATATGTATGTTATATTTAAATATATGTATGTATATACAAAATATAACAGAATATTTAAAATTCAAATAAACCACCCCTTAAATATTGCATGCCATTAAATCAAAATAAAATCCATTTCACAAAATAAAATAAAATAAATAATAATAATAGTAATCAACATTTAAGATTAAAAAAAAACAAAATACAACCGAATTTTTAAAATTCAAAATTAGAAATTCAAATAAATCACTGCTTAAAATTTGCATGACATTAAATTTTTTAGAACTTAAAATATATGTCAGCACAATGCCCGTCGTGAATTTGAACACAATATATATATATATATATATATATATATTTTGTGCATCACTATAAAGTAATATTTCATTTCAAGAAAAAAAACAATGAATTTATTCTGAAATCCAAATGGCTCAATTGTTTAAATTTTATCTATGAACTCGATCCTTCAAATTGTTACTCGGAGCTGAAACTTTGATTGATTCGTTGTTACGAACTATCTCCATATGAAAGCAATAGAGATCCCACAATGGAATGTATAATATTTCATGATGTTGAGGTATACTAATTTTTTTTAATTTGATATCCATCTATCTAAAAAATGATAGTATAATTTATATTTTTCTCAATTTTACAAGGGGCACGCATACATACAACTATAGAATATGACATCGTTGAGAAATTGAAGTCAATACTAAAAAAAGGTAATATTTATGCTTTCAAAAATATGATTGTTGCACAAAATATATTGAATACAAGACCACGCCAAACAAATATAAATGTAATTTTTTCAATTAAACAAATGTGTGAAATTTTCGATGATAGTTTTCCATCAAAGATGTTTGAACAAGAACTTTAGAGAATTGACGAATGCAGATGTCATTGACAAAACTAATTTTTTTGGTAAGTCTTTTTCGTGTTTTATTTATGTATACATCAAATATTTTGTGTAATTGACATGATTTTTGTTAATGGATCTTAACATTGTTCGTATTTTTATCATATTTTTTCTAGATATCATTTGTGTAATGATTTCAAAAAACTGTCTTCAAAACAGAGAAATCAATGGACGTCACATGAAACTTATTGATTTTGTCATTGAATATTTAGAGTATAGTCCCTTTTTCTAATCTTTCTCATTCTATTTGTGTAGGTAAATTTTTTTATATATAGATTTACTAAAATACTTTTATTATTTGTTAGGTAATTTTTTGTAAAAAAAATTTATAAAATAAAACTATTATTAGGCAGGTCAACCCGATGCCTATCTCAATAAGAATATTAATCTTAGCCTAAAAATAATATTTTTACTTTAGTCAAAACAAATATATTTATCTCACAAAATTGATTCATAAGATTGTCTTATAAAAGTTTTTATTACATTATATCAATAACTATAACTAATTTATGCAAATACTTATACTTATTAATTATAATAATTAATTACATAAAATAAAATTCCGTGCATCGCACGGGTGAGACACTAGTATATCATAATAACTATCTCTCGTCTTTCGCGCGTGTGTGTTTTTTTTATTCACAACAACTATCATTTTTTTATTATACTCAGTTGATAATTATTTTATATCAATTTTTAAAAATATTTTCACCATCTAAACAATAATAACGATATCGTAACTTGAAATCTAATTTACTTTAAAATTCATTCGTAATAAATATTATAACATCGCATTTTTATCAAATATGTATGTGTCGATCCTAGTAATAACTTAAGGGTGTGCTTATAACTTGACTTGATAACCATATGATGATCTTGTTAATCAAATCTCATCCATTGTTTACTTTCAAAAAATCAATGCTCCTCCAATCTCAAACCCGTCATTCAACCCTTATTTCATGAGATATCTCATTCAAGTATAAGATATCCTGAACAATATTTGTGGAAAAAAGATCTACAGAAATCCTAATCTACCCTCCTCTAATTCCTTTGTTTTCTTCCCAAATTTTCTCTTTTTTTATATCTCAATTTATCAATTTTAACTATTTTAAAATAAAAATGACTCAATTGTGAATCAATAATAATTTACAATATAAAAAAACAAATCCAAATTATATATGAATACAAAATTAAACATAAAATTATTTAACATAGGTGAAAGGTAAAATTGTAGTTCGTCTATCAATCAATGTTTCAATCCAAAATTAATACTCGAAGTAAATATGCTATTATTTATCTATTATTATTCTACATTTTTCAAAATCATTTTAACAGTCCTAGTATGATTTATCATGTAATTTTTCATCTCAATAAATAAACACAACCTAAAAGAATATTTAGCTTATAGGTTACAGTTGTATGATTGCATCCAAGCTATAATATTAATATATGATCCATAGTACAAAATAAGTTCTAAAAGGAAATAGCACTTTTGACAACGTACGTGAGTGTTTCCCCTCACAAATCTAGTCAATATTAATTCATTAAAAAGAAATATAATGAATATAGTGTAATGTAAAAAGAGCAAAATATTACTCTCATGATGTTCAAATTGGTAGAGCATGAGTTTGATTTACCATGCCAACAATTTCTCGCATATTATATTAATTTTATATATCCATTGTTATTTACCTAACGAATTAGCTTGATTTAAATTAAATATGCTAAATTTATGGACCATTGCGAAACTTCTTTCATAATTTCATTCCTATAATTGTTGTTTTAAATTGAGAAAAAAACGAAACAAAATATAGGGGAAATGGTGAAAAGATAAATTGGGCACAGAAAAATTGTTAAACATCTTGAATTTCTTTCGGAAGAGAAAAACCAAAAGCTGAGAGTCAAAATAATTCAAGCCGAGTGGCAACCAAGAACATCACATAAATATTGTTAAACAAGAAAAGCAATTTTTGAATCTGTTTACATTCAACGACTGGCAAACGAAAAAAAAAGAAAGAAAAAGAAACACCAAAAGTGATAATCCTGAAAACTGAAAAAAGAGAACACAAACAACTTACTTACACTACTCTTCCAACTTTGCTGTGATCTTCTCAATGTTTTCCGAGGAGAAAGAAACGTTCGAGAGCACACTGGACATTGAATGGCAGGCAAAACCCGAAATGTAACTAATGATTCGTGGGTCCAAAGCCTAAACTTTGGTTAGATTGATAGGATTGATAATAAATAGATAAGTAATGTAATGCAATAAAAAATAAATACGAAATGATAGTTAATATAGTATTTGAGTTGATTGATAGATTATAGTTTATTGATTTAATTGATTAAATTTTATATAAAAATGATAAATGATCATTTTGTCCTTTTAACAATAAATAAAATATGAATAATATTATTTATGAGGGATAATATAGTAATTTGAATTCAATAATTTGATTGATGTAAGATAAATAATTAATGATTTAATTGATGTAAAATAAATAATTAAGAGATGTATAAATAATATGTCAAGAAGAACACAAAATTGGATGAGATAAGTTATATCGAGATTAATAATATTTTTCCCTCAATACCATCCAGCAATAGACTAACCTTTGATCTATTGCTATTCTATGATGTCTAATTCGTCATATGGTTTATTAAGAATAAGGCAAAATGATCAATATGATGATCTATATCTATTATATACGTACATAGATGAGGCAATTAAATGATGCCTCTAACCTTGATGCATGATCATTAATGATCTCTTCCATCTAGGTGAGAGATATATGGTGCTATATAGGGAAAATTAGCAATTTGGTCCTGTATGTTGGTCTGTTTTTGGTTTTGGTCATGTATGTTGTCATGTTTTGAAAAACATACGATAACTTGGATATATTTTTGGTTTTGGTCCTATATGTTGTCATGTTTTGGAAAAGGTACTATACCTTGGATATTTTTTTGGTTTTGGTCCTATATGTTTTCATGTTTTGGAAAAGATACAATAACTTGAATATTTTTTTGGATTTCATCCTATGTTGCCAAAACTCTCGAGAGCTGTTGGGTTTTTGCTTAGTTGACATAATATTTCGCCAACTTGGCGCCTATTCATTTTTATGTGGTATAATTGGGTTCAATATGAGCAAAAATAACTATAAAAAATTAAAATATAAAAGAAAAATACGTTAATCATTTATTTCAAACAAATTTTCACAAAAAAAATCTAATTAAAGGGTCGGCCCCCTTTATCTCAACAAAAAGGATTAAATGACTAAATTTTCTATCACATGACTTGCAGATGGATACACTTTTCGCCATTTACATCGGTAATTTTATTAAAACAAAAACCTAACCAAAATTTATTGGATTTTATTATTTAAGAGGGGGTAGAATACGATTTGGACTCGGCCTTTTCAATTAGGTTTTTGTTTGTGTGAAGATTTTTTTGAGGCAAATGATTCACATATTTTTTATAAATATTTTAGGTTTTTTTTTTGTTTTTTATAGATAATTCTACTCATGTGAAATCCAATTTAAGCCACGTAATAATCAATAAGTGCCATGTAGACAAAATATTATGTTAACTAAGCAAAACATGATATATCTTTCGAGTCATGAGTCTCATGAAAGCATACAGGACCAAAATCAAAAAAAATATTCAAGTTATAGTACCTTTTCTGAAACATGACAACATATATGACCAAAACAAAAAAAATATCCAAGTTATTATATGTTTTTCAAAACATGACAATATACAGGACCAAAACAAAAAACAGACCAACATACATGACCAAAATGCTAATTTTTCCTGCTATATAAGCCCAATCTTGACTGTACGTATTATCTAAAAAAAAATAGGATTGATATCGAACGGCACCCCATCCCACATGGTAATAAGCCAATTGTCATATTGACTGTATATATTATCAAAATCAGAATGAGTGTGCTTTCGTATAAAATAATTGTAGGATTATTTCTCATATATATTTGTAAATCTTATATATATATATTAGATAATCCAATAGGGTGAACTTATTATTTGGTGCATAGAATTGATTCACCTAATTAATATATTACTATTTACTAATAAACGTTTAATAATCCATTATATTAAAAACAAAATCTCATCGGTTTATTAATCATACAAGATTTATTCACTCACTACATAAAGTAGCAAATAAATTAATACTCCATAAACTTTCCCTAAAATATTTTTGGTCAAGTCAAAAATAAAACACAATCGTTATAATATTAATGTTCAAAAAGAACAAAAAAAGTTGTATAATCAGTATATGAATTTGCCAATATATTCTTCCCTTTTTCCCATTATAAATTTCAGCCAAAATTCTGTAAATTACGTTCAAATTGAAAGTACAAAATTTAATCCAATCTTTTACATGAAAAAAAAAACGCATTTCCACCATCAAATCCCTGCATTTCCTTAATTACAAAAGATTTTCTCATTATAAATATCCATTCACATTCCTTCACTAATACATAATTAAATTTAATCGTAACCATGTTCCTTAAATCGATTTTTGTCGCATATCTAGCAACAATCTCCAATATCATTCCATTGTCCGTAGCTCATGAAATTCTTGAATCCAAAACTTCCGCCGGCGGCTTCACCGTCGATCTCATCCACAGAGCCTCCACGGAGCCGCCTTCGCAACGTACCGTTAACGCTTTGCGGCGTTCCTTGAATCGCCACAATCGTCTAAGAGCACCGAAATGGTCGACGGGAAAAACGGAGACGGAGATTCTTACGACCCCAACCGGAGAATTCCTAATGAAATACTCCATCGGAACTCCCCCGGTTTCCACGTACGGGCTCTTGGACACCGGTAGCGATCTAACATGGACTCAATGCCCGCCATGCGTCGATTGTTTCAACCAAACCCTGCCTCTCTTCTATCCCAACAAATCATCCACATATAAGAGAATCCCTTGTAAAGACAAAACATGCCACGATATTCAGATGGGATCATGCAGCAAGTCTCGGGGGAATTGCCTTTACTCCCAGGGATACGGCGACGGATCCACCACGGAAGGCGAGCTCGCCAGGGATACACTCACATTAGGCTCGGGAAAAAATGCTTCGTTCCCGAACATCACTTTCGGGTGTGGATTCAAGAACATCGGCATTTACAGTGAAGATGAATCCGGCATCGTGGGTCTGGGGGCGGGGAAATACTCACTCGTAGGGCAGCTTTACAACTCGATCCAAGGCAAGTTTTCGCATTGCTTGGTGTCCATGTCGTCCGAGACAGTGCACACGAGCAAGCTACATTTCGGAACCGCCGCCATCGTGTCCGGTGCCGGGGTCGTCTCGACTCCTTTGGCGCTAAATTCAGGACCTTTCTATCTTTTGACACTCCAAGGTATCACCATTGGTAACCACCAAAGACTGAGAGTGGAAGAAGAGGAAACCACCGCGGGGTCCTCCAAGCGACGTGGACGACCTGCGGAAGGAAACATCATCATCGACTCGGGCACGACGCTGACGTTTCTCCCGTACAGACTGTACCAGAAGGTGGAGCGCGTAGTGAAGTCTATGATAAAGCTGAAGCCGGCACGGGACCCGCTAGGGGTTTTAGACGTGTGTTATTACACTCCGAAAGGTCTAAATTTTTCAGACATGGTGGTGCATTTCAAGGGAGCCGATGTGAGGTTGAAGACAGAGAATAGCTTCATTATGACAGACAATGTCACCACATGCTTGGCGTTTAAGCAATCCTTCGATTTTCCCATTTTTGGTAATTTGGCGCAGATGAACTTTTTGGTAGGCTACGATCTGCAAAATAGAACAGTGTCGTTTAAGCCTTCGGATTGCAGCAGATCTGTTTGATGCATGATATTTGCATACATGTTTGGTTTTTAATTTTTTAAAGATTATTTCTAAATTGAAATTTGGGTCATTAATTAATTTGTTTCCATTGTCCTAATGTTACTCAATTTTAGAACATAATCGATACTATATATTGTCCAAATTAAATATCTCATATATGCTCTTAGCTTGCACTTGTATCCTTTATTATAGTCGGGTTTAGCGATAATTTTCTTTTCAATAATCTTTTCCTATATATCTACTATTTTATAATAATAGTTGAGCATGCTGGAAAACCGATTTTTGAGGATAGTATCTTTTTTTTTTTCCCATTTTACCTCTCTTTTCTCATTTTTTTTTTCACATGTAGGCTAACTATCTACCCCTCACTAAATATAACTTCTATTGCCTAAAATATAAATTCTCTCATAAAATCATGTTGATTGTTATTATGCGCTCTCCAACTAAATATAACTTCTCTTCTCTAAAATATAAATTCTTTCATAAAATAACGTTGATTGTTATTGTGCACACGCAACACGTGTGCATCATTTTATTAGTATATATAATATAACTACCTATATAGCTATATGAATCATGTTATAAATAATTTTGGAAAAAAGGAATCATGTTATAATTTTGAGTTTACCTAAAATATCTTCCACCTTATTATCAAAACAAGTATATGATTTTATTAATATATAATAATAACATTTTTATTTTTATTTATTTTTCTCTGTTAAACATTATATTTCAAAAACCAATAAACTTTAATTTAATTTTTTTAATGAAATATACGCATCTTGTGTCAAGATCCGATAATTTCAATTATATTTCAACACTTTCACAAGAAACAAAATCGGAAAGTTAAATCTTCTGAAGCGGAATCGTTATGATCCCAATGATACTCAAATTGCAAAAGCAAGGCAAAAATTAACTGGATAATTTACTGGCTTAGGAGGAACTCTTCTGGAAGCAGAGAGCTAAACTTTTCTGGCCTAAGGAGGGTGATGCCAACACCAAATCTTTCCATCACTATGCTTCCTCTCGAAACCAGAAAAATAATATTTTGCTTCTCAAGATGAGCAAGGGAATCCTCATGTCTGGGGTCAGAGATTATAGGATCTGATATTCCATTACTTCCAGAACCTGTACACTTATCATGGTTGTATTGAAGAATATATCTTGGCTCAAGTACCATGTTGCATTGATGATCAACAAAATGAAGTTCTGATGCGCCCCTATGAAGCTTAAGAAGTTGAACAAGCCATTCGTTCTATGCATCGTGAAAAATCTATGGGACCAAATGGTATGAATTCGGAATTTTACCAAACTTATTGGGATATTACAGGTATGCAAGTTATAGCATGACCAGAGGATGCGGAGAACTTTCTACGATATATGGAGGTTTGTTTTCGTGAATTTTGATGCACTGAGAAACAAAAGATGAAGAATCTTGAATTTTTTGTAGAAGGGCAAGCATGGAAATGGTAGGGTCTGCATCTGTACCCTTTATTGCAGCTCGCGGAATAGCTACATGGGAAGAGTCCCACACAACCTTTCATAAGATGTATTTTTCTCCTGCAGTCCGACAGGCGAAGGCAATTGAGTTGTTGTATTCAAAAAAATGATCGATGTCGATCGATGAGTACCAATAGAAGTTCTTTGAGTTGTTGCCCTATTGCCCCCAGATTTCTGATAGCACCGAGGCAAAGTACAATATGTTTCTCCAAAGCCTTAATCCGGAGATTCACGACCGAGTTGCTGTGGGGGATGACATGATTAACAAGGGATTGGTTAGTCGATGTCACCAGGCAGAGGACAACATTCGCTGTAACATATCTTTCCCCTCGTCTAGAACCACAAGTTCTTTGGGGTTCCCGTGCTCAGTCTTTCAAGAAGTCTGGTTCTACTTCTTCTTCGTCGAGTTCAGGGGGAGTGATGCACTTTTGGAAGAAGAATCAGGGTCCCTGCGAACATTGTGGTGGGAGTCATCCTACTAACAGATGTCGGAAAGTTTCAGGTGCATGTTTTCGTTGCGAAGAGATTGGTCACCTGAAGAAGGATTGTCCACAGGCCGGAGGAGATGATTCTGGTTCTGGATCTCAGGCATCAGTGCAGCAAGTGCCACATGGACAATTAATATTTGTATGAGATGAAGTCCAATAAACATATATCCCAATATTAATAAAATTATTAATAAAAATAAAAATTATTTAAAAAATTAATTCGGGTCGGGTGGGGAATCCCGTCAGGAAAAATATTTATTCCTGACCTCTCTCGTGATACTAGTCAGGACGAGAAAAATCCCGAAGATTCAGGTCGGGATTTTTTTGGGACAGAAATGGGATGTGATTCGGGAAGGGTTGGGATTTTGATAAAAAAAAATTCAGCCCTAGATTAAACCCGCATCCCCATCCCCATCCCCATCCACATTTTAAGGACAAAATTGGACTCGAATTATGAAAGGGCATAAACAGACAAGGTTGTGAAAGGGCATGCACAGACAAAGTGCATAAAAAAGGTGAATGTGGAGAATAATATATGTTTCATAGTAGAGCAGATAGCAAAAACATACCTAAAAACACCAATATATCCTTAACCAACACTACATAGAAAAACAAAAAAAATAAAAATAATATTCATATTCAATCGATTCTTCCACAAAAAGTTGTAGTACCCCCTTCTCTTCCCACTTCACTTGGATTTTCATGCGGCTGCAACAACGTTATCCTCAATGTTCGCCAAGAACACGATGGTTTTTTCAAACATTTTGTTTTGTTTAATTGGCTCGCCAGTTACTTGTACATGGATTATCTCGGCCTTGCACAATAGTTTTAGCTTTGCGTCCATGCTTTATTTTGCAGATGTACGACTAATGGTCACTCTGAAGGCAGTGCACATAGAACACCTTTGAGATATTTCCGGCCAAACAAATGACATGACATTTCAAGCTTTGCCCATAAAAAAGCACCTTATCTCTCCATTCCTTCAAACAACGAAATAAAAAAAATCAGATTATCAACCTTTGGAAAGAAGAAAACAAGAGAGAGGAATTACTTGTGTCTTTCAACTTTAGACGACTTCTGAGTTGTGATAGGGAATGGAAGAGGAATTTAAAACAAATATTTTATTTAAGGATCAGAATAATTTTTTTGGGCAGAGTAAAAAGACCAAAAAAACAGACACACTCCCAGTTTTCTTTCTGTTTTTTTATAGTTATTTTAAAAACACGAGAGAGAAATTACTTGTGTCTTTCAACTTTTAACGACTTCTGAGTTAGACCAAAATTTAAGTTTTGGATAGGGATGATAATGGGGCGGGGCGAGGCGGGGACGAGTTAACTATTAAAATATTTTAAATTACATTCAAAATACGGGTTAACTATTAAAAGTTTTTAAATATAATTTTTTTTTGAGTTGGGGGAGGGGGATTATTATCAAACTCGAGTTTTTGTCCCACAATTGGAACCTTGGTGCCAGATGAGCTGTACGTCATTGACTTTTATTATTATTATTATTATTATTATTATTATTATTATTATTATTATTATTATTATTATTATTATTATTATTATTATTATTATTATTATTATAAAATTCATAACATCCCAAAAAACCATAATAAAAATAAAATCCAGAAAGTGAAAGGATCTAAAAATTAAAATCTTTTAAATAGATGAAGAAAAATTTACATCTTTTATTCTATATTTTTTAAAATTAAATAATTATAAATATGAATTAATAAAATTATTAATATTTTTTAAAAAAAATATAAAGGAAAAAATGAAATGTTATTTCGATATTATAATATTCAATCATTTCAACGATATACGATTATGTGAAATAAGTCGATAATTAATCTTTGTATGCGATGAATTCCAATAAACATATAACACAATTTTAATAAAATTTATTTAAAAATTCGGGTCGGGAATACCGTCGAAAAAAATATTTATTCCTGATCCCTCTCATGATATTAGTCGGACGAAAAAAATCCCAAAGATTCGGGTCGGGATTTTTTTGGGATGAGATTCTGGAAGGGTCGGGATTTTGATAAAAAAATTTCTAGCCCTAGATTAAACCAGCATTGCCCGTCCCCATCCATATTGTAAGGAGAAAATTGAGACTCAGATTGTGAAAGGACATACATATAGGGTTGTGAAAGGGCATACACAAACAAGGTGCATTAACAAGGCAGAGGGAGAGCATAATATACCTAGTGAAGTTTTTTGTTTCATAGTAGAGCAGATACCAAAAACTTAAGTGGTTTTAATTTGATGCAAAAAACTACTAAATTTAATTAATGATGAAAGTGTACAATTTTATATATATGAGAGGCGAAATCAAAATATACACAATAATTTGGGTTGCAAAATCTTCTAACATGTTAATGTACGTAAAATTTTTATAAATAAAAATATACTTTTGATCAAATCAGTTCTTTATTAGACTTTTTGTTTCTTGATTTGTTGGTCATTATTCAACTTCTAATCTATTAATTTATGTATAAAATATACATGTAAAGGTAATTCCTGTTTTACATTTAATTTCCATTATGGTTTTTTAACCAAAAATGACATGATAGTGTATGGGAGAAATGGTGTAAAGATGCAGAATAATAGTTTGAATATGCTTCACACACAAAACCATAAGGACCAAACAAGAACAAGATGGCAAGCCGAAATAACAACACACAAGCAAGATCATCCCCAATCATTGCCCATCAGTGCCTATGAAACTAATATAAGATAGTAACAAATATCTTTAATCAAAGCAAATCACATTCAATTTCAACTACCAACAAGATTTACCATAGAGATTACCGTGGAAAATATAGAAATTTCAGCTCAAACTTTGACAATATCTGGGTTTAATTTTTTTTATTGATATATCCATAGATTGACATACAATTAATACTACTTACATTCCAAACCTCTAGCTAACAAGCACCTCAGGTTACAATGTGCCAAGAAATTATCTAGATTTAGATAGACAAAAAATATCAAAACAGAACCCATAACCCATAAGCAGTCGATTTACCCTTCTGTTCCCCCACTCATTGGGTTTTTTTGCGCCCGCAACGACTTAGTCCTCTATGTTTGTCAAGGATGCCTTGGCTTTTCCCAAGATCTGGGATCGGTTCTTTTTAGCTGCAAGAATATTTTTGTCCATCTCTATTGATACCTTAAATTCGTTGGCCTTGACAATCCCATGTTGGGTTTTCTTTAACTTCACGTAAGTTAGAAAAGCAGCGGAATAAATTGGTGCTGCGACGACAAGGAATTCCCAGAACTTATAAACATAGTGATTGTATGCAGGAGGAGAAAATAAACATATGAGTATGAAGGACCCGAAAATCGAGAGACATTGATGGAAGAACACCCTTGAGAGATTTCCGGCCAAACAAATGTCATGACATTCCAAGCTTTGCCCATCAAAACCCAATCTCTGCATTCCTTCAAACAACGAGATAAAAAAATCAGCTTATCAACCTTTGGGAAGAAGAAAATAATAGAGAGAAATTACTTGTGTCTTTCAACTTTAGACGACTTATGGATTATGGTATGCTATGTAAGAGGAATTCAAGACAAATACTTTATGTAAGGATCAAAATAGTTTTTTTGGGCAGAGTATAAAGACTAACAAAATTGGCACACTCCCCACTTTTCTTTTTGTTTTTTTACGGCTATTTTAAAAACAAGACAGAGAGAAATTACTTGCGCCTTTCAACTTTAGACTACTTTTGAGTTGTGATATGGAATGAAAGAGGATTTCCAGATGAATACTTTATGTAAGGATCGGAAGAAATTTTTTGGGCAAAGTAAAAAGGACCGATAAAACAGACACACTCCCCACTTTTCTTTCTGTTTTTTTACGATTATTTGAAAATCAAGACCAAAATTTAAGTTTTGGGTCAGGATAGCAATGGTTTGGGGCAAGGCGGGACGCGCTAACTATTAAAATATTTAAATTAAATTCAAAATATGGGTTAACTATTAAAATTTTTTAAATAGATTTTTTTTTGAGTTCGGGAGGGGGATTATTGTCAATATTGCGTCTCAAACTTGAGTTTCCTCCCACAATTGGAAACTTGGTGCCAGATGAGCTACACGTCATCGATTTTTATTATTAATATTATTATTATTATTATTATTATTGTTATTATTATTGTTAATATTATTATTATTATTATTTTAAAATTCATAACATCCCAAAAAATACCATAATAAAATAAAATCCAGAAAGTAAAAGAATCTAAAAAATAAAATTTTTTAAATAGATAATGAAAAATTTACATCTCTTATTCTATATTTTCTATAATTAAAGAATTATATATATGAATTAATCAAATTATTAATAATTTTTTTCAAAAAAAATATATAGGAAAAATAAAATATTATTTCGGTATTATAATATTCAATCTTTTCAACGTTATATGATTATGTCAAATAAGTCGACAATTAATCTTTGTATGCGATAAAGTCCAATAAACATATAGCCCAATATTAGTAAAATTTATTTAAAAAATTAATTTAGGTCGGGTCGGGAATCCCGTCCGAAAAAATATTTATTTCTGATCCCTCTCATGAGACGAGATGGGAAAAATCCCAAAGATACGGGTCGGTATATTTTAGGGACAAAAATGGGATGGAATTCAAGAAGGGTCGGAATTTTGATAAAAATTTTCCAGCCATAGATTAAACCAGCATCCCCGTCCCCATCCATATTGCAGTGAGAAAATTGGGACTCGGATTGTGAAAGGGCATACACATATAGGGTTGTGAAAGGGAATACACAGACAATGTGCATAAACAAGGTGAAGGGACAGCATAATATACCAAGTGAAATTTTCTGTTTCATAGTAGAGCAGATACCAAAAACTTAAGTGGTTTTAATTTGATGCAAAAAACTACTAAATTTAATTAATGATGAAAGTGTACAGTTTTATATATATGAGAGGCGAAATCAAAATATCCACAATAATTTGGGTTGCAAAATCTTCTAACATGTTAATGTACGTAAAATTTTTATAAATAAAAATATACTTTTGATCAAATCAGTTCTTTATTAGACCTTTTGTTTCTTGATCTGTTGGGCATTATTCAACTTCTAATCTATTAATTTATGTATAAAATATACATGCAAAGGTAATTCCTGCTTTACATTTAATTCTCATTTTGTTTTTTTAACCAAAAATGACATGATAGTGTATGAGAGAAATGGTGTAAAGATGCAGAATAATAGTTTGAATATGCTTCACATACAAAACCATAAGGCCCAAACAATAACAAGATGGAAAGCCGAAATAACAACACACAAGCAAGATCATCCCCAATCATTACACATCAGTGCCTATGAAACTAATATAAGATAGTAACAAATATCTTTAATCAAAGCAAATACATTCAATTTCAACTACCAACAAGATTTACCATAGAGATTACCGTGGATAATGTAGAAATTTCAGCTCAAACTTTGACAATATCTGGGTTTAATTTTTTTTTTATTGATATATCCATAGATCGACATACAATTAATACTACTTACATTCCAAACCTCTAGCTAACAAGCACCTCAGGTTACAATGTGCCAAGAAATTATCTAGATTTGAATAGACAAAAAACATCAAAACAGAACCCATAACCCATAAGCAATCGATTCACCCTTCTTTTCCCCCACTCATTGGGATTTTTTTTGCGGCCGCAAGACTTGGTCCTCTATGTTTGTCAAGGATGCCTTGGCTTTTCCCAAGATTTGAGATCGGTTCTTTTCAGCTGCAAGAATATTTTTGTCTATCTCTATTGATACCTTAAATGCGTTGGCCTTAACAATCCCATGTTGGGTTTTATTTAGCTGCACGTAATTTAGAAAAGCAGCGGAATAAATTGGTGCTGCGACGGCAAGGATTTCCCTGAACTTTTGAACATAGTGATTGTATGGAGGAGGAGAAAATAAACATATGAGTATGAAGGACCCGAAAATCGAGAGACATTGATGGAAGAACACCCTTGAGAGATTTTCGGCCAAACAAATGTCATGACATTCCAAGCTTTGCCCATCAAAACACCCAATCTCTCCAATATTTCAAAGAACGAGATAAAAAAAGTCAGTTTATCAACCTTTGGGAAGAAGAAAATAATAGAGAGAAATTACTTGTGCCTTTCAACTTTAGACGACTTATGAATTATTATATGGAATGTAAGAGGAATTCAAGACAAATACTTTATGTAAGGATCAAAATAATTTTTTTGGGCAGAGTAAAAAGACTGATGATAAGTGCATTTTGTATGCATTAGTTTGTGATATTTTTATAACTATTTTGTGTGCATTCATATTATTTTTTTGTCTTTTTATGTGTTTTAGTGCATGTGTGTGTATTTCACTCCTCGGGTTAATTTTGTAGGAAAATGAATTGTTGAAGAGTGAATTACGGAGCAGCTTTGTTCGAAAAATCAAATTTAATTTTAGAGAGATCCAAATCCAATCTTTACCATTCAAAATTAAGTTCCAGATGTTTTGAAGCTGCTGTCCAAATTTCAGGTCTTTGTACTTATCATGGAGTGCAAGGTTCAAGTCTTGGGGAGGGCATGAAATTTCCCACCAGGAGGGGAAGAGGCCATGAGTGTGGCTGGGCCGGCCCAGAGTGGGTTAGTAGAGCTGAAACGACCCTGACTCAACATTAAATAATAATTAAATAAAATACGGAATTTTCAAATATTTTAAAATTTTTATTTAAAATTTCTGCATGACCTCTCTATTTATAATACAACCCACCTGTCTCAGACAGCAACCAAAATAAAAATAAAAGAAATAGACAACTGACGACACAAGAACTAGACTGAGACAAGAACGAGGCCCAAAAGAGAGGTTCGACATAACAAATATCCACAAGATTAAAAATCTAATGTTTGCATGCCCAAAAACAATGCTATCAAAACATTACATATACATCTGACAAATAAGCAAAATAAATGCTTCTTAACATGAGAATTCTAGTAACTATGCGGAAAACGAGCAAAGGTCGAAGGGATGTGTCATGCCCGCATCACAGTCCACTCGATAGTCTTGCCCCTCAATCTCAATGAAATGCACCTCACCTGAAAGGAAGAAAGAAGCGGAGTGAGTCTAAAAGATCCAGCAAGAATATGGGGGAATAACGAGTACTACGTAAATACAAGCACACGCAGGTTAAAAATAACTGATACTAAAATAAATACCTTTGTTTTGTGCCCTTACTTTAAACAAGTGAATAAACTTCAAAATTAAAGAGAGAACTTGAAATAAAACATATGCATGGCTAAGTCATGTATAATCAATGAATCTGCATAAACTGTATCTGAATCTGTAACTGTGAACTTAGATCCTTGATTGTGACCCTGTGGTTTCGATCATGATCATGGCTGCAGTGCACTATGCCGCAAGGAAGTCAGGATAACACCCAACTCGATCTTGCCCTGTATTTGGTAAGGTAGGTCAAGATGCCTCTCAACCCCACACATACACGTCATTTCTATATTTGGTAAGGTAGGTCAAGATGCCTCTCAACCCCACACATACACGTCATTTCTATAGTCACAATCATCTCACTTCGTTCATAAAAATATTTTCTTTCATACTTTCTCTCTTGAATATGGGACTTAGAATGCATATGTAAATATGAATTACATGTAAACGTTAATAAATAATCATGCATATGACTCACACATGGATGATCGGGATGGTGATTTAGGAGACAACCCAAAGGATGGAGAATTTAACCCACAATTTGCACTTACGACTAACTTAAGCGGTTAGCCCGTAAAATTTATAACTTGCTCGTTTCTTAACCAAAAAGGATTCAGTTTGAAACCACAACTCCACGACACTTAGACCTAAGTACAAAAGTCGTCCTCGGAATTTATTTCCTAAGCGAGCTATTTTTAAAGAAAGGGTTTCCGGGCAGCAGCCCTTGAGGCGAAACAGATTCTGCGCCTCTAACATTAAAAATCTAGAACTCGACCGAGACTTAACCGAATTAATTCCCGCTTGAACCGACATATTACCAACATCCTAAACTAATTCCAGACCCGAGCCCCTAGCCAAAACCCGAGCCTAAACCCCGTTTAGAAAATATTTTCCGGACAGCAGCTACATGAGGCAAAACAGATTTCTGCGCACTCTCTTCTCTTATGCCTAAAATTCAACCGAAACTTAACCAAATTCATTTCCGCTCGAACCGGCATATTCCCAACATCTTGGACTAAATCTAGACCCGAGACCTTAGCCAAAACCCGAGCCTAACCCTGCTATAAGAACAGATTTCTGGACAGCAAGCATTAAACCCAAAAATTCTGCACATACACTCTCCCTAGAATTGAAACCTCTTGCCAACAACCAACAACCACATCGAGTCATCCTATATACTACCACGTGAACAACATATCATCCATGGTAGCTCTAAATCACCATCCAAATCAACACAACAAACACCAAATGTTCGAACCAAAACAAGAAGGAAAAATCTGGAAAGTGTTCGAACCAACAAGCTATGAAAACTCTGAAATTTCAACCACCCAAGACAAGGTAATAATCTGAAATTTTGAACAAACAAGTTAAGAAACTAATCTGAAATAATCGAACACAATGCTAAAGGAAAAATTCTGGAAAATGTTCGAACACCCCAAACCAAGGAATAACCTGAACAAAAAAAAAAAGATCGAACTCCATGCCATAAAACTCTGAAATTTCGAACCACCAAGATAGGCAATAAACTGGGAAGGGTTCGAACAACAAGACAAGGTAAATTTATGAACCAAATTCGAACACCAAGCATGAAGAAAATCTGAGAAGTATTCGAACCATGCCTTGAAGAAGAATCTGGAAAATATTTGGGCCATAAACATATGCTCATTTCAATCCTCAACAAAACAATATCATAGCAACATAAATCCTCAAGAATGGAATGCGGACTGCTCATGTATTTTCAGAAAATGAAAACAGAAAACAGGGCATGTATATATATATATGTTTCGAAGATCATGAAATGCAACAATCAAGCTAAGCTAATCTACATGGTGAAGAAAGAAAAGGAAGCCACATTCTTGCCTGGACTTGAGAAGAATCGAAAAGAAAAGCAGGGACTGCAGCGCCGAACGGAGCTTGGGAGATCTGCGTTGGAACCGAGCTGGAAACGAGCTGAAATCAAGCTCAAGGTGGACAGGAAACTCTCGACCAGCTAGCTAAAGAGGTGTTGCGCCGGAACTAAAGAAGAGGGAAGAACGGGCGGCATTCCAAGCTAGGAAAAAATGAAGCCGATGGAGAGCTTAGAGAGAATGGAGGTGGAGTCACGTATGGGAGTGTGTGTTTTAGGCATGAGTGTGTGTGATTTAGGGGTTAGGGTTATGTATTAAAATTGAGTGTGTAGGTGTGTGTATGTATAGTTGTATTTATAGGAAATTCGAGTGTGTATGAGTATTAGGGAGAAAGTGCTACACATTTTAAAGAAATGCTAGACCAAACTAAACAATTTAGGAATATGAATTAAATTGCACTAAATAAAACACAAGCTAAAAATTCAGAAATTAAAATACAACACTTTAAATATTCTGATGTCACGGCAACGAGTAAATATTTAAAATACCGAACAGAGCGATTTAAAATAATTTAAACAAACTTGACTAACATTTAAAAGTAAATTAAATAAATATACGAGCGGAAATAAAACCTTTAAAATAATTTAGACAAATAAAAAAAAGGATTTAAATAGGTAAGCTAGACATTTAAAATAATTTAAAACAATTAACCGCTAAAGATAATCTATTTAAAATAAATAAGTTGAACACTCAAAAATATTTAAATAAATAAACTAAAAAGTTAAAATAATTTAAAAGAATAAACTAAACTATTAAAAATTAAAAATTAAAAATTAAAAATTAAAATAATTTAAGTATGCAATCTTAAACCTTTAAAATATTTAAAACAATTTAAATTGCGCAATAAAAAATCAATTAGACAAATGAACTTAAACAATTAAAAACATTAATTAAATAGTCAGTAAAATAAAATCATTTGAATAAATAATAAAATATTCTATTAGCACGTAATTCAAATAAGGAATTTAAATCACATAAACTTAAAAAAATTAAAAATCCTAATATTTATTAAATTAATGCATGCGATTTAATAGATTGGATTTTAGGCGTCACAAGAGCGCAGAGGCCCAGTCCATTACACCGTGCATGGGTCCGGATAAGGGTCCGTGCATCCTCGTAAAAAAATTGGCGTTTTCAGTTTAATGCACAGACCTAGACACGGGCCCTTATCCAGGGTCCGTGCATGTCGTAGTATCATAAAAAATAGAATTTTCGGGAATTAAAACTTTCAACTTTCCGGGCTTTATTTCTTGGGCTTTCAAAGACATATAAATAGAAGATTGTCAGACGTGATTAAAGGGGGTTGGAATCGCATCAGAGAGGCGGCGGCTAGGAGGCTTGGAGATTGAAGAACGCTCCATTCGAGTTTTTCTTCCCTTTTTCTTTTGATTATTAAACTTTTGTTTGAACTATACTTTTCGTTTATTGATTAGTTTTTCTTCAAACAAGACGGCGAGATTGGGCCGTACAATTTTATGTTGAATATGTGGATTTTGATTTGAGGTTTTTAGATCTTTCTTCAATTTATTGATTATTGGATTTAAATTCTGTCTTGTGAATAACCTGATCAATTATTTACTTGCTTGTTAATTAATTCCGAGTCGAAAGGTTAGGAACTAATTTTGATCACTCCAATAATTGACATATGGTTAAACCGACTAGAAATAGTATTCGGTTTCAGTATGCGACTTTAGGTGAAAACTGAATTCTCACAATTCCAAATGCATTTGAATTTGATTTGAATTATGAAAGATTGATCCGTCAATATTTGAATAGGTTTAACTGTTCTAGAAATAGACTGTTAAATAAATTAGGAGAATTCGCCGTGATTTAAGATTAAATCTGGATCCTGTATTTGCCACTTTTTTGCATAATTTGTTTGGTACCTGCGTGTGTCTTGGTTGTCTCGTTTTAATTGAATTTATTATTCTTATATTTAATTATTATTTTATTTTAGTAATTAAATTTTTATTTAATTCTTAGTTCTCGTTTTATTATTCTGTCTAGATTAAGCTAAATAATTAATTCTTGAGAATTGACAACAGTCCCTGTGGGATCGATACTTGGATTCTCTGTCCACTTTATTATTACTTGACCTAGTGCACTTGCTAGTTGATACCGAATTAAGCGGTCAAGTTTTTGGCGCCGTTGCCGGGGACTGTTCAGTTAATATTAGGATAGATTATTTTTTTGAGACTAGACATTTTTTTCTTGCATTTGTTTTATTTTTAATTATTAATATTATTTTTTCTTACTTGTGAGGTGCTTGGAGATGGATAATCGACGGGTATTCACAAGTTTTGGACAGCAATACTCGGAGTCATTCTATGTTTCTTGGAGGAGATTCAATTATTTGGCAGACAGATTTCGATACCATGATTTTTCGAACTACACTCTAATTCAGATTTTCTGTGGTGGTTTGGATGAGCCAACAAGAAGTTGGGTGGATTATGGAGCTTTGTCAACTGGCAGTAACCTATTTCAGAGAGATTCCGACAGTGTGATGCACTTGTTAAATGATATGGCAGATTTCGACTACCATTGGTATTGGGATTCTTCACTGCAGGGTTGGAGTCACCAATATCCTCCAACACCCCACTACCCAAAATTTTCAAATCAACCACGTGAGCATAACATGGAGAATGGAGAGTATTCTTAAGAATTTTTGAATCAGTTGCAGGACATTGTTAATAGACAGTCAGAGATCAACCAAAAATTTTCAGAAACTCACATCAATTCTTTGAGTTTCTTGGATGAACAATGAAGCTTCTGATGCAGTCAGTTCCTGATATCAATCAAGAGAATGAAGCGATTTGTGTCGATCAATTTGCATGGGAGTGTGATCCTGCGACCATAATTGAGCCAGATCAAGAAGAAATTTTGTTCGAGAAATTTGAATGTGACAAAGAGCCGAAAGTTACAGTGGAGGAGGAAGAAATATACAAGGCAAAAGATTTGTCCTCGTCAATGGTCTTTTCAACACACCATTAGAAGATCCGTTCTTGCCATTGACGCCACCTCTAGCATATTCCATCATCTATGAGCTTCAGCCTAGATTCGGAGTCTCCTTCCAAAAGAAAAATTTCATTTCAAGTGTTGTTGGACCGAAGAGCTTACAAATTATATATCACGTCAAGCTTAAGGGCGAAGGAAATCAAGACCCATACGTAGAGTCGTATGATTCTTACTATGGGCGGCAACCGCTCTTTGATGGTTGCTTCTGCATAGTCGGGCTGTAGACTATAAACTTAGCGCTGATTGGGAGGCAACCCAGTGTTCTCTTTTCATTATTATTATTTTTTTGTTTTTGTTTTTGTTTTCTTTTTATTATCTTTTGCTAATCCTATACCTTACATGTCGCCTTTATATGTGCAGTATATTGCCCCGCCACCAGAAGTTGCTGTTGGACTTTTACAAAGGAAGATGAAGAGGACGAATACGAAACCAGAGGAGTGTTATTTTTGTTTTCATTGTGTGTTTGTTTCGCATTCTGTTCATGGTTCTGAAGCATTGAGGGCAATGCTTTGGATAAGTATGGGGGGGTCGACTAGTTTATTTTTTTGTTTGTTGTGTTTGTGTTGCATTAGTAATGTTTTGTGTTTGTTTGCATCTCATTCATTTTTGTTGTTTTTTTTTGTGTTGCATGAGTAGGATGAGTCATAATAGCCGATGATGATATAGTTGAAAAAATTTTTTTTAAAAAAATGTTGCTTTTGATTGAACATGAGAAACTGTTGGTTGAATTGTGAATCTTATTAAGCACGCATGTTCGACTAGTGTAGTGTAGCGATATAATTGATGAAGTTCGTGTTTTCTTGACCATTGCACAGCAATAGGTGTCTGTTGATCATGATAGTATCTTTGGATTCCCGATGATTGTTAGACATTGGATGTATGATCTTGGGCGTACCTATAAATTTTTTTTAAAAAATTTTGTGGAAAAAAAAAGTTAATTCCATCCGGGCTTGGAAAATGATTGAAATCCTAATCATTCTTCCATAGCTAAGTTTGCGGGCTAAATGGGATTGTAGCTCCATCCGGGCTATAGACGAGGGGATTGAAATTCGAATCCTATCTTAGTTATAGCTAAGTTTGCGGGTAATTATTGGGGCTTGAGAAAAACCAGGTGCAAAATCCGGCGGTGCGTAATTAATCTCAAGAAAGTGCATGTTTTTGTTTGGGATTGTTGGGATGAAGGAGTGCTGGATTGTGATACTTGCATTGAATTGTCATATGTCGCTAAGCATTCTTAGGACAGAGTCTTTTGAAGTTGCATGAAGCTGGAATGACATGGCACGCACACACACGTTTACGTTAAACTGATAGTGTATTGTGGACAATCAGAAGTTGTCGTGGTTTTTAGTTGATTGAAGTTGGAACTTATCGGAGGCTATGTTGTTCATGATTCATTCTTACTTATGTCGTTGTTTGCATGTTGTTTTTGCATGTCTTGCTCGAGGGCGAGCAAGGTTTAAGTATGGGGGTGTTGATAAGTGCATTTTGTATGCATTAGTTTGTGATATTTTTATATTTATTTTGTGTGCATTCATATTATTTTTTTGTGTTTTTATGTGTTTTAGTGCATGTGTGTGTATTTCACTCCTCGGGTTAATTTTGTAGGAAAATGAATTATTGAAGAGTGAATTACGGAGCATATTTGTTCAAAAAATCAAATTTAATTTTAGAGAGATCCAAATCCAATATTTACCGTTCAAAATTAAGTTCCAGATGTTTTGAAGCTGCTGTCCAAATTTCAGCTCGATCCGATGACTAGAACTGAAGTAATGAATTTTTCAAGAAAACTGCGCGCAGGCAAGGATGTATGCACGGACCCCGTGCATGGGTCCGGATAAGGGTCTGTGCAGCCTCGTAAAAAAATTGGCGTTTTTAGTTTAATGCACAGACCTAGACACGGACCCTTATCCAGGGTCCGTGCATGTCGTAGTATCATAAAAAATAGAATTTTCGGGAATTAAAACTTTCAACTTTCCGGGCTTTATTTCTTGGGCTTTCAAAGACATATAAATAGAAGATTGTCAGACGTGATTAAAGGGGGTTGGAATCGCATCAGAGAGGCGGCGGCTAGGAGGCTTGGAGATTGAAGAACGCTCCATTCGAGTTTTTCTTCCCTTTTTCTTTTGATTATTAAACTTTTGTTTGAACTATACTTTTCGTTTATTGATTAGTTTTTCTTCAAACAAGACGGCGAGATTGGGCCGTACAATTTTATGTTGAATATGTGGATTTTGATTTGAGGTTTTTAGATCTTTCTTCAATTTATTGATTATTGGATTTAAATTCTGTCTTGTGAATAACCTGATCAATTATTTACTTGCTTGTTAATTAATTCCGAGTCGAAAGGTTAGGAACTAATTTTGATCACTCCAATAATTGACATATGGTTAAACCGACTAGAAATAGTATTCGGTTTTAGTATGCGACTTTAGGTGAAAACTGAATTCTCACAATTCCAAATGCATTTGAATTTGATTTGAATTATGAAAGATTGATCCGTCAATATTTGAATAGGTTTAACTGTTCTAGAAATAGACTGTTAAATAAATTAGGAGAATTCGCCGTGATTTAAGATTAAATCTGGATCCTGGATTTGCCACTTGTTTGCATAATTTGTTTGGTACCTGCGTGTGTCTTGGTTGTCTCGTTTTAATTGAATTTATTATTCTTATATTTAATTATTATTTTATTTTAGTAATTAAATTTTTATTTAATTCTTAGTTCTCGTTTTATTATTCTGTCTAGATTAAGCTAAATAATTAATTCTTGAGAATTGACAACAGTCCCTGTGGGATCGATACTTGGATTCTCTGTCCACTTTACTATTACTTGACCTAGTGCACTTGCTAGTTGATACCGAATTAAGCGGTCAAGTTTTTGGCGCCGTTGCCGGGGACTGTTCAGTTAATATTAGGATAGATTATTTTTTTGAGACTAGACATTTTTTTCTTGCATTTGTTTTATTTTTAATTATTAATATTATTTTTTCTTACTTGTGAGGTGCTTGGAGATGGATAATCGACGGGTATTCACAAGTTTTGGACAGCAATACTCGGAGTCATTCTATGTTTCTTGGAGGAGATTCAATTATTTGGCAGACAGATTTCGATACCATGATTTTTCGAACTACACTCTAATTCAGATTTTCTGTGGTGGTTTGGATGAGCCAACAAGAAGTTGGGTGGATTATGGAGCTTTGTCAACTGGCAGTAACCTATTTCAGAGAGATTTCGACAGTGTGATGCACTTGTTAAATGATATGGCAGATTTCGACTACCATTGGTATTGGGATTCTTCACTGCAGGGTTGGAGTCACCAATATCCTCCAACACCTCACTACCCAAAATTTTCAAATCAACCACGTGAGCATAACATGGAGAATGGAGAGTATTCTTAAGAATTTTTGAATCAGTTGCAGGACATTGTTAATAGACAGTCAGAGATCAACCAAAAATTTTCAGAAACTCACATCAATTCTTTGAGTTTCTTGGATGAACAATGAAGCTTCTGATGCAGTCAGTTCCTGATATCAATCAAGAGAATGAAGCGATTTGTGTCGATCAATTTGCATGGGAGTGTGATCCTGCGACCATAATTGAGCCAGATCAAGAAGAAATTTTGTTCGAGAAATTTGAATGTGACAAAGAGCCGAAAGTTACAGTGGAGGAGGAAGAAATATACAAGGCAAAAGATTTGTCCTCGTCAATGGTCTTTTCAACACACCATTAGAAGATCCGTTCTTGCCATTGACGCCACCTCTAGCATATTCCATCATCTATGAGCTTCAGCCTAGATTCGGAGTCTCCTTCCAAAAGAAAAATTTCAGACCAAGTGTTGTTGGACCGAAGAGCTTACAAATTATATATCACGTCAAGCTTAAGGGCGAAGGAAATCAAGACCCATACGTAGAGTCGTATGATTCTTACTATGGGCGGCAACCGCTCTTTGATGGTTGCTTCTGCATAGTCGGGCTGTAGACTATAAACTTAGCGCTGATTGGGAGGCAACCCAGTGTTCTCTTTTCATTATTATTATTTTTTTGTTTTTGTTTTTGTTTTCTTTTTATTATCTTTTGCTAATCCTATACCTTACCTGTTGCCTTTATATGTGCAGTATATTGCCCCGCCACCAGAAGTTGCTATTGGACTTTTACAAAGGAAGATGAAGAGGACGAATACGAAACCAGAGGAGTGTTATTTTTGTTTTCATTGTGTGTTTGTTTCGCATTCTGTTCATGGTTCTGAAGCATTGAGGGCAATGCTTTGGATAAGTATGGGGGGGTCGACTAGTTTATTTTTTTGTTTGTTGTGTTTGTGTTGCATTAGTAATGTTTTGTGTTTGTTTGCATCTCATTCATTTTTGTTGTTTTTTTTTTGTGTTGCATGAGTAGGATGAGTCATAATAGCCGATGATGATATAGTTGAAAAATTTTTTTTAAAAAAAATGTTGCTTTTGATTGAACATGAGAAACTGTTGGTTGAATTGTGAATCTTATTAAGCACGCATGTTCGACTAGTGTAGTGTAGCGATATAATTGATGAAGTTTGTGTTTTCTTGACCATTGCACGGCAATAGGTGTCTGTTGATCATGATAGTGTCTTTGGATTCCCGATGATTGTTAGACATTGGATGTATGATCTTGGGCGTACCTATAAATTTTTTTTAAAAAATTTTGTGGAAAAAAAAAGTTAATTCCATCCGGGCTTGGAAAATGATTGAAATCCTAATCATTCTTCCATAGCTAAGTTTGCGGGCTAAATGGGATTGTAGCTCCATCCGGGCTATAGACGAGGGGATTGAAATTCGAATCCTATCTTAGTTATAGCTAAGTTTGCGGGTAATTATTGGGGCTTGAGAAAAACCGGGTGCAAAATCCGGCGGTGCGTAATTAATCTCAAGAAAGTGCATGTTTTTGTTTGGGATTGTTGGGATGAAGGAGTGCTGGATTGTGATACTTGCATTGAATTGTCATATGTCGCTAAGCATTCTTAGGACAGAGTCTTTTGAAGTTGCATGAAGCTGGAATGACATGGCACGCACACACACGTTTACGTTAAACTGATAGTGTATTGTGGACAATCAGAAGTTGTCGTGGTTTTTAGTTGATTGAAGTTGGAACTTATCGGAGGCTATGTTGTTCATGATTCATTCTTACTTATGTCGTTGTTTGCATGTTGTTTTTGCATGTCTTGCTCGAGGGCGAGCAAGGTTTAAGTATGGGGGTGTTGATAAGTGCATTTTGTATGCATTAGTTTGTGATATTTTTATATTTATTTTGTGTGCATTCATATTATTTTTTTGTGTTTTTATGTGTTTTAGTGCATGTGTGTGTATTTCACTCCTCGGGTTAATTTTGTAGGAAAATGAATTATTTAAGAGTGAATTACGGAGCATCTTTGTTCGAAAAATCAAATTTAATTTTAGAGAGATCCAAATCCAATATTTACCATTCAAAATTAAGTTCCAGATGTTTTGAAGCTGCTGTCCAAATTTCAGCTCGATCCGATGGCTAGAACTGAAGTAATGAATTTTTCAAGAAAATTGCGCGCAGGCAAGGATGTATGCACGGACCCCGTGCATGGGTCCGGATAAGGGTCTATGCAGCCTCGTAAAAAAATCGGCGTTCTCAGTTTAATGCACGGACCTAGACACGGACCCTTATCCAGGGTCCGTGCATGTCGCAGAATCAGAAAAAATAGAATTTTCGGAAATTAAAACTTTCAACTTTCCGGGCTTTATTTCTTGGGCTTTCAAAGACATATAAATAGGAGATTGTCAGACGTGATTAAAGGGGTTGGAATCGAATCAGAGAGGCGGCGGCTAGGAGGCTTGGAGATTGAAGAACGCTCCATTTGAGTTTTTCTTCCCTTTTTTTTTTTATTATTAAACTTTTGTTTGAACTATACATTTCGTTTATTGATTAGTTTTTCTTCAACCAAGACGGCGAGATTGGGCCGAACAATTTTATGTTGAATATGTGGATTTTGATTTGAGATTTTTAGATCTTTCTTCAATTTATTGATTATTGGATTTAAATTCTGTCTTGTGAATAACCTGATCAATTATTTACTTGCTTGTTAATTAATTCCGAGTCGAAAGGTTAGGAATTAATTTTGATCACTCCAATAATTGACATATGGTTAAACCGACTAGAAATATTATTCGGTTTCAGTATGCGGCTTTAGGTGAAAACTGAATTCTCACAATTCCAAATGCATTTGAATTTGATTTGAATTATGAAAGATTGATCCGTCAATATTTGAATAGGTTTAACTGTTCTAGAAATAGACTGTTAAATAAATTAGGAGAATTCGCCGTGATTTAAGATTAAATCTGGATCCTGGATTTGACACTTGTTTGCATGATTTGTTTGGTACCTGCGTGTGTCTTGGTTATCTCGTTTTAATTGAATTTATTATTCTTATATTTAATTATTATTTTATTTTAGTAATTAAATTTTTATTTAATTCTTAGTTCTCGTTTTATTATTCTGTCTAGATTAAGCTAAATAATTAATTCTTGAAAATTGACAACAGTCCCTGTGAGATCGATACTTGAATTCTCTATCCACTTTACTATTACTTGACCTAGTGCACTTGCTAGTTGATACCAAATTAAGCGGTCAACTGACAAAACAGACACACTCCCCACTTTTCTTTCTTTTTTTTACGGCTATTTTAAAAACAAGAGAGAGAAATTACTTGCGTCTTTCAACTTTAGACTACTTCTAAGTTGTGATATGGAATGAAAGAGGACTTTCAGATGAATACTTTATGTAAGGATCAGAAGAAATTTTTTGGGCAAAGTAAAAAAGATCGACAAAACAGACACACTCCCCACTTTTCTTTCTGTTTTTTTACGATTATTTGAAAATCAAGACCAAAATTTAAGTTTTGGGTCGGGATAGCAATGGTTTGGGGCGAGGCGGGGACGCGCTAACTATTAAATATTTAAATTACATTCAAAATATGGGTTAACTATTAAAATTTTTTAAATAGATTTTTTTTGAGTTCGGGGAGGGGGATTATTGTCAATATTGCATCTCAAACTCGAGTTTTCGTCCCACAATTGGGAACTTGGTGTCAGATGAGCTACATGTCATCGGTTTTTAATAATAATATTATTATTATTATTATTATTATAAAATTCATAACATCCCAAAAAATACCATAACAAAAATAAAATCCAGAAAGTAAAAGAATCTTAAAAAATAAAATTTTTTAAATAGATAAAGAAAAATTTACATCTCTTATTCTATATTTTTTATAATTAAACAATTATATATATATGAATTAATCAAATTATTAATAATTTTTTTAAAAAAATATATCGGAAAAATAAAATATTATTTCGGTTTTATAATATTCAATCTTTTCAACGATATATGATTATGTGAAATAAGTCGACAATTAATCTTTGTATACGATAAAGTCCAATAAACATATCGCCCATTATTAATAAAAATTAATTTAGGTCGGGTCTGAAATCCCTTCATGAAAAATATTTATTTCGATCACTCTCATGATATTAGACGAGACGGGAAAAATCCCGAAGATACGGGTCGGTATTTTTTGAGGACAAAAATGGGATGGAATTCGGGAAGGGTCGTAATTTTGATAAAAATTTTCCAACCATAGATTAAACCAGCATCCCCGTCCTCATCCATATTGTAGGGAGAAAATTGGGACTCGGATTGTGAAAGGGCATACACATATAGGGTTGTGAAAGGGCATACACATACAAGGTGCATAAACAAGGTGGAGGGAGAGCATAATATACCTAGTGAAGTTTTTCTGTTTCATAGTAGAGCAGATACAAAAAACTTAAGTGGTTTTAATTTGATGCAAAAAACTACTAAATTTAATTAATGATGAAAGTGTACAGTTTTATATATATGAGAGGCGAAATCAAAATATCCACAATAATTTGGTTGCAAAATCTTCTAACATGTTAATGTACGTAAAATTTTTATAAATAAAAATATACTTTTGATCAAATCAGTTCTTTATTAGACCTTTTGTTTCTTGATCTGTTGGGCATTATTCAACTTCTAATATATTAATTTATGTATAAAATATACATGCAAAGGTACTTCCTACTTTACATTTAATTATCATTATTTTTTTAAAACCAAAAATGGCATGATAATGTATGGGAGAAATTGTGTAAAGATGCAGAATAATAGTTTGAATATGCTTCACACACAAAACCATAAAGCCCAAACAAGAACAAGATGGCAAGCCGAAATAACAACACACAAGCAAGATCATCCCTAATCATCACCCATCAATGCCTATGAAACTAATATAAGATAGTAACAAATATCTTTAATCAAAGCAAATCACATTCAATTTCAACTACCAACAAGATTTACCATAGAGATTACCGTGGATAATGTAGAAATTTCAGCTCAAACTTTCACAATATCTGGGTTTAATTTTTTATTGATATATCCATAGATCGATATACAATTAATACTACTTACATTCCAAACCTCTAGCTAACAAGCACCTCAGGTTGCAATGTGTCAAAAATTATCTAGATTTAGATAGACAAAAAACATCAAAACAGTACCCATAACCCATAAGCAGTCGATTCACCCTTCTTTTCCCCCACTCATTGGGATTTTTTTGCGGCCGCAATGACTTGGTCATCTATGTTTGTCAAGGATGCCTTGGTTTTTCTCAAGATTTGGGATCGGTTCTTTTCAGCTGCAAGAATATTTTTGTCTATCTTTATTGATACCTTAAATGCGTTGGTCTTGCAATCCCATGTTGGGTTTTCTTTAGCTGCACGTAAGTTAGAAAAGTAGCGGAATAAATTGGTGCTGCGACGGCAAGGAATTCCCAGTATTTGTAAACATAGTGATTGTATGGAGGAGGAGAAAATAAATATATGCGTATGAAGTACCCGAAAATCGAGAGACATTGAAGGAAGAACCCAAAGATTCTGGTCAAAAATTCATGTCGGAAAAAATATTTATTCCTGATCCCTCTAATGATATTAGTCGGGACTAGAAAAATCCCAAAGATTCGGGTCGGGATTTTTTTTGGGATAGAAATGATATGGGATTCTGGAAATGTTGGGATTTTGATAATTAAAAAAGAAAAATCCAGCCCTATATTAAACCTATCCACTTTGTAGGGACGAAATTGAGACTCGGATTGTGAAAGGACATACACAGACAGGGTGCTTAAACAAGGTAAAGGATGAACATAATATGCCAAGTGAAGTTTTCTGTTTCATAGCGAAGCAGATACCAAAAACTTAAGTGGTTTTAATTTGATGCAAAAAAACTACTAAATTTATTTAATGATGAAAATTTATAGTTATATATATATATATATATATATATATATATTTATGAGGGGTGAAATCAAAATATCCACAATAATTTGGGTTGAAAAACTGCTCACATGTTAATGTAAGTAAAATTTCTATAAATAAAAACATATTTTTGATCAAATCAGTTCCTTATTTGACCTTTTGTTTCTCGATCTGTTGGGCATTGTTCAACTTCTACTCTTTACATTTAATTCTAAATATTTTTTTTTACCAACAACGTTATGATAGTCTGGGAGAAATGGTGTAAAGATGCAAAATAATATTTTGAATATGTTTCACACACAAAACTATAAGGCCCAAATAGAACGAGATGTCAAGCCGAAATAACAACACACAAGCAAGATCATCCCCGTCATCACCCATCAGTGCCTATGAAACTAATATAAGATAGTAACAAATATCTTGAATCAAAGCAAATCATTCAATTTCAACTACCAACAAGATTTACCATAGAGATTATCGTGGATAATGTAGAAATTTCAGCTCAAACTTTGACAATATCTGAGTTTAATTTTTTATTGATATATCCATAGATAGACATACAATTAATACCATTTACATTTCAAACCTTTAGCTAACAGTCACCTCAAGTTACAATGTGCCAAGAAATTATCTAAATTTAGGTAGACAAAAAGCATCAAAACATAACTCATAACCCATAAGCAGTCAATTTACCCTTCTCTTCCTCCACTCACTGGGATTTTTTTTGCGGCCGCAAAGACTTGGTTCTCTATGTTTGTCAAGGATGCCTTGGCTTTTCCAAAGATCTGGGATCGGTCCTTTTCAGTTGCAAGAATATTTTTTTCTGTCTCTATTGACACCTTAAATGTGTTGGCCTTGACAAGCCCATGCTGGGTCATCTTTAGTTGCATGTAATTTAGAAAAGCAGCGGAATAAATTGGTGCTGCGACGACAAGGAATTCCCAGAACTTGTAAATCATAGTGATTGTATGGAGGAGGAGAAACTAAACGTATGATTATGAAGGACGACCCAAAAATCGAGAGACATTGAAGGAAGAAAACCCTTGACAGATTTTCTATCAAACAAATGTCATGACCAAGTTTTGCCCATCAAAGCACCCAATCTCTCCATTCCTTCAAACAAAGAGATAAAAAAAAAATCAGATTATCAACCTTTGGGAAGAATAAAATAAGAGAGAGAGAAATTACTTGAGCCTTAATTTAGACGACTTCTGAATTATGATATGAATGAAAGAGGAATTCAAGATGAATACTTTATGTAAGGATCGGAAGAATTTTTTTTGTGCAGAGTAAAAAGACTGACAAAACAGACAAACTCCCCACTTTTCTTTATGTTTTTACGATTATTTTAAAAACAGATGAGAGGAATTACTTTTGTATTTCAATTTTAGACGACTTTTGAGTTGTGATATGGAATGGAGGAGGACTTCCAGACTTCCAGTCGAATACTTTATCTAAGGATCGGAAGAAATTTTTTGGGAAAATTAAAAAGACCGACAAAACAGACACACTCCCCACTTTTATTTATGTTTTTTTACGGTTATTCGAAAATCAAGACCAAAATTTAAGTTTTGGGTTGGGACGACAATAGGGCAGGGCGAGGCGGGAACACGTAAACTATTAAAATATTTTAAATTACGTTCAAAATACCGGTTAACTATTAAAATTTTTTTAATATATTTTTTTTTGAGTTGAGGGAGCGTCTCAAACTCGAGTTTTCGTCTCACAATTGGGACCTTGGTGCCAGATGAGCTACACATCATCGACTTTTATTATTATTATTATTATTATTATTATTATTATTATTATTATTATTATTATTATTATTATTAAATTTCATAACATACCAGAAAACACCGTAATATAATAAAAATAAAACCTAGAGAGTGAAAGGATCTAAAAAAATAAAAAAAAATTTAAATAGATGAAGTCCAATCATTTCAACGATATATGATTATGTGAAATAAGTCGACAATTAATCTTTGTATGCGATGAATTCCAATAAACATATAGCCAATATTAATAAAATTTGTTTAAAAAATTAATTTGAGTCGGGTTCAAGAATCCCATTAGGAAAAATATTTATTCCCGATCCCTCTCATGATATTAGTCGGGACGGGAAAAATCCCAAAGATTTAGGTCATGATTTTTTAGGGACAAAAATGGGATGGGATTCGGGAAGGGTTTGGATTTTTATAAAAAAAATTCCAGCCCTGGATTAAACTCGCATCCCTGTCCCCATCCATATTGTAGGGACGAGATTGGGATTCAGATTCTGAAAGGGCATAGACATATAGGATTGTGAAAGGATATACACAGACATAGTGCATAAACAATGTGACGGGGAGCATAATATATCATCAACCAACACCATATGGAAAAAACAAAAAACATAAAAACAATATCATAAGCTATCGATTCTTCCACAAAAGAGTTGCAGTACCCCAATATCTTCCACTTCACTTGGATTTTCTTGAGGCGGCAACAACTTGATCTTCAATGTTCGCCAAGGACATGGTGGTTTTTTCCAACATTTCATTTTGTTTAATTGAATCGTCAGCTAGTTGTACATGGATTATATGGGCCTCGCCCAATAGTTTCAGATTTGTGTTCATGCTTTTTTGTAAATGTACGACTGATGGTCACTCTAAAAGCATTGTACACAAAACACTCTTGAGAGATTTCCGGCCATTGGTATCACCATTGGTAACCAAAGATTGAGACTGGAAGAAGACGGAATCATTAGGTCCTCCAAGCGACGTAGACGTCTTGTGGAAGGAAACATCATCATCGACTCTGGCACGACGCTGATGTTTCTCCCGTACAAATTGTACGAGAAGGTGGAGCGCGTAGTGAAGTCTATGATAAAGATGAATCCAGAACAGGATCCTCTAGGGGTTTTAGACTTGGGTTATTAAACTCCAAAATTAAGTCTAAATTTTTCAGACGTGGTGATGTATTTCAAGGGAGCCGATGTGAGTTTGAAGACGGAGAATAGCTTCATTATGACAAACAATGCCACCACATGCTTGGTGTTTAAGCCATCCTTAGATTTTCCCATTTTTGGTAATTTGGCGCAGATGAACTTCTTGGTAGGTTACTATATGCAGAAGAGAACAATGTCGTTTAAGCCTATGAATTGCAGCAGATCTGTTTGATGCATTATAATTGCATGCATGTTTGGTTTTTAACTTTCAAAAGATTATTTCTAAATTGAACAATTTTTTTTTTTGAATGAATTTCTAAATTGAACAATGTTTTATTTGTTCAAATCATGTGGGCCCCATATAATTCAGTGGAACCCACATGATTTGAACCAAACAGTGATTGCCAACTGGTACATGGGGTAATACCCATGGGGTAGGATCGAAGCTCCCACATTATATGTTAAAACTGAGTAAAATTAGATGGGAGCTTCGATTCTACCCCATGGATATTATCCCATGTACCAGTTGGCAATTACTGATTGGTTCAAATCATGTGGGTTCTACTGAATTATATGGGGTCCACATGATTTGAACAAATAAAACATTTACACCTGTCCCATGGGATAATACCCATGGGTTAGGTTGAAATGTCTCCATATAATGGATACTATTATCCAAATTAAATATCTATGTCCTTGCACTTGTTTCCTTTATTATAATCGGGTTTAGGGATAATTTATTTTTCAATAATCTTATATATATATATATATATAACTACTATATGAATGCATGTTATAATTTCAAGTTTACCTAAAATATCATCTACCTTATGATCAAAAAAAAATTATATGATTTTATTATATTATAATAACATTTTTATTTTTATTTATTTTTATCTCTTAAACATTTTATTTCAAAAACTAATAAACTTTATTTTATTTTATTTTTTACTGAAATACACGCATTGTGTGTCACGATCCGAAAATTTCAATTATATTTCAACACTTTCATAAGAAAAAAAATCTCTCTAGTCGAAATTTGCGATATTATAAATACAAGTAATGCAAGAAGTTAGGGATACTTTTTTTGATTTTGAAAATACTAGCAACTTGGAAGTATTTCATGAGGCTCAAGTCCGTCATCTCAAAATCTTTCATCATTTTATTTTTGAATTCTTCCCCCATAACTTTATTGGTTCCAAAGTAGATGAGATCATCAACATAAAGGCATTCGACCAATAAATCTTTTTCAACAATCTTCACATAGAGAGATGATTCACTCGTGCTTCGATTGAAGCCATTTTTAATATAGCTATTGATTTTTCTATTTCATTCTTCGGGTGCTTACCCCAACCCATATAATGCTTTCTTGAGTCGAAACATCATTTTTATTTACCTTTGATCTCAAAACCTTCAGGTTGCTCGACATACACGTCTTCCCGAATTTCTCCATTTAAGAATGTTGAATTTACATAAATTTGGAAAACATTTACCTCCAATTGTGTTGCAATAGCCAAAATAGTCTGGATTGTCTCCACTCTTGCAACCGGAGCAAAAGTTTTTGTGAAATCAACTCCTGGTTGCTGAGAATATCCTTTGGCAACAAGCCGAGCCTTGTGTTTTTGAATCGATCCATCATATTGTATTTGATTTTAAAGACCCATTTTAGACCAATTGTCTTTTTTCCTCTAGGCAAGTCAACAAGCTCCCATGTTTGGTTTTTCTCAATTGTGGACAATTCATCTTCCATTGTTTTTGTCCAGCGATTCTCTTTTGATGCTTCTTCAAAAAAATCACACGAGAACGATCCAAGCTCAAATGAATCATATATGTCACTTAGCAATCTGGTCTTTCTTGGAGGGCTTTCTGGATCAGATTCTTGATTTGTTTGAAATTCTGGAGTAGAACCTTGAGATGGATTATTGTTGGATCATCAAACTGATTTGATCCAATGTCGATGATTTCTTTTCCTTTCCAATCCCAAGTAGCTTTCTCACCAAAGACAATATATCAAGATACAATAATTTTGTTTGTTTCAGGATTTAGCAAACGGTATCCCTTGGATTCATCGTTGTAACCAATAAAAAAAAGTTTATGGTCTTTCTCATCAAATTTCTCATGATATTGCGATGGTACAAGTGCATAAGCTATGCTGCCAAATATTCTGAAATGATCAACTCTTGGCTTTTTCTTGTACCAAGCTTCAAATGGGGTTTTATTTCTTACAGCTTTGGTTGGCGATTGATTGAGAATATATATTATTGTGTGAACAGCTTCAGCCCAATACAGATTCGGAACTCCCTTGCCTTTGAGCATGCTCCTTGCCATCTCGACAATTGTGCGATTCTTTCTCTCGGCCAATCCATTTTGTTGAGGACATTGGCTAACTGTCAACTGCCTTTTAATGATATTAGCTTTACCGTACTCCATGAAGGGATTGTAGAGAAATTCGCCTTCCCGATCAGTCCTCATACTCTTTATGAGAAAACCACTTTGTCTTTCAACAAGAGCTTTAAATTGCAGAAAAACAGAGAATGCTTCAGACTTTTGATTGCGGAAGTAAATCCACATCATTCTTGTGAAATCATCCACAAATATAATGTAATATCTCTTGTTTCCTGGAGTAGGAGTCTACATCGGCCCGCAAATGTCTGAATGTACAAGTTCAAGAGGTGTTTTTGCTCGCCATGAAGCTTTTGGAAATGGAAGCTTATGCATTTTCCCATAAACACAACATTCGCAGATGCTATCCATTATTTGAATATTAATATCAAATATATCATAATACTTACACGAGATCTAAGCCCTCGTCGCAAGGATTCCAGAACATCTTTCGTAATTGAAATCGGACGAGCGGATCAAAAGTTACGGCGTTTTGAACAATCAAATTTCAAAGGAAATGAAAATGTCTCGGCTCTCTGTTCTAACTTCAACTTTTCTGAAGGAAATCTGAGTTATACACGTGCATATGCTGATAATCTTAGTTAAAATCGGATATGTATTGCATAATTGCAATTTAGTCCCTCAAGTCTTCATTAATTGCAATTCAGTCCTCGGCCTTCGTTTTAATTCAATTTCAATCCAAAATAATTTAAGAATATTATAATTTAAATCGAAACTCTAAATATTCCCAAATTAAATATATTCGGATTAATCAAATAATCCCGGCCTTTTGCATTTTAAGCCCTTCAAACTTCGATATTTGCAAATCAGTCCCTGATCGAATTGTATCTTCAAAATTAATCTTATTTAATTCCCGAAACATGGAATTTAATCTTAAATTCCATAAATATTCACATTGAATATTTATTCTTTTAATTTAAGAATTCTCGGAATTTAATTCTCAAAATCCGTAAATTCTCAAATTAAATATATTAGGCTCGGAAATTAAATCTATAATTTTCATAACTTCTCAAATAAATATTAGCCCATAATATGGAATTTAATTCTCAAATTCCATAATTAATAATTTAATATTTTCGGGCCTTACAAGTAGGTATTTTTAAAAGTTTAAAATCTTATCTTTATGTTATATTATCTACCTCATTAATTTATATTAGTTATTATCCTAAATTAATCCTAATTATAAAAATTTAAAAAACTAAAGCCTACCCTACCCTAAACTCAATCAGCCGACTCCATCCTTCTCTCCATTCTCTTCTTCACGTTTTCTTCAGATTTCACAATCGCCATAGCCGACCAAGCTTGATCTTCGTAGATTTTTGGTCCGTTCGTCGTCCTAGAGTCTCGTAAACGCATCAATCTCCTTTCAAAGATTAAAAGGCATGTCTAAAACTTTTATTTGGCCACCATATAAGCTATTACTCTTGCATGATGTGTTTTATTTCAGATTTTTCATGGAAATTTCGAGTTTATGCATGTATGCCTTGTATTGATGCATGTTCTTGCTTGATTGGTCATGACTCGCATTTTTGCCAAGCATGGTATGGTCCAGAGGCTGGGGCTCGGTCAAGGGGTGTCCTAGGGTGTCTTAGGGTTGAGTGGTTCGAGTGGTTTGAGCCAAGGTTGGTCTGAACCGAAACAATATCTTCTGGTTGCATAGAAGGTCGCAGTTTGAGCGGTTTTGGGAAATGGTTCGTGTGCACTGTATAAGACGGGTTTGAGGGTGATTCCAATTGGGTTAGAACCCCAAGAAATAGAGGAAGTTATCTCAGGTAGTTCTCTAGCCAGTGATGGTCTTAGTTGAGCGTCCGAACGGCCGGAAGTCCGGCGTCGCGCGCAGCGCTCGAGCAGAAATTAGGCAGATTTTGTTTTGGTTCGTTCTCCTTTGTTAGGACTCCGTTTGGGCTGTTTTTTAGCTTTCTGGAAACGTCTTGAAGTCTTCTAGGTGTAGGTGGTGGTGCTCCGGCCATTTGGTGGCCGGATTAGGGCAGCCGATGCCTCTGAACAGAAGCTGGTCGCAGCCGAGAGTAAGGAACAAGAGGGAAACGGGTTTAGGGTTTTGGGCAGGTCAGGATCGGGTCTTGGGGCCTGGATCGGGTCTGGTAATTTTTGGGTCGGTCCGGGTCCAGGTTAGGTGGGTCGGGCTCGAGTATTTTTAATTTTTAAGTGTTTAAGGTTTTAATTGGTTTTTGGGCCAATTAATTAGAAATAAAATTATTTGGACTTCCAAATAATTTTATTTTGGGCTTTAAATAATTTATTTAAGTTAGCCCAATGATTTTTATGGGCTTTGGATCCCATGAGAATTTTTGGGTCAGTCATAGGAATTTTTGGGCCAGTCAATGATTTTATTGGGCCAGTCCAGGAATTTATATGAATTAATTAGTTAATGGGCCTAAATATTTTTATTTAAGCCCAATAATATTTAAGTATTTTATTTTAGTAAAAATTATAATTTTTAAAATTATTTATTTAATTATGGGCTTTAAGTTAGTTAATGAGCTTTAAGTCAGTTAAGGGGTTTAGTAGAGAGACCAGCAGTCTGGACCAACCCATGAAAAATAACTAAGTCCGGAATATATATTTAATTATTTTTATGCATGAATTTTATATTTTAAGTATAAGTATATTTATTATGAAAAAATCAATTAAATATATATTACGGAAAAATTTTCAGTGCATGCATTCATGAAATTTTATATGACATGATTATGATTATGTATGAATTGAGCAAAAATATTTTCTTGATGGAAATTGAAGTAGTGTGACATAAGGGTGGTTATCCACCATATGATATATGATTTATGAGGTAGTTTACTACCATAGGAGGTGATTTATCACCGCCACGTACGTTGGTTAATGAGACTGATCAGTCGGCACAGATAAGCGTCACACTTATGGATAGGACCATAGACTGTTTCAAAAATACCATGCTCAACTATGTTATGTATGATGAAGAAAGATGATGTTTATGCTTAAGATTTATGATTCAGCATTTATGTTATGAAAAATGTTTTCATGCATGCTCGTGTATCATGTATATGTATTAGTATGATTATGTGATGCATTAGTTTAAACTTTGATATCCAAGTTTAGACATGTTGAGCCCCTAGGCTCACTATGCTTATATGGTGCAGGTGAGTCAGATGATACTTATGTAGCTCCTACCGGTGGTGAGGATGTATGAGCTCACGGAACAGTGGCCCCGTGACCGTTGCAGTTTTTAGATGATGTTTTAAGATACATTTATTTTTATGACGTTGAGTTTTTAAAACAAGTTGCATATTTTTATTTTATTATTTCCCCATATTAGAGTTTCAAACATGTATTATTTACTATTTTTGTTTCATGCATGAAACCCTTTTTAATTATTTATTTGTTTATTTTTATTTAAATTATTACTAAGAAGTAGTATTTTAATTGCTACGTGTAGCAGTAATTGGTTTTAAATATGATACATATATGTATGAGCATATATGTATTGTTATTATAAAAAAAAATTCCGCATTTAAGTTTTAAGAAGGTCTAGATGTTTCAATTGGTATCAAAGCACAGTCCTTGGAGGGTGTCCATCTGCCACGTGAATCTCAGAAATCTCACTATCGGTCTGTAAGTTTTAAATTGTTTTTCTTATGATCTATAAGGAGCATATGTAATGATTTAAGATTTCATGTTAGCAAAGTTTTAAAATACTTAGTTATGCATTCCGATTTACGTGAAGAATATGTGGTGATGCAGTATGCCCCAAGACATGTTATACGACAGGTTGACCTCAAGGAATTTTGAATTTGGGAATTTGGTTTTATTTTGTTGAAACTAAGTTTGATATTTAGGTTGTCACTTGAATTTTTTTTGTAGTAACTTATTGATTTTAAGTTAGAATGATTTCATTGGTAAATTATTGGGTTGGTGATGGTAAGAGGTAGCGGGTCTATCAAGAAATTTTTTTTATGAAGGTGTAGCAATAAATAGAAAAATAAAGGTAAATTCCGATAAGAGGCATTATGTTTTTGTGATAGCAATAGAATTATTTCTTGAGGCAAGAGTAGGATTCCTCGCACGAATGATTAATCGAGGGTTGTATCATTTTCTTCTTTGGTGAATTTAAAATGTTACTTTATAGAGTCTAGTATATATTTTTGGGAATTAAGTTCGCATGTGTCAAATTATGCTAGTTGGGTTCACAGATACCGTATTGTCATTCATTTAACTATTAAGGTTTTTCCTTTGACGAAGAAGTCATGATTTTCTTGGAGATGACACTTGTACCATAATGTTATAGTTTGATGGTTTGTGGTTTTAAGTTTGTACTCTTAATTATATGAGGTATGAATTGATGATAAGTATGTTTTGTATTAGATTCTTGAATCTTTGAGAATAAAAAAAATAATCGTGGAGTTAGTTTGATAAAGAATTGGGTAATCTTTGATAAGAATTAAGGGTTCGCATGGTTGGTGTTACCAAGTAAGCTGTATTGGGTTTGACGTTCAAGTCACTACATTTAAATAAATAGATTTGGGAACTTGTCAGCCTGACTTATAGATATTGTGATGACTGAATGATAAAGGTGTAAATTTTTATAGGCTTGTGTAATTGGTCAGGTGTGGCATAACATTTGTTATAAAATTTTGGTTTCGATGTCAAGTGTAATATAAGCTTTAGATATGACCTAAGAGTTGAAGATATATATATATATATTTTATGGAGTGAGTTCTTTTGTTAAGAGTTGAGTCATTTGAGAATTTGGGTTGTTGGTTCTACGCTTATATGGGTAGTTGAAGCACTTGGAATAATCACGAGTCAGCGTAATGACTTGATATTATAACTGTTATCTCGATACTTTTGTTCTTGAAATAATCACGAGTCAGCGTAATGACTTGATATTATAACTATTATCTCGATACTTTCGTTTTACGTTGGGGTTAATTTTATATAAGTATTTGTATGGATGTTCTTTCAATATCCTTGAGTTGTATAAACTTGAATTATTGGGTCATGTTATAGGAGTGTCTCCACCAAGATTTTTGGGATGCATGAGCAAAAAGGTACTGGTTGTGTTTTGACTGTACATGGGACCAACATGTATTACTTGTGAGCGGATTATTCAGTTTATTAGGTAATTGACTTAGTATTTTGATTTTGAGGAGTTCAGATTCCATGGACTATAAATAGAGGCAACTAGGAAATGATATTGAATTAACTATTGAATGTTATATTATTATGCTATTTAGAGACGATGACATGTAAATACTATTCGGGGAATTTCACTCCTCCAATAGGAGAATCTAAGTGCCTTAAGCCTAAACTAACAACAGAATTAGAATTCATATATTTTAAGAATATTCCTAACGTTAGGAGAATTTATGTTGTGCATGACGTTTGACACTAAATTCACTTTTTGGGTTTCATGGATTTATAGCACTCGAGATTTAAGATTTTCAAGCGTTCGATAGTTGAAAGTGTAGTGGTAAATGGATAAGTTGAAGAAAATTGCGATGAATGGCAGATGTTCGACTCAAAGATGTTTAACTTGTTATAGAAGGCTAGAGTGTGGATAATATTTACAAGTTGAATTTATTGGGGTTGATATTGTAATCATATGCTTTAATAAGTAAACTTGGGAACAAAAGTTCGGCTCACGAATGTTGGAGGATTGATAAGTAGAGTGTATAAGCATATAAAATCAGTCAAGTTTTGGCATAGTGTGATTGTTGTGTTTAGGAAAAAATGATTAGTAAAGTTAATATTTTGTTTATCAGAGTGCGCAGCAGAAGCATGACTTTTGGGATACTGAAACTTGGGAACTAGATGGGTGATCGTGGATAGACTCACCAAGTCAGCTCATTTCTTGCCGGTGAGGACTACTTACTCGTTGACACAGTATGCAGAGCTTTATATCAAGGAGATTGTTAGACTGCATGGCATACCAGTGTCGATAGTATCAGACAGGGATCCGAGATTTACATCTGCTTTCTGGAAGAGTTTGCACACAGCATTGGGGACTAGATTATTATTCAGTACAACGTTCCATCCCCAGACAGATAGCCAGTCTAAGAGAGTGATCCAGGTTCTTGAGGATCTACTGAGAGCTTGTGTCATCGACTTTCAGGGCTCTTGGGAGACTAGATTGCCGTTGGTGGAGTTTACCTATAACAACGGCTTTCAGGCATCTATAGGTATGACTTTTTATGCAGCTCTCTATGGGAGGAGATGCAGATCTCCCGTGCATAGGGATGAGGTTGGCGAGAGGATTCTACTTGGTCCCGAGATTGTACAGCAGACTGCAGACATTGTGATTTAGATTCGGAATCGTATGAGGACTGCTCAGAGTCGTCAGAAGAGTTATGTTGATACTCGACGACGAGATCTCGAATTTGCTGTTGGCGATCATGTGTTTCTGAAGATATCACCTATGAAAGGGGTGATGAGATTTGGTCGAAGAGGTAAGCTGAATCCGAGGTATATTGTGCCTTTTGAGATCTTGGAGAGAGTTGGCACGTTGGCCTACCGTTTGGCTTTGCCACCAGGACTTGCAGCAGTGCACAACGTCTTCCATGTATCCATGCTTCGGAGATACGTCTCGAATCCGGCGCATGTACTAGATTACGAGCCTTTGCGGTTAGCACCGGATCTAGTATTTGAGGAGAGGCCTGTTCAGATCCTAGCCAGAGAGGAGCGGAGATTGAGGACGCGGGTCATACCGATGGTCAAAGTCCAGTGGCAGAATCATTCCGAGGAGGAAGCCACTTGGGAGACCGAGGCAGACATGAGGACTCGCTACCCGGAGTTATTCGAGTAAGTACTTTAATTTCGAGGATGAAATTCAATTTAAGGGGGGGAAAATTGTAACACCCGAAAATTTTAAAACGTAAATCCGCTTGCATAATTAGGATAAATTAATTTTTTAATTAAGGATTAAATGTATTTATGTGATATTATGTGATTTATATGCATGATTTAATTTATTTTAGAATTTAACCCATAATTATGGAAATTCTAGATTTTTAAGGAATTTAATATTTTGATCGCGTAGACGGGACCGCGGACGGACGAGATACCAAAATTCTTAGCTAAAAATATTTTTATGAGTTTTATGAGCCTTAAAATAATATTTTAAGGTATTTTGTTAAGAAAATTTTAGTATTTACTTATATATTTATTTAAGAATTGATTTTTGGCCAAAATAAGTCATTTTAATGACTTTTATTGATCTTTAAAAATCCTTTAATATTATATTTCGGGATTTATTATTATATATCAGATTAGTATGTGAGGACCTCGGGTTTCTAATCTCATCTTAGGGCAACTAATAATTAATTAAATAATTAATCAAACATTAAAAGAATAATAAAAGGAAGGCATAAAAAAAAAAAATTTTTTAAAAAAATTTTGGTCAGAATCGATCCTGGGAACTTCCAGGATCGATCCTGGGACTTTAGAAAAGTTTCTGCCCAGCATCATTTTGTGCCAGGATCGATCCTGTGAAATTCTAGGATCGATCCTGGAGCTCTGTTCTGAAAAAAAATAATGTTTCAGAAGAATTCTGGTGCTGTCAAATTCGTGCACCAACAATCTAATTCACCAAAGATCAATTCAAAACATGGTACATCAATTCTAAAACATGTATAACAACATGTATAAAGTTTCAAACATATAATCATGTGATTCTTACATCGACGAATAACATAAAATGCAAGAAAACTACAAGTTATTCAATCTTCATAAATCAACTTCAGGTTCCAAGTTCTCTTGCTAAGTTGATGCTATCAATCTATTATATATCATCTTCAAACCCGAGTCCACACTTGCTAAGTCTCGCTCCCAAGCTGTCAATGTTCTCTCAACCAAGCTCCTGCCCCACCTGTTGCAATGCACACATACAAAACAAAGCAACAGCCGGATAAACTCCGGTGAGAAACATATTTCCCAGTAAAAGCAACTAACATGCAAATCAAGTTATATATCAAACTCATGATATAAATAAAAGACAATGCATGATTAAAAATAGGCTTCTCTCAAGAAATCTCTCGTTTCATCGGTTGGGATCCCGAGAAGAAGATATCATAACTAACCACCGAATCTCCCGATCGAGGTGGGGCTACTTATCTTGCTTCTCTATACTTTGAAGCCACTATATATGCAAATCAGACGCTAGGCTAAGTCAACCACCCAGGCCATACATATATAATCCCTCAAATCGTCTAATCGAACGCTTCCGTTCATTTCAAAATCAAGGAATCAATTTCAAGATGAATGCAACATATAAAATCAATATAGCATTCATTCACATCATAGTCTCATTCAAGAATTCATATAAGAGCAAGTAATCAAATAAGTATGTGATTTAGGGAACTCGATACAAACCATCTCGAGTTATAATCCCATTCAAGTAGTAGTCCACTTTTACCTTCGTATTCTTCTGTTCTGAATTCTTCAAATCTGAACTACAACCTCAAAACATTCACATCAAGCTTCGTTCAATTCATTCATTTCAGAATCGAGTCAAAATCATCAACACATCTTCAATCAAATTCATTTCAAACCTCAAGCGAACTTCCTCGATTCACAATCCGACCTCTTGAGTTGATTGAGCTCGTAGCACGTCTGAAATGTAAAGATCACCATGTAACAAAATCAGTATACAATCCCAAGATCATTGGCTCAATCGTAGACTATCAGTATGGTTTCAAAAAATAACCAAGCATCGTAGCGATTGACAATCGTGAATCGTTACGATATTGAATTCATTTCTAATTCCAACTCCATTCATACGGCTTTTCATATCCGTTCATTATCATTCAACTCTTCATACCAACATATATAATCATCAACATATTAAAGAACATCTCATCTCGATAATCAGCTATCAAACTAGTCTCAAAACATGAATCGACGGCGTAGCAATTAAAAACTCGGTAACCGACTTAATATCGAATTCAAACTCAACTTCATATCAGCATGAATATATCGAGACCAGCCAAATACCATCATATTCAAAAGCTACATAAGCCGACATACATGATGGAATTCATGATTAAGTTCATTCAACATCAAATCGTTGATTCGGTTTCAATATCGAAATGAATAACATGCACGAACACAAAACTAATATCAAGTTCTGATCTCTGCTCATAAATGATTTTGAAATCTATCAAATAAATCATAATACTTACATGAGATCGAAGCCCTCATTGCAAGGATTCCAGAACATCTTTCGTAATTGAAATCGGACGAGCGGATCAAAAGTTACGGCGTTTTGAACAATCAAATTTCAAAGGAAATGAAAATGTCTCGGCTCTCTGTTCTAACTTCAACTTTTCTGAAGGAAATCTGAGTTATACACGTGCATATGCTGATAATCTTAGTTAAAATCGGATATGTATTGCATAATTACAATTTAGTCCCTCAAGTCTTCATTAATTGCAATTCAGTCCTCGGCCTTCGTTTTAATTCAATTTCAATCCAAAATAATTTAAGAATATTAGAATTTAAATCGAAACTCTAAATATTCCCAAATTAAATATATTCGGATTAATCAAATAATCCCGGCCTTTTGCATTTTAAGCCCTTCAAACTTCGATATTTGCAAATCAGTCCCTGATCGAATTGTATCTTCAAAATTAATCTTCTTTAATTCCCGAAACATGGAATTTAATCTTAAATTCCATAAATATTCAAATCGAATATTTATTCTTTTAATTTAAGAATTCTCGGAATTTAATTCTCAAAATCCGTAAATTCTCAAATTAAATATTTTTGGCTCGAAAATTAAATCTATCATTTTCATAACTTCTCAAATCAATATTAGCCCATAATATGAAATTTAATTCTCAAATCCCATAATTAATAATTTAATATTTTCGGGCCTTACAAGTAGGTATTTTTAAAAGTTTAAAATCTTATCTTTATGTTATATTATCTACCTCATTAATTTATATTAGTTATTATCCTAAATTAATCCTAATTATAAAAATTTAAAAAACTAAAGCCTACCCTACCCTAAACTCAATCAGCCGACTCCATCCTTCTCTCCATTCTCTTCTTCACGTTTTCTTCAGATTTCACAATCGCCATAGCTGACCAAGCTTGATCTTCGTAGATTTTTGGTCTGTTTGTCGTCCCGGAGTCTCGTAAACGCATCAATCTCCTTTCAAAGATTAAAAGGAATGTCTAAAACTTTTATTTGGCCACCATATAAGCAATTACTCTTGCATGATGTGTTTTATTTCAGATTTTTCATGGAAATTTTGAGTTTATGCATGTATGCCTTGTATTGATGCATGTTCTTGCTTGATTGGTCATGACTCGCATTTTTGCCAAGCATGGTGTAACACCCGGTATTTTTAATTACATAAATCCGCCTACATAATTAGGATAATTTATTATTTAAATTTATGATTTATGGGTTAAATAATTATGTGAATTAGTTATGCATGATTTAATTTATTTTTAAGCATTTAACCCATAATTAGTGATTTTTATGATTTTTAGTATTTTTATTATTTAATCGCGTAGACGGGACCGTGGACGGACGAGATGACAACTTTCCACCCAAATTATTTTATGAGCCTTTTTAGAGCCTTAAAATATTATTTTGAGTTTTATTATCTCAAAATTTTTAGTATTTAATTTTATATAATTTTAGGAGTCCGTTTTTATTCAAATTAAGCCAAAATATTGACTTTTTATTATCTTTAAAATTCCCTAAAATTATTATTTCGAGATTTTTTTTAATATTTATGTTAGTTATTATTATTTTTAAAGTTGGGATTTATCTTATTTATGTTATTATCTTCCTATTTCTATTATTAAGCCATTATCTACTTAAAATAATCCCCAAACCCTACGCCCTTCTCCATCCATCAGCCGCCTCCCCTCCATTCTCAATCTTCATCATCAGATAATAATCTCCAAGAAGACTCCATAGCCGATTCTCTTCAAAGTTTTAAGGTTTCTCGTCGCCCGTCGTCCCGGAAACGTCCTACGTGCGTGCTAAATCGATTTCTACGGTGAAAGGCATGATTTCTTCTCCATTTTTCGTTCCCTATCAGTGATAAATAGTGTGCGTGTGTATGCATCAAATTTATTCAAGGAATTTTCAGAAAAACGTTTACTATTGGGTGGTTGCACCTTGTTCATGTGATATTTGCATCATGTTCACGTTTTGTTCCTCTCCATGCTTGGTTCGGCTGATGGCTAGTGTTCCAGGGGTGTGTGTACGTGGTCTGGGCTCGGGTGGCTCGAGTGGTTCGAGCCAAACGAGCCCAGGTTGTCACCATGTTCAGTCGGGTGCCATGGCCGAAGCGGTTTAGGGTTTCAGGATTGGAGGCTTCGGGTTCGACGTGCGGTGTGCATGGGGCTCGAACCAAGGTAGGGTTCGAACCGGCAGGACCCTGGGAAGGTCCTGCCGGCGGCGCTCCGGCCGGTCGTGGCCGGAGCAGGGCGGCAGCAGGCGATGAAGGCCTGCTGCCCGAGCATGCGGCGGCCGAGAGGGGAAGGTAAGGGGGGGGGGTTTCGGGTTAGGGCTCCAGGTGGTTTCCGGGTCGGGTCTTGGGTCCGGGTCGGGTCAGTAGGTTAGTGGGTCGGGTTAAGTGAGTCCGGGTCCGGGTTTGGTGGGCCGGGCTCGAGTCGTTTTATTTTTAAAATATTTTATGAATTAATGGGTTATTGGGTCAAATTTAATTGAAATAAAATTATTTGGACTCCCAAATAATTTTATTTGGACTTTTAAAATTTTAATTAAGATTAGTCCATTAATTTTATGGGCTTTTGGGCCCATAAAAGTTAATGGGCCAGTCTTTGGGTTTTTGGGCCCAATGGGCCAGTTTAAGTGTTATTGGGCTTAGTGTAATTTTAATGGGCTTAATTAATGTAATTGGGCTTAGATTAATTAATTGGGCTTAAAGTTAAGATATTGGGCTTAAGTATGTTAATGGGCCAGATTTAAGTTAATGGGCTTGAGTGTAAGGCCAGCAGTCCAGAACCATCTGTGAGAAAATTGCATGTGTCCTGATTATATATTTAATTATTTTTATGCATTTAAGTTATTTTAATATTTATATGTTAGTAAGAAAATTAAATTAAATATATATGAAGGACACACAATTTATTTAAGTACATGCATTCATGAAATCAATTTTTATGCTATGATTTAATTTCTATGGTTGAGCAAATAAAATATTTTAGGTGGAAATTGAAGTAGTGTGGCCATTTATGGGCAGTTTTCTGCCATTTATGTATGGGCAGTTTCTGCCATTTATGTATGGGTGGTTCGCCACCAGCCTCGTACGATGGTTTCTTAGACTGATCAGTCGCACTATAAGTATGGGTCATACTTACGGATAGGACCATTCGATGTTAAGAAAATAAGTGCTCAACAACTCAGTATGTATGATATTATGTATGTTATGTTATTTATGTTTATTTATGTAAGTTACGTTATGAAATTTTAAGCATGCTCATTCATGTATATGTATGTATTAGTATTAAATTGATTTAAATTATTTTAAACCCTTGTTAGTATGCATGTTGGGCCTCTAGGCTCACTACACTGATATGGTGCAGGTGAGTACGTAGAGGAGCAGGTTACTCCTACCGGTGGTGAGGACGTATGAGCAGCGCTGCAGTAGCCCCGTGACCGTGACAGCTTCTGAGTCACCGTGCATGATGTCATGTGAAACATTTTATTATATTTTTAGTGGTTGAGTTTTATGGGAATATTTTATTAAATGTTTTAGTGCATGCACATATTTTAATTATTTTATTTATGCAGTATATTTTTAATTCTAGGGTTGACTCAGATGTTTATTTATTTTAAAGAATGCATTTTTCTTAAGTATTTAATTGTTTATTTATTTAGTCATGTATTTATTTTAAATATTTTATCTTGTGCATATATGTATGGGCATATATGTACATATTTTTATTTAGTCGTAAAAAAAAAAAAAAATTTCCGCATATTTATTTATTATAGAGTTAGGGTCGTTTCAGTTGGTATCAGAGCACGGTCCTTGGAGGGGTCACTACTGCTTTGCGAGCTCAGAAATCCACGCTACCGGTCTGTAAGTTTTAAATGTTTATAGTATGATTTAATTTCTATAATTTAAGTTAGCCTTAAATTTTAAACACTTAGTTATGCAAGGCGATTTACGTAAATAAATATGTGGTGGTGCAGAATGCCTCCCAGACAGGTGAATCGACGTGGGAGACCTCCACATCCACCTCCACCTCCACCGCCACCTCAGCAGCACCCCATGACAGCACTGGAGCAGGCCAGTGCCACGATGATGGCGGGTATTACTGCCTTGCTGGAGCAGCAGGCTGCCCGTCCCAGACTTTCACATGAGGAGGACGTCGCAGAGAGGTTCCAGAAGAAGGGGCCTAAGGAGTTTTTGGGGACCACCGATCCTTTGGTGGCTGAGGGATGGATTCGCTCTCTTGAGTCCATCTTCGATTATATGGGGATCACAGACACCGACAGGGTGAGTTGTGCGACGTATATGATGAGAGGCGATGCAGCCCTTTGGTGGGAGGGTGCAGTTCGAGGGGTCCATTTACCTACACTGACGTGGGCTGAGTTCAGGCGTATCTTCTACGCCAAGTACTTCACTGAGGATGTGCGCAGTCGCATGATCCGGGAGTTCATGAGTCTCCGTCAGGGGGACAGGTCTGTTGTGGAGTACGTGAGCCAGTTTGAGAGGGGCTGTCACTTTGTGCCCATGATTGCTGATAGTCCGCAGGAGAAGCTGCGGCAGTTTGTGGAGGGCCTGAAGGCTGAGATCAGACATGACGTACGTATGGCAGACGTCTTTACATATGAGTCTGCAGTCAGCAGGGCCTTGCGTTCCGAGGAGGGACGGAGGGAGATACAGAGAGAGCAGCAGGGTAAGAGGCAGTTTGTGCAGACAGGGTATCAGCGACCATCTTCGCAGCCACCTGCGAAGAAGCAGTCTACAGGGCCATCTAAGGGCCCGAATCAGCAGAGGCCTCAGGGGAAGCCACAGCAGCAGACTAGGGGCGGGGCCCCTACTCCAGGGAGATATCCAGTATGTCCGAAGTGTCAGAAGATGCATTCCGGGCAGTGTCTTATGGGAGCAGGAGTCTGCTATCGTTGCAAGGAGCCAGGGCATCAGATTGCCAACTGCCCGCAGAGGCAGAACGTCAGTGGGAGAGTTTATGTGATGCAGGCTGAGGAGGCAGACCCAGATACCTCCTTGATCACCGGTATACCTAACCCCTAGAACTTTTTCAATTCTTTGCTTTTGTTTAAATTGCGATTATAACTGAATGCCTGTTACATGAGTTTAATTATCAGCATGCTAGAATAAGAATTTTGTTTCTTTGTGATTAGAACTAAAGATTTTAGTGTTTTAACCTTGGGAGCATAGTGGTATGAATTGTTGGGAATCTTCTGCGTGCAGGGAGAATTCTAGTTGGAGGCAACTCCACGTTTGCGTTGCTAGATTCAGGAGCCACGCATTCGTTTATCTCCCGAGATTTTATCAGACGGATAGGCATTTCACCGGAGGTTGTAGACAGTGGTTACGATGTTACCATGCCATCCGGACAGATTATCACTACCACTAGTGTCATCAGGGATCTGGCATTGGAGTTGCAGGGACACTCCATTAGAGCAGATCTAGTGGTTCTTCCATTGACTGGGTTTGACTTGATTTTGGGTATGGACTGGCTATCAGTTAATGGAGCTTCGATTGATTTTCGACGTAGGACAGTGTCAGTGAAGCCAACAGGAGGTGAGATGTTTACTTTCTTTGCATCTCAGTCTAGCAGTATTCCTCAGATGATATCACTTGTTCGTGCGAGGAAACTGTTGCGCCATGGATGTCAGGGTTTTCTTGCTAGTGTGGTCACTACCTCGGATGTTTCTAGCAGATCTTTATCAGACATAGAGGTGGTACGTGACTATCCAGATGTTTTTCCTGACGATGTGGCAGGAGTTCCACCAGTGAGAGAGGTGGAGTTCAGTATTGAGTTGTTGCCAGATACTGTGCCTATCTCTAAGGCACCATATCGACTTGCTCCTACAGAGATGAGAGAGTTGAAGGAGCAGATTCAGGAGCTGTTGGAGAAGGGCTTTGTTCGTCCTAGCTTTTCTCCATGGGGAGCTCCAGTGTTGTTTGTGAAGAAGAAGGACGGCAGCATGAGATTGTGCATTGACTACCGAGAGCTCAACAGAGTCACAGTGAAGAATAAGTATCCGCTACCGAGGATAGAGGATTTATTCGATCAGTTGCAGGGAGCTTCGGTATTCTCCAAGATCGATCTGCGATCTGGTTACCATCAGCTGAGAGTCAGAGATTCAGACGTGTCTAAGACTGCCTTTAGGACACGATATGGGCACTATGAGTTCTTGGTGATGCCCTTTGGGTTGACCAATGCTCCAGCAGTTTTTATGGATCTCATGCATCGTGTCTTCCAGCCGTATCTAGATCAGTTTGTCATTGTATTCATTGATGACATATTGATCTACTCGAGGAGCATCGAGGAGCATACACAGCATTTGCATACAGCCTTGCAGACTTTGAGGGAGCATCGACTGTTTGCAAAGTTCAGTAAGTGTGAGTTTTGGTTGGAGCAAGTGGCGTTTCTAGGCCACATTATTTCTAGGGATGGGATTGCAGTGGATCAGTCCAAGGTGCAGGCAGTGAGGGATTGGGGGATTCCAAAGAATGCTTCGGAGATTCGTAGCTTCTTGGGTTTAGCAGGATACTATAGGAATTTCATCAAGGGTTTTTCCTCTATTGCAGTACCCTTGACTTCCTTGACCAAGAAGAACGCGAAGTATAGTTGGAGTCCAGATTGTCAGAGGAGCTTTGATCAGCTGAAGGATGCACTTACTTCAGCACCGGTGTTAGCTATGACAGTGCCACATGAGGAGTTAGTGGTGTACACCGACGCGTCCAAGCTTGGTTTGGGCGCAGTACTTATGCAGAGTGGCAGAGTTATCGCATATGCGTCGCGACAGTTGAAGATTCATGAGCAGAACTATCCGACGCATGATTTGGAGCTTGCAGCAGTGGTATTTGCGTTGAAAATTTGGAGGCACTATCTTTATGGCGAGAAGTGCAAGATTTTCACAGACCACAAGAGCCTCAAGTACTTCTTCACCCAGAAGGAGTTGAACATGAGGCAGCGCAGATGGCTTGAGGTTGTAAAGGACTATGATTGTGACATTAGCTACCATCCGGGTAAGGCTAATGTAGTAGCAGATGCTTTGAGTCGGAAGTCGTCAGTGGTATCATGTTTGACTGTACAGTTACCACTACAGACCGAGATTCAGATATTTGGTTTGGAGTGCTATCCGAGTGGTCATGCACCGAGCTTGTCAGTGTTGACGGTGCAGCCAGTTCTGCGAGGTCGGATTAGAGAGGGACAGTCCACTGATGAGGAGCTACAGCGATGGAGACAGAGAGATGAGGCCAGAGGTAGTCTCTTGTATACAGTGGAGGATGGCATCGTTCAGTACCGTGGGAGGATGTGGGTACCGAACGTTGATCAGTTGAGATCCGAGATTCTAGCAGAGGCTCATGCATCTCCGTACTCCATTCACCCCGGAAGTACGAAGATGTACCGAGACTTACAGTTATTGTATTGGTGGCCTGGGATGAAGAGTGACATCGGGAGAGTGGTGTCAGAGTGCTTGACTTGTCAGCAAGTCAAAGCAGAGCATCAGCATCCAGCAGGACTTCTTAGACCTCTCCCTATTCCGGAATGGAAGTGGGAGAATATTACGATGGACTTTGTGGTTGGCTTGCCGAGGAGTGCCAGAGGTTGCACAGCGATTTGGGTGATTGTGGATAGACTCACCAAGTCAGCTCATTTCTTGCCGGTGAGGACTAACTATACTTTGACACAGTATGCAGAGCTTTACATTAGAGAGATTGTTAGACTGCATGGCATACCAGTGTCTATTGTGTCAGACAGAGATCCGAGATTCACATCTGCATTTTGGAAGAGTCTGCACACGGCTATGGGGACTAGGCTTCTGTTCAGTACAGCATTTCATCCCCAGACAGATGGTCAGTCCGAGAGAGTGATCCAGGTTCTCGAGGATCTTTTGAGAGCTTGTGTCATCGATTTTCGAGGATCTTGGGAGACTAGACTGCCATTAGTGGAGTTTACCTATAACAACAGCTTTCAGTCGTCTATAGGTATGGCTCCATATGCAGCACTTTATGGGAGGAGATGCAGATCTCCGGTGCATTGGGATGAGGTTGGTGAGCGGATATTGTTGGGTCCGGAGATTGTGCAGCAGACAGGTGACATTGTGACGCAGATTCGAGATAGGATGAGGACTGCGCAGAGTCGGCAGAAGAGTTATGCAGATGTCAGACGACGCGATTTGGAGTTCGCCGTAGGTGATCACGTATTCTTGAAGGTGTCACCTATGAAGGGAGTAGCGCGTTTTGGACGGAGAGGCAAGCTTAATCCGAGATATATAGGGCCATTCGAGATCTTGGAGCGAGTTGGCACGTTGGCCTATCGTTTAGCTCTACCTCCAGGGCTAGCGGCAGTGCACAATGTTTTCCATGTATCCATGCTTCGGAGATATGTCTCCAACCCGTCGCATGTGTTGGATTTCGAGCCCTTACAGTTGCCACCAGATCTTGTTTACGAGGAGAGACCAGTGCGGATCTTGGCTAGGGAGGAGCGGAGGCTTAGGACGCGGGTCATACCGATGGTCAGAGTCCAGTGGCTGAATCACTCGGAGGAGGAAGCTACTTGGGAGACCGAGGAGGATATGAGGACTCGCTACCCGGAGTTGTTCGGGTAAGTACTTTAATTTCGAGGACGAAATTCAATTTAAGGGGGGGAGAATTGTAACACCCGGTATTTTTAATTACATAAATCCGCCTGCATAATTAGGATAATTTATTATTTAAATTTATGATTTATGGGTTAAATAATTATGTGAATTAGTTATGCATGATTTAATTTATTTTTAAGCATTTAACCCATAATTAGTGATTTTTATGATTTTTAGTATTTTTATTATTTAATCGCGTAGACGGGACCGTGGACGGACGAGATGACAACTTTCCACCCAAATTATTTTATGAGCCTTTTTAGAGCCTTAAAATATTATTTTGAGTTTTATTATCTCAAAATTTTTAGTATTTAATTTTATATAATTTTAGGAGTCCGTTTTTATTCAAATTAAGCCAAAATATTGACTTTTTATTATCTTTAAAATTCCCTAAAATTATTATTTCGAGATTTTTTTTAATATTTATGTTAGTTATTATTATTTTTAAAGTTGGGATTTATCTTATTTATGTTATTATCTTCCTATTTCTATTATTAAGCCATTATCTACTTAAAATAATCCCCAAACCCTACGCCCTTCTCCATCCATCAGCCGCCTCCCCTCCATTCTCAATCTTCATCATCAGATAATAATCTCCAAGAAGACTCCATAGCCGATTCTCTTCAAAGTTTTAAGGTTTCTCGTCTCCCGTCGTCCCGGAAACGTCCTACGTGCGTGCTAAATCGATTTCTACGGTGAAAGGCATGATTTCTTCTCCATTTTTCGTTCCCTATCAGTGATAAATAGTGTGCGTGTGTATGCATCAAATTTATTCAAGGAATTTTCAGAAAAACGTTTACTATTGGATGGTTGCACCTTGTTCATGTGATATTTGCATCATGTTCACGTTTTGTTCCTCTCCATGCTTGGTTCGGCTGATGGCTAGTGTTCCAGGGGTGTGTGTACGTGGTCTGGGCTCGGGTGGCTCGAGTGGTTCGAGCCAAACGAGCCCAGGTTGTCACCATGTTCAGTCGGGTGCCATGGCCGAAGCGGTTTAGGGTTTCGGGATTGGAGGCTTCGGGTTCGACGTGCGGTGTGCATGGGGCTCGAACCAAGGTAGGGTTCGAACCGGCAGGACCCTGGGAAGGTCCTGCCGGCGGCGCTCCGGCCGGTCGTGGCCGGAGCAGGGCGGCAGCAGGCGATGAAGGCCTGCTGCCCGAGCATGCGGCGGCCGAGAGGGGAAGGTAAGGGGGGGGGGGTTTCGGGTTAGGGCTCCAGGTGGTTTCCGGGTCGGGTCTTGGGTCCGGGTCGGGTCAGTAGGTTAGTGGGTCGGGTTAAGTGAGTCCGGGTCCGGGTTTGGTGGGCCGGGCTCGAGTCGTTTTATTTTTAAAATATTTTATGAATTAATGGGTTATTGGGTCAAATTTAATTGAAATAAAATTATTTGGACTCCCAAATAATTTTATTTGGACTTTTAAAATTTTAATTAAGATTAGTCCATTAATTTTATGGGCTTTTGGGCCCATAAAAGTTAATGGGCCAGTCTTTGGGTTTTTGGGCCCAATGGGCCAGTTTAAGTGTTATTGGGCTTAGTGTAATTTTAATGGGCTTAATTAATGTAATTGGGCTTAGATTAATTAATTGGGCTTAAAGTTAAGATATTGGGCTTAAGTATGTTAATGGGCCAGATTTAAGTTAATGGGCTTGAGTGTAAGGCCAGCAGTCCAGAACCATCCGTGAGAAAATTGCATGTGTCCTGATTATATATTTAATTATTTTTATGCATTTAAGTTATTTTAATATTTATATGTTAGTAAGAAAATTAAATTAAATATATATGAAGGACACACAATTTATTTAAGTACATGCATTCATGAAATCAATTTTTATGCTATGATTTAATTTCTATGGTTGAGCAAATAAAATATTTTAGGTGGAAATTGAAGTAGTGTGGCCATTTATGGGCAGTTTTCTGCCATTTATGTATGGGCAGTTTCTGCCATTTATGTATGGGTGGTTCGCCACCAGCCTCGTACGATGGTTTCTTAGACTGATCAGTCGCACTATAAGTATGGGTCACACTTACGGATAGGACCATTCGATGTTAAGAAAATAAGTGCTCAACAACTCAGTATGTATGATATTATGTATGTTATGTTATTTATGTTTATTTATGTAAGTTACGTTATGAAATTTTAAGCATGCTCATTCATGTATATGTATGTATTAGTATTAAATTGATTTAAATTATTTTAAACCCTTGTTAGTATGCATGTTGGGCCTCTAGGCTCACTACACTGATATGGTGCAGGTGAGTACGTAGAGGAGCAGGTTACTCCTACCGGTGGTGAGGACGTATGAGCAGCGCTGCAGTAGCCCCGTGACCGTGACAGCTTCTGAGTCACCGTGCATGATGTCATGTGAAACATTTTATTATATTTTTAGTGGTTGAGTTTTATGGGAATATTTTATTAAATGTTTTAGTGCATGCACATATTTTAATTATTTTATTTATGCAGTATATTTTTAATTCTAGGGTTGACTCAGATGTTTATTTATTTTAAAGAATGCATTTTTCTTAAGTATTTAATTGTTTATTTATTTAGTCATGTATTTATTTTAAATATTTTATCTTGTGCATATATGTATGGGCATATATGTACATATTTTTATTTAGTCGTAAAAAAAAAAAAATTTCCGCATATTTATTTATTATAGAGTTAGGGTCGTTTCACATGGTATGGTCCAAAGGCTGGGGCTCGGTCAAGGGGTGTCCTAGGGTGCCTTAGGGTCGAGTGGTTTGAGTGGTTTGAGACAAGGTTGGTCTGAACCGAAACAATATCTTCTGGTTGCATAGAAGGTCGCAGTTTGAGCGGTTTTGGGAGAATGGTTCGTGTGCACTGTATAGGACGGGTTTGAGGGTGATTCCAATTGGGTTAGAACCCCAAGACATAGAGGAAGTTATCTCAGGTAGTTCTCTAGCCAGTGATGGTCGGAGTTGGGCGGCCAAACGGCCGGAATTCCGGCGTCGCGCGCAGCGCGCGAGCAGAAATTAGGCAGATGTTGTTTTGGTTCGTTCTCCTTTGTTAGGATCCTTTTGGGCTGGTTTTTAGCTTTCTGGAAACTTCTTGAAGTCTTCTAGGTGTAGGTGGTGGTTCTCCGGCCATTTGGTGGCCGGAGTAGGGTGGCCGATGCCTCTGAATAGAAGCTGGTCGCAGCCGAGAGTAAGGAACAAGAGGGAAACGGGTTTAGGGTTTTGGGCAGGTCAGGGTCGGGTCTTGGGGCCTGGATCGGGTCTGGTAATTTTTGGGTCGGTTCAGGTTGGTCCGGGTCCGGGTTAGGTGGGCCGGGCTCGAGTATTTTTAATTTTTAAGTGTTTAAGGTTTTAATTGGTTTTTGGGCCAATTAATTAGAAATAAAATTATTTGGGCTTCCAAATAATTTTATTTTGGGCTTTAAATAATTTATTTAAGTTAGCCCAATGATTTTTATGGGCTTTGGAGCCCATGAGAATTTTTGGGTCAGTCATAGGAATTTTTGGGCCAGTCAGTGATTTTATTGGGCCAGTCCAAGAATTTATATGAATTAATTAGTTAATGGGCCTAAATATTTTTATTTAAGCCCAATAATATTTAAGTATTTTATTTTAGTAAAAATTATAATTTTTAAAATTATTTATTTAATTATGGGCTTTAAGTTAGTTAATGAGCTTTAAGTCAGTTAAGGGGTTTAGTAGAGAGACCAGCAGTCTGGACCAATCCATGAAAAATAACTAAGTCCAAAATATATATTTAATTATTTTTATGCATGAAGTTTATATTTTAAGTATAAGTATATTTATTATGAAAAAATCAATTAAATATATATTACGGACAAATTTTCAGTGCATGCATTCATGAAATTTTATATGACATGATTATGATTATGTATGAGTTGAGCAAAAATATTTTCTTGATGAAAATTGAAGTAGTGTAACATAAGGGTGGTTATCCACCATATGATATATGATTTATGAGGTAGTTTACTACCATAGGAGGTGATTTATCACCGCCACGTACGTTGGTTCATGAGACTGATCAGTCGGCACAGATAAGCGTCACACTTATGGATAGGACCATAGACTGTTTCAAAAATACCATGCTCAACTATGTTATGTATGATGAAGAAAGATGATGTTTATGCTTAAGATTTATGATTCAGCATTTATGTTATGAAAAATGTTTCCATGCATGCTCGTGTATCATGTATATGTATTAGTATGATTATGTGATGCATTAGTTTAAACCTTGATATCCAAGTTTAGACATGTTGAGCCCCTAGGCTCACTACGCTTATATGGTGCAGGTGAGTCAGATGATACTTATGTAGCTCCTACCGGTGGTGAGGATGTATGAGCTCACGGAACAGTGGCCCCGTGACCGTTGCAGTTTTTAGATGATGTTTTAAGATACATTTATTTTTATGGCGTTTAGTTTTTAAAACAAGTTTCATATTTCTATTTTATTATTTCCCCATATGAGAGTTTCAAACATGTATTATTTACTATTTTTGTTTCATGCATGAAACCCTTTTTAATTATTTATTTGTTTATTTTTATTTAAATTATTACTAAGAAGTAGTATTTTAATTGCTACGTGTAGCAGTAATTGGTTTTAAATATGATACATATATGTATGAGCATATATGTATTGTTATTATAAAAAAAAATTCCGCATTTAAGTTTTAAGAAGGTCTAGATGTTTCAATTGGTATCAAAGCACAGTCCTTGGAGGGTGTCCATCTGCCACGTGAATCTCAGAAATCTCGCTATCGGTTAGTAAGTTTTAAATTGTTTTTCTTATGATCTATAAGGAGTATATGTAATGATTTAAGATTTCATGTTAGCAAAGTGTTAAAATACTTAGTTATGCATTCCGATTTACGTGAAGAATATGTGGTGATGCAGTATGCCTCAAGACATGTTATACGACAGGTTGACCTCAAGGAATTTTGAATTTGGAAATTTGGTTTTATTTTGTTGAAACTAAGTTTGATATTTAGGTTGTCACTTGAATTTTTTTTGTAGTAACTTATTGATTTTAAGTTAGAATGATTTCATTGGTAAATTATTGGGTTGGTGATGGTAAGAGGTAGCGGGTCTATCAAGAAATTTTTTTTTATGAAGGTGTAGCGATAAATAGAACAATAAAGGTAAATTCCAATAAGAGGCATTATGTTTTTGTGATAGCAATAGAATTATTTCTTGAGTCAAGAGTAGGATTCCTTGCAAGAATAATTAATCGAGGGTTGTATCATTTTCTTATTTGGTGAATTTAAAATGTTACTTTATAGAGTCTAGTATATATTTTTGGAAATTAAGTTCGCATGTGTCAAATTATGCTAGTTGGGTTCACAGATACCGTATTGTCATTCATTTAACTATTAAGGTTTTTCCTTTGACGAAGAAGTCATGATTTTCTTGGAGATGACACTTGTACCATAATGTTATAGTTTGATGGTTTGAGGTTTTAAGTTTGTACTCTTAATTATATGAGGTATGAATTGATGATAAGTATGTTTTGTATTAGATTCTTGAATCTTTGAGAATAAAAAAAATAATCGTGGAGTTAGTTTGATAAAGAATTGGGTAATCTTTGATAAGAATTAAGGGTTCGCATGGTTGGTGTTACCAAGTAAGCTGTATAGGGTTTGACGTTCAAGTCACTAAATTTAAATAAATAGATTTGGGAACTTGTCAGCCTGACTTATAGATATTGTGATGACTGAATGATAAAGGTGTAAATTTTTATAGGCTTGTGTAATTGGTCAGGTGTGGCATAACATTTGTTATAAAATTTTGGTTTCGATGTCAAGTGTAATATAAGCTTTAGATATGACCTAAGAGTTGAAGATATATATATATATATATATATATATATATATATATATATATTATGGAGTGAGTTCTTTTGTTAAGAGTTGAGTCATTTGAGAATTTGGATTGTTAGTTCTACGCTTGTATGGGTAGTTGAAGCACTTGAAATAATCACGAGTCAGCGTAATGACTTGATATTATAACTGTTATCTCGATACTTTCGTTTTACGTTGGGGTTAATTGTATATAAGTATTTGTATGGATGTTCTTTCAATATCCTTGAGTTGTATAAACTTGAATTATTGGGTCATGTTATAGGAGTGTCTCCACCAAGATTTTTGGGATGCATGAGCAAAAAGGTACTGGTTGTGTTTTGACTGTACATGGGACCAACATGTATTACTTGTGAGCGGATTATTCAGTTTATTAGGTAATTGACTTAGTATTTTGATTTTGAGGAGTTCAGATTCCATGGACTATAAATAGAGGCAACTAGGAAATGATATGGAATTAACTATTGAATGTTATATTATTATGCTATTTAGAGACGATGACATGTAAATACTATTCGGGGAATTTCACTCCTCCAATAGGAGAATCTAAGTGCCTTAAGCCTAAACTAACAACAGAATTAGAATTCATATATTTTAAGCATATTCCTAACGTTAGGAGAATTTATGTTGTGCATGACGTTTGACACTAAATTCACTTTTTGGGTTTCATGGATTTATAGCACTCGAGATTTAAGATTTTCAAGCGTTCGATAGTTGAAAGTGTAGTGGTAAATGGATAAGTTGAAGAAAATTGCGATGAATGGCAGATGTTCGACTCAAAGATGTTTAACTTGTTATAGAAGGCTAGAGTGTGGATAATATTTGCAAGTTGAATTTATTGGGGTTGATATTGTAATCATATGCTTTAATAAGTAAACTTGGGAACAAAAGTTCGGCTCACGAATGTTGGAGGATTGATAAGTAGAGTGTATAAGCATATAAAATCAGTCAAGTTTTGGCATAGTGTGATTGTTGTGTTTAGGAAAAAATGATTAGTAAAGTTAATATTTTGTTTATCAGAGTGCGCAGCAGAAGCATGACTTTTGGGATACTGAAACTTGGGAACTAGATGGGTGATCGTGGATAGACTCACCAAGTCAGCTCATTTCTTGCCGGTGAGGACTACTTACTCGTTGACACAGTATGCAGAGCTTTATATCAAGGAGATTGTTAGACTGCATGGCATACCAGTGTCGATAGTATCAGACAGGGATCCGAGATTTACATCTGCTTTCTGGAAGAGTTTGCACACACCATTGGGGACTAGATTATTATTCAGTACAACGTTCCATCCCCAGACAGATAGTCAGTCTAATAGAGTGATCCAGGTTCTTGAGGATCTACTGAGAGCTTGTGTCATCGACTTTCAGGGCTCTTGGGAGACTAGATTACAGTTGGTGGAGTTTACCTATAACAACGGCTTTCAGGCATCTATAGGTATGGCTTTTTATGCAGCTCTCTACGGGAGGAGATGCAGATCTCCCGTGCATTGGGATGAGGTTGGCGAGAGGATTCTACTTGGTCCCGAGATTGTACAGCAGACTGCAGACATTGTGATTCAGATTCGGAATCGTATGAGGACTGCTTAGAGTCGTCAGAAGAGTTATGCTGATACTCGACGACGGGATCTCGAATTTGCTGTTGGCGATCATGTGTTTCTAAAGATATCACCTATGAAAGGGGTGATGAGATTTGGTCGAAGAGGTAAGCTGAATCCGAGGTATATTGTGCCTTTTGAGATCTTGGAGAGAGTTGGCACGTTGGCCTACTGTTTGGCTTTGCCACTAGGACTTGCAGCAGTGCACAACGTCTTTCATGTATCCATGCTTCGGAGATACGTCTCGAATCCGGCGCATGTACTAGATTACGAGCCTTTGCGGTTAGCACCGGATCTAGTATTTGAGGAGAGGCCTGTTCAGATCCTAGCCAGAGAGGAGCGGAGATTGAGGATGCGGGTCATACCAATGGTCAATGTCCAGTGGCAGAATCATTCCGAGGAAGAAGCCACTTGGGAGACCGAGGCAGACATGAGGACTCGCTACCCGGAGTTATTCGAGTAAGTACTTTAATTTCGAGGACGAAATTCAATTTAAGAGAGGGAAAATTGTAACACCCGAAAATTTTAAAACGTAAATCCGCTTGCATAATTAGGATAAATTAATTTTTTAATTAAGGGTTAAATGTATTTATGTGATATTATGTGATTTATATGCATGATTTAATTTATTTTAGCATTTAACCCATAATTATGGAAATTCTAGATTTTTAAGGAATTTAATATTTTGATCGCGTAGACGGGACCGCAGACGGACGAGATACCAAAATTCTTAGCCAAAAATATTTTATGAGTTTTATGAACCTTAAAATAATATTTTAAGGTATTTTGTCAAGAAAATTTTAGTATTTACTTATATATTTATTTAAGAATTGATTTTTGGCCAAAATAAGTCATTTTAATGACTTTTATTGATCTTTAAAAATCCTTTAATATTATATTTCGGGATTTATTATTATATATCAGATTAGTATGTGAGGACCTCGGGTTTCTAATCTCATCTTAGGACAACTAATGATTAATTAAACAATTAATCAAATATTAAAAGAATAATCAAAGGAAGGCATAAAAAATTTTATTTTATTTTTTAAAATTTTGGTCAGGATCGATCCTCGGAACTTCCAGGATCAATCCTGGGACTTTAGAAAAGTTTCTGCCCAGCATCATTTTGTGCCAGGATCGATCCTGTGAAATTCCAGGATCGATCCTGGAGCTCTGTTCTGAAAAAAAATAATGTTTTAGAAGAATTCTGGTGCTGTCAAATTCGTGCACCAACAATCTAATTCACCAAAGATCAATTCAAAACATGGTACATCAATTCTAAAACATGCATAACAACATGTATAAAGTTTCAAACATATAATCATGCGATTCTTACATCAACGAATAACATAAAATGCAAGAAAACTACAAGTTATTCAATCTTCATAAATCAACTTCAGGTTCCAAGTTCTCTTGCTAAGTTGATGCTATCAATCTATTATATATCATCTTCAAACCCGAGTCCACACTTGCTAAGTCTCGCTCCCAAGCTGTCAATATTCTCTCAACCAAGCTCCTGCCCCACCTGTTGCAATGCACACATACATAACAAAGCAACAGCCGGATAAACTCCGGTGAGAAACATATTTCCCAGTAAAAGCAACTAACATGAAAATCAAGTTATATATCAAACTCATGATATAAATAAAAGACAATGCATGATTAAAAATAGGCTTCTCTCAAGAAATCTCTCGTTTCATCGGTTGGGATCCCGAGAAGAAGATATCATAACTAACCACCGACTCTCCCGATCGAGGTGGGGCTACTTATCTTGCTTCTCTAGACTTTGAAGCCACTATATATGCAAATCAGACGCTAGGCTAAGTCAACCACCCAGGCCATACATATATAATCCCTCAAATCGTCTAATCGAACGCTTCCGTTCATTTCAAAATCAAGGAATCAGTTTCAAGATGAATGCAACATATAAAATCAATATAGCATTCATTCACATCATAGTCTCATTCAAGAATTCATATAAGAGCAAGTAATCAAATAAGTATGTGATTTAGGGAACTCGATACAAACCATCTCGAGTTATAATCCCATTCAAGTAGTAGTCCACTTTTACCTTCGTATTCTTCTGTTCTGAATTCTTCAAATCTGAACTACAACCTCAAAACATTCACATCAAGCTTCGTTCAATTCATTCATTTCAGAATCGAGTCAAAATCATCAACACATCTTCAATCAAATTCATTTCAAACCTCAAGCGAACTTCCTCGATTCACAATCCGACCTCTTGAGTTGATTGAGCTCATAGCACGTCTGAAATGTAAAGATTACCATGTAACAAAATCAGTATACAATCCCAAGATCATTGGCTCAATCGTAGACTATCAGTATGGTTTTAAAACATAACCGAGCATCGTAGCGATTGACAATCGGGAATCGTTACGATATTGAATTTATTTCTAATTCCAACTCCATTCATACGGCTTTTCATATCCGTTCATTATCATTAAACTCTTCATACCAACATCTATAATCATAAAAATATTAAAGAACATCTCATCTCGATAATCAGCTATCAAACTAGTCTCAAAACATGAATCGACGGCGTAGCGATTAAAAACTCGGTAACCGACTTAATATCGAATTCGAACTCAACTTCATATCAGCATGTATATATCGAGACCAGCCAAATACCATCATATTCAAAAGCTACATAAGCCGACATACATGATGGAATTCATGATTAAGTTCATTCAACATCAAATCGTCGATTCGGTTTCAATATCGGAATGAATAACATGCACGAACACAAAACTAATATCAAGTTCTGATCTCTGCTCATAACTGATTTTGAAATCTATCAAATACATCATAATACTTACACGAGATCGAAGCCCTCGTCGCAAGGATTCCAAAACATCTTTCGTAATTGAAATCGGACGAGCGGATCAAAAGTTACGGCGTTTTGAACAATCAAATTTCAAAGGAAATGAAAATGTCTCGGCTCTCTGTTCTAACTTCAACTTTTCTGAAGGAAATCTGAGTTATACACGTGCATATCCTGATAATCTTAGTTAAAATCGGATATGTATTGCATAATTGAAATTTAGTCCCTCAAGTCTTCATTAATTGCAATTCAGTCCTCGGCCTTCGTTTTAATTCAATTTCAATCCAAAATAATTTAAGAATATTAGAATTTAAATCGAAACTCTAAATATTACCAAATTAAATATATTCGGATTAATCAAATAATCCCGGCCTTTTGCATTTTAAGCCCTTAAAACTTTGATATTTGCAAATCAGTCCCTGATCGAATTGTATCTTCAAAATTAATCTTCTTTAATTCCCGAAACATGGAATTTAATCTTAAATTCCATAAATATTCAAATCGAATATTTATTCTTTTAATTTAAGAATTCTCGGAATTTAATTCTCAAAATCCGTAAATTTTCAAATTAAATATTTTCGGCTCGGAAATTAAATCTATCATTTTCATAACTTCTCAAATCAATATTAGCCCATAATATGGAATTTAATTCTCAAATCCCATAATTAATAATTTAATATTTTCGGGCCTTACAAGTAGGTATTTTTAAAAGTTTAAAATCTTATATTTATGTTATATTATCTACCTCATTAATTTATATTAGTTATTATCCTAAATTAATCCTAATTATCAAAATTTAAAAAACTAAAGCCTACCCTACCCTAAACTCAATCAGCTGACTCCATCCTTCTCTCCATTCTCTTCTTCACGTTTTCTTCAGATTTCACAATCGCCATAGCCGACCAAGCTTGATCTTCGTAGATTTTTGGTCCGTTCGTCGTCCCGGAGTCTCGTAAACGCATCAATCTCCTTTCAAAGATTAAAAGGCATGTCTAAAACTTTTATTTGGCCACCATATAAGCTATTACTCTTGCATGATGTGTTTTATTTCAGATTTTTCATGGAAATTTCGAGTTTATGCATGTATGCCTTATATTGATGCATGTTCTTGCTTGATTGGTCATGACTCGCGTTTTTGCCAAGCATGGTATGGTCCAGAGGCTGGGGCTTGGTCAAGGGGTGTCCTAGGGTGCCTTAGGGTCGAGTGGTTTGAGTGGTTTGAGCCAAGGTTGGTCTGAACCGAAACAAAATCTTCTGGTTGCATAGAAGGTCGCAGTTTGAGCGGTTTTGGGAGAATGGTTCGTGTGCACTGTATAGGACGGGTTTGAGGGTGATTACAATTGGGTTAGAACCCCAAGACATAGAGGAAGTTATCTCAGGTATTTCTCTAGCCAGTGATGGTCGGAGTTGTGCGGCCGAAAGGCCGGAAGTCCGGCGTCGCGCACAGCGCGCGAGCAGAAATTAGGCAAATTTTGTTTTGGTTCGTTCTCCTTTGTTAGGACTCCGTTTGGGCTGGTTTTTAGCTTTCTGGAAACGTCTTGAAGTTTTCTAGGTGTAGGTGGTGGTGCTCTAGCCATTTGGTGGCCGGAGTAGGGCGGCCGATGCCTCTGAACAGAAGCTGGTCGCAGCCGAGAGTAAGGAACAAGAGGGAAACGGGTTTATGGTTTTGGGCAGGTCAGGGTCGGGTCTTGGGGCCTGGATAGGGTTTGGTAATTTTTGGGTCGGTTCAGGTCAGTCCGGGTCCGGGTTAGATGGGCCGGGCTCGAGTATTTTTAATTTTTAAGTGTTTAAGGTTTTAATTGGTTTTTAGGACAATTAATTAGAAATAAAATTATTTGGGCTTCCAAATAATTTTATTTTGGGCTTTAAATAATTTATTTAAGTTAGCCCAATGATTTTTATGGGCTTTGGAGCCCATGATAATTTTTGGGTCAGTCATAGGAATTTTTGGGCCAGTCAGTGATTTTATTGGGCCAGTCCAGGAATTTATATGAATTAATTAGTTAATGGGCCTAAATATTTTTATTTAAACCCAATAATATTTAAGCATTTTATTTTAGTAAAAATTATAATTTTTAAAATTATTTATTTAATTATGGGCTTTAAGTTAGTTAATGAGCTTTAAGTCAGTTAAGGGGTTTAGTAGAGAGACCAGCAGTCTGGACCAACCCATGAAAAATAACTAAGTTCGGAATATATATTTAATTATTTTTATGCATGAAGTTTATATTTTAAGTATTAGTATATTTATTATGAAAAAATCAATTAAATATATATTACGGACAAATTTTCAGTGCATGCATTCATGAAATTTTATATGACATGATTATGATTATGTATGAGTTGAGCAAAAATATTTTCTTGATGGAAATTGAAGTATTGTGACATAAGGGTGGTTATCCACCATATGATATATGATTTATGAGGTAGTTTACTATCATAGGAGATGATTTATCACCGCCACGTACGTTGGTTCATGAGACTGATCAGTCGGCACAGATAAGCGTCACACTTATGGATAGGACCATAGACTGTTTCAAAAATACCATGCTCAACTATGTTATGTATGATGAAGAAAGATGATGTTTATGCTTAATATTTATGATTCAGCATTTATGTTATGTAAAATGTTTCCACGCATGCTCGTGTATCATGTATATGTATTAGTATGATTATGTGATGCATTAGTTTAAACCTTGATATCCAAGTTTAGACATGTTGAGCCCCTAGGCTCACTACGCTTATATGGTGCAGGTGAGTCAGATGATACTTATGTAGCTCCTACCGGTGGTGAGGATGTATGAGCTCACGGAACAGTGGCCCCGTGACCGTTGCAGTTTTTAGATGATGTTTTAAGATACATTTATTTTTATGACGTTGAGTTTTTAAAACAAGTTGCATATTTTTATTTTGTTATTTCCCCATATGAGAGTTTCAAACATGTATTATTTACTATTTTTGTTTCATGCATGAAACCATTTTTAATTATTTATTTGTTTATTTTTATTTAAATTATTACTAAGAAGTAGTATTTTAATTGCTACGTGTAGCAATAATTGGTTTTAAATATGATACATATATGTATTGTTATTATAAAAAAAAATTCCGCATTTAAATTTTAAGAAGGTCTAGATGTTTCAATCAACCTCCAGCCAGAGAGGGAATAAATTGAACAACCGACAAATCTGCAGCCCCTTCAGGACCGCCAACAACTCCGCCCGATTATTTGTCCCCTGTCCTATAGAATCGTGAAACGCAACAATAGGATGCCCCCAATTATTTCTAACTATGCCCCCAATACTCGAATATCCTCCCAATTTCGAGCATCCATCTATATTAAGTTTAAAAAAACCAAACTGCAGGTGGAATCCAACGCACCATTCGAATAGTAATTTTCCAAAAGAAACGCGGAGTCAAAGCCCACTGGTTCGCCACCTAACCTAACCCGCTCCAGTGCACCGCCTTCAGTAAACCTGCATGATCAATCGAGCCAATATAATCATCAATTTTACGAATAATCCTGCTGGCTAGGATACGAACTCCTCTATGCTTATGTTCATTCCTGGCTTTCCAGAGAAACCAAATAATGAGATATGGCAAAAGTTCCCTAATATGTCCCTCCTTCCGCCAAATCAACCTCACTCTCCACTGATTAAAAAGATAAGGATTCTGGATACCGAAGATTCGAGCATAATGATTCCAGACAAAAAACGCCGGAACACTATCATAAAAAATGTGTCCAAATGTTTCCTGCCCCTGACAACATTGACATAACGACGCCAAAGAAAGCCCTCTATCCTGCAAAATATCAACTGGCAGTCTGCGAAAAAACCAACGTGATATGAATTCTTAATGTATGGAAGGCAAACATGACTATATTAAAATCGTACCCTCAATCCAATAACAAAAGAAATCAAGAAATTTGCCCAATCTTGAAACAAGTAAAAAGTTTTGGGTTAACCACCTCTAGCTTACAACGAAACTAGCAACAGTAACCACGAAGAAAAACAATTGATCACAACGGGACCTTCAGAAAACCTGTTTCTGACAACCCACAAGGATAATCAATCGACAAACGCCACAAAGCTATGAAACTTTGATAAGTTTGATTTTTGGGTTAGAAAAAGCTTAATAAAATTCTAGAGAGAATTTTGTATGGAATAATCAATAATCTGAAATCTTAATTGTCCTTCAAATAATGAATGTTGTAGTATTTATATTACAACCCAAAATATTGAAAGATAATGCAAAATAAATCAAAAAGATATCAAAGATATCTCCTAAAGTTTCCTAGTAGGAATAAAAGACCTAAAATAAGCAAAATAATGCCAAAATATTAAAAATCCCGAACACACACACAAAACACCTTCGGTGCGTGTAAAATAATCGGGGTGGGCGCGCTAGGGCTAAGCGCGGGCGCGCCTTTTTTGCGCAGGGCAAGGCGCGGGCGTGCCAATTGTAAGGCGTGGGCGCGCCGAGAGCTCGCACAATTCTTCGTCAATTTGGCATCCGTAAGCGCGGACGCGCGATCAAGGGGCACGGGCGCGCTTCTTCTTCATAAAATAAGGGCGCGGGCGCGCGAGTCTGGGGCGCGGGCGCGCCTGGGCTGCGAACAAGGTCTTCAATTTCTTCACTTTCTTGACCGCCTTTGACCTCAATACGGTGATAACTACCTCCAAATTGAATATCAAGAAATCCAACGCCCTCTTGCGACTTCAACATCAAGGATTGAAGTGCTTCCTTGAACTTCTGAGCTCGGCCTCTCGTAACCGGTCCTCGTGGCATCTCCAACGGATCCTTAGTCACTTTATCAGCATGCGAGCCATCCATGATCGCATCATCCTCCCCTTCTTGAAAAGAATTTGTCCTCAAATCTTGTTCGTCACCTACATCAAACGGAGATAAGTCAGAAACATTGAAAGTAGCACTGACATTATACTCACCTGGCAAATCTAATTTGTAGGCGTTGTCGTTGATGCGCTCTAATACTTGAAACGGTCCATCGCCTCTAGGTAGAAGCTTGGAGCGCCGTTTTTCAGGAAACCGCTCTTTCCTCAAATGCAACCACACCCAATCTCCTGGTTCAAACACAACTCTCTTCTTTCCCTTATTTGTTTGCTTTGTATACTGCAAATTCTTTTTCTCAATGTTCGCCTTCACTTTTTCATGTAAATTTCTCACAAATTCCGTCTTTTTCTTACCATCCATGTTAAACCTTTCACTCATAGGCAAAGACATCAAATCCAATGGGGTTAAAGGATTAAAACCATACACAATTTCAAATGGTGAAAAATTTGTAGTAGAATGCACACTACGATTATATGCAAACTCCACAAATGGCAAACATTCTTCCCAACTCTTCAAATTCTTTTTAATTATAGCACGCAACAAAGTTCCTAATGTCCTATTAACAACCTCAGTTTGACCATCCGTTTGAGGATGACATGTAGTCGAAAATAGTAATTTAGTACCAAGCTTGCACCACAATATTTTCCAAAAGTAACTCAAGAAACGAGTATCTCTATCAGAAACAATACTCCTAGGCATGCCATGCAATCTGACAATTTCATTAAAGAACAAGTCCGCAACATGAGATGCATCATCAAATTTATGACAAGCAATAAAATGAGCCATTTTCGAAAATCTATCAACCACCACAAACACAGAATCCCTCCCCTTCTTAGATCTTGGTAATCCTAAAACAAAATCCATCGAAATATCTACCCATGGTTCACTAGGAACAGGAAGTGGGGTATACAATCCATGCGGTTGTGTCTTAGACTTAGCTTTCCTACAAGTCACACATCTCTCACAAATACTCTCAACATCATGCTTCATATGTGGCCAATAAAATTTTCATACAAAGTATCATAAGTTTTAGCCACACCAAAATGCCCCATCAAACCACCCCCATGTGATTCCCTAACAAGTAATTCACGTATGGACGATTTAGGAACACACAATTTATCTTCCTTAAACAGATATCCATCATGCATGAAAAATTTATCCTTCGGACCATGCAAACATGACACATAAATCTCACCAAAATCATGATCATTGGCATACAACTCCTTCACATACTCAAATCCCAAAAACTTAGAGTCCAGAGTAGATAGAAGCACATACCTTCGTGATAGAGCATCTGCTACCACATTTTCTTTCCCTTGCTTGTACTTGATAATATAGGGAAAAGTCTCCACAAACGCCACCCACTTGGCATGCCTCTTGTTCAGCTTTTGTTGTCCTTTGAGATGTTTTAAAGACTCATGATCCGTATGAATCACAAATTCTTTTTGCCTCAAATAATGCTGCCACGTTTCAAGCACACGAACCAAGGCATAGAATTCCTTGTGGTAGGTAGGATAATTCAACGCTGCTCCACTTAGCTTCTCACTAAAGTATGCAATTGGTCGTCCACCTTGCATCAACACACCGCCAATTCCTACACCTGACGCATCACATTCAATTTCAAAAGTATTAGAAAAATCAGGTAATACAAGTAAAGGAGCATTAATTAATTTCTGCTTAATGATATCAAAAGACTTCTCTTGCTCCTCGTTCCAATGGAATGGAACGTTCTTCTTGATCACTGCAGTCATATGAGCCGCCAAAGTGCTGAAGTCTTTTACAAATCTCCTATTGAAACTTGCAAGACCATGAAAACTCCGAACTTGGCCAATTGAAGTAGGTGTTGGCCAATCTCGAATTGCACTTACCTTGTCCTCATCAACTTTGACTCCTTGAGCACTCACAACAAAACCAAGAAACACAAGTTCTTTTGTACAAAACACACACTTTTTCAAATTAGCATACAAATTCTCAGCCTTTAGTGTGATTAGCACAATTCTCAAGTGTTCAACATGCTCATTCAAATTTTTTCTATACACCAAGATATCATCAAAGTATACCACAACAAATTTTCCAATATAAGCACGCAAGACATGATTCATCAATCTCATAAAAGTATTAGGTGCATTAGTTAACCCAAATGGCATAACCAACCACTCGTACAATCCATATTTCGTTTTGAAAGTAGTTTTCCACTCATCTCCTTCTCTTATCCTAATTTGATGATAACCACTTTTCAAATCAACTTTACTAAAAATGCTAGAACCATGCAATTCATCCAACATATCATCTAGCCTAGGAATAGGATGCCTATACTTGATGGTAATATTGTTAATGGCTCTACAAATAACACACATTCTCCATGAACCGTCTTTCTTAGGCACTAACAAAACAGGTACAGCACAAGGAGACATCGACTCACGCACAAACACCTTATCGAGAAGTTCACTTACCTGCCTTTGTAGCTCTTTTGTTTCCTCAGGATTAGTCCTATAAGCTGGATGATTCGGTAACGCACTTCCGGGCACAAGATCAATTTGATGCTCAATTTCCCTCAAAGGTGGTATCCTTGAGGTAAATCCTCCGGAAATAATTCTTCAAATTCCTGCAAGAGAGAAACAACATTGCTCGGAAGATTTCCGGTTATATCACTTGTGTTAAGGAGAATCTCCTTATAGAAAATCAACACAAGTGGAGTATGCACATGTAAAATCTCTCGCAACTCACTCTTTTGGGCCATATATATTTTTTTATCGGCCTCTTTCCTCTCAATTTTTTTCTCATCTTTTTTCCTTTCATTCTTTTTTTCTAAGGCCACCTCACTTTTTTGTTCACTCTTTTTTTCGGCCTCTTCTCTCTTTTTCTTTTTCAAATGATCCTCCAACACTTGCTTTGGAGTCATAGGCAAGAATACAACAGAGTCTTTTTTCATAGTAAAAGAATAACGATTTTTAAAACCGTCATGTATCACCTTCCTATCAAATTGCCACGGTCTTCCTAGCAAAATATGACAAGCTTGCATAGGAACAACATCACACAATACTTCATCCTCATATTTACCAATTGAGAAAGGCACTAAAACTTGTCTAGTCACTCTCACCTCCGAACTATCGTTAAACCACTGCAATTTATATGGTTGAGGATGCTTTAAAGTAGGCAAACTCAACTTTTCAACAAGCTCACTACTTGCCACATTAGTACAACTACCCCCATCAATGATGACACTACACACTTTGTTTTTCACGAAACATCTAGTATGAAACAAATTTTCCCTTTGATTTTCTTCCTCCTCTTTTTGTTGCACATTCAACACTCTCCTAGTCACCAACAACTCTCCAACCACCGCATCATATCCCTCATCATTGGGATCCTCCAACGCAGGCATACTATCATAATTCTCCTCCTCACTCTCCGACTCAAACTCACCACAAGCATTCATTATCATAATTTTTTTATTCGGACACTGACTAGCAATATGACCAAGACCTTGACATCGAAAGCATTTAATGTCCCTAGAACGATTATTAGGAGTTTCAAATTTACCTTGCACTCCTTGCTTTGGTGTTTCTTGCTTGGTGTCGATTTTTGGTTTGGACACCGGCTTGGCATCCTCTCGTTTGCCAACGTTTGGACGCCAAGGAGTAGAAGAACCCACAACAGTAGAGTTTCGACCCATACCTCTCCTTTTGAGTTGTTGTTCCACTTTCATGGCCAATTGTACCATCTCCTCAAGATCCATGCAATGTCTAAGCTCCACTTGGTCTTGAATCTCCCTATTCAAACCACATAAGAAACGAGTCATAGTTGCTTCACGATCCTCTTCAATATTAGCTCGAATCATGGTGACCTCCAACTCCTTGAAGTAATCCTCAACACTCTTCGAACCTTGCTTCAAATTTTGTAAACGCCTAAACATATCATGATAGTAGTAATTAGGCACAAATCTCTTCCGCAATATTTTCTTCATCTCCTCCCATGTCTCAATGGGACGCTCTCGATTCCTCCTCCTAGAAGTAACAAATTGATCCCACCAAATGAGAGCATAATCCACAAACTCAACCACCGCCATTTTTATTTTTTTCGCATCATTGTAGTTGTGGCAATCAAACACCGATTCAACTCTCATCTCCCACTCCAAATAAGCCTCTGGATCAGATTTCCCATGGAACGAAGGAATCTTCATCTTAATCCCACTAATATTCTCATCCTCTCGACTCCCTTCGATGTATCTTCCTCTCACAGCTCCTCTTCTATTTCTTTCACCCTCATGAACCCTCCTATTTCTACCTCAATTTTCACCCAAACTCTCTTCATCCTCTCCACCATCATCATCTTCCTCAAATATTTTCTTTTTATTTTTACCATCACCTCCACTAACTTCAAGCTTATCCAACTTCTCATGTATTGGCCCCAAAGCCGCCATCATCATCTTGGTCAATTCATCCATTTGACCTTGATAAAAGTTTTGGCTAGAAGAACTCATCGTACCTGCAAGAAAACGTTAGTAATAAAATTACCTCACACAAATTCTCACAATTCACTCCAAAGAATTCACTCAACCACTCTTTTTTTTTCACTCAATTTATGCAGGCTTTTGCTTTATGTAGAATTCAATCAAACTTTCAAGTTTACAACTCGTAGACACTTGAAGATTGACTCTTGAAGACTGACAAAAACAAGATGAAAAATTTTTATGAACACTCAAATTTTGACTTGAACCCAAGGATGAACAATTGACAACAAGTTATCTTGCTTCTTCAATATTTCTTTTGTTTTTTTTTTTGAAGCTTTCGATCCTTTCTATTTTTTTTGATCGATTTTTTTTTTATAACTTGTAGCACAAGACACGAGACTTGGATAACAAGTTTGAAAGAAAAGACACAAAAATTCGACGAAGGAAATATTCCAACGAAGAACGATGAAGAACGGGTAAGAAGAACGAAGAACGCGAAGAACAGAGATAGATGAAGAGAGATACTTACTTGATTCAAAACCTTTGTTTTGATACCAAATGATATGAATTCTTAATGTATGGAAGGCAAACACGACTATATTAAAATCGTACCCTCAATCCAATAACAAAAGAAATCAAGAAATTTTCCCAATCTTGAAACAAGTAAAAAGTTTTGGGTTAACCACCTCTAGCTTACAACGAAACTAGCAACAGTAACCACGAAGAAAAACAATTGATCACAACGGAACCTTCAGAAAACCTGTTTCTGACAACCCAAGAGGATAATCAATCGACAAACGCCACAAAGCTATGAAACTTTGATAAGTTTGATTTTTGGGTTAGCAAAAGCTTAATAAAATTCTAGAGAGAATTTTGTATGGAATAATCAATAATCTGAAATCTTAATTGTCCTTCAAATAATGAATGTTGTAGTATTTATATTACAACCCAAAATATTGAAAGATAATGCAAAATAAATCAAAAAGATATCAAAGATATCTCCTAAAGTTTCCTAGTAGGAATAAAAGACCTAAAATAAGCAAAATAATGCCAAAATATTAAAAATCCCGAACACACACACAAAACACCTTCGGTGCATGTAAAATAATCGGGTCGGGCGCGCTAGGGCTAAGCGCGGGCGCGCCGAGAGCTCGCATAATTATTCGTCAATTTGGCATCCGTAAGAGCGGGCGCGCGATCAAGGGGCGCGGGAGCGCTTCTTCTTCGCAAAATAAGGGCGCGGGTGCGCGAGTCTGGGGTGCGGGCGTGCCTGGGCTGCGAACAAGGTCTTCAATTTCTTCACTTTCTTGACCGCCTTTGACCTCAATACGGTGATAACTACCTCCAAATTGAATATCAAGAAATCCAACGCCCTCTTGCGGCTTCAACATCAAGGATTGAAGTGCTTCCTTGAACTTCTGAGCTCGGCCTCTCGTAACCGGTCCTCGTGGCATCTCCAACGGATCCTTAGTCACTTTATCAGCATGCGAGCCATCCATGATCGCATCACAACGCCAACAAAAAATCGACATGGATGGCTTCAAAAGTTTGGACCAACAGCCGGAGAACTACCCATTCGGCTGTGCTTTGCTCCTCACAAGATCCCAAGAAGATTTAACCAAAAATATACCATTATGTGAAGGAATCCAAATATCCCTATCTACATATGTAAGATTAATAGGAACCTCCATAATCTGATCAGCCACTTCCTGAGTTACAACCGAAAGGAGCTTCTCCAAATTCCACTCTCTCTCATCACAGAACCATTTAACCAATCTGTTAGGCAGCCCATGTACCGGACACCTTGAAGCCAAAGGACCATCCGGAGACCAGGAATCAAACCAGAAACTCAACTCACCTGCGCCAATCGCCCAACCAATCTCCTTCTCTGCTCGCTGCCTGATCTTCATCATTCTTCTCCAAGTCGGAGAAACACGTTGTAAAATCCGAAAATCAGCCGGAGGATACCTCTTACAATATCTGATATGCAAAAAATCACTCCAGATGGATTTCACTGTTCTGAACGGGACCCATAATTTAATTGAAAAGGCCGTGACTATATCCTTCAATCTCCGAATACCAAGACCCCCTTCCGAAAATGGGAGGCACACTTTCTTCTAAGAAATCCAATGAATTTTATGATCCCTATTCTTTGATCCCCACAGAAAATTAGCACAAATCATTTCCAATCGATGAATCACAGTTCCCGGGGGCTGTAAGACCTGGAATAAGTAAATAGGCATGGAGCAAAGCACACTTTTAATAAGAACCAGCCTACTACCGAAAGATAACAATTTTGTTTCCCATCCTTGCAGTCTCCTGTTTGCACTTGCAATAATATGATCAAAATAAAGACTTTTACGAGGCCCCAGATACAGCGGAGCACCAAGATGTCGAAGAGGTAAATCCCCTTCTCTAAATCTAGTAATAGACAAATACTGCCCCTTCCTTGCCGCTGAAAAATCATTAGCAGTGATGAGACCACTTTTGGCATTATTAATCAATTGACTCGAACACTGCTCATAGTGATAAAGGAAATTCCTAACCCACTTAACACTCGAAATAGCTCCATTCAAAAAGATGATCAGATCATCAGCATACACCAGATGAGATAAAATCAAAGAGCGACCTGTGTTAAACATCATGCTCTTAAACCGATTGAAAATAAAGTCCAGCCCTCGAGAAAGATATTCTGCCGCACAAATAACAAAGGAGATAAAGGATCTCTTTGTCGGAGACCTCTCTTGGATGCAAAAAAGCCAGACAGATTCCCATTAATATTAACCGAGAACCAACAGTTACTGATGCACCGAGAAATCCTACTGCCAATAACATCAGAAAACCCCAAAGCCTGAATCATCTGTAACAAAAAAACTCCACTGAACTCGATCATAAGCTTTAGCCATATCAATCTTCACGATCAAATTCCCTCCCCGGGTCGCATAATTTAGATGATTAACCATTTCCTGAGCCATCAAAATATTGTCAGAAATTAATCTCCCAGAAATAAAACCACTCTGAGAAGGAGAAATAATCCTAGACAAAACATATCTTTATTTCTCGTCATGAGATTTCTAGCACCACTATCCAAGTACCACAGATTTTTTGATTATTTGACACCATTTTGAGAGTAAAACAAAACCTCATTACTCTCCTTTGAAAAATTTGTTGCGTCATCTTTTTTATCGTTATTTTGAATCCAACAATCCCTTTGGGAATTATTAGGAATTTTGCATATCTTGCATTTAAAATAACAATCATTTGACTCATGATTTGGCTTTTTGCAAATAATGCAAGATCGAGAGTTACCGTATTGTTGTGATGCCTTGTCTTTCCAATTGTTTTGCTTCTCATTTTTCTACCACTTGCTGAATTTTACTTTATTGTATTTCAAACCTCCATTGTTAGAATCTCCATGATTTCTTGAAACTGCTTCTGATGCTTGCTTAGATTGGAAGGCTTTATCTGTCGATGGAGTACTCGAACGGTTAATTCTTTGCCCATGTGAGAGAAGTGAACCTGTCAATTCATACGCGACCGTTTTTGACAAGTCCTTTGATTTTTCGATCGCAGCAGCGGCATGATCGAACTTGGGATGAAGGCTTTGACATGAGTCATTTTACGTGTTTTATTGCATCGTTTTGCATTTTTTTTGCTTGTGTTTTGCATGATTTCATGTTGTTAAGGTCATTCATGTTTAGTTATTTGTTTCATTCGGATGACTTCTCGTGATTTTTGGTTGGTTTAGGCAAAAGATGGAGAAAAAAAAAGAGTTTGAGCACAGAGAAGTGGCACAATTAGGAATCACAAAGCATTAATGGTCCAAAATTTATTTTTGACTCTAAATTGATCCAAATCCAATCTCCACCATTTAGATTGTATTTTAGGATGTTTAAAGTTGCTGTCAAAATTTCATCTTGATCCGACGGTTAGAACTCAAGTTATAAATTTTTCAAAAATGTTGCGCACTAGGACATACAATGTCGCGCCCGGGACGTCATTTTTTACCGTTTGGGCGCGCCTGGGAAGATTTGAAACTCGAGGAAGTGCACTCTAGCGCCCGAGCTGTCATTTTTTACCGCTCGGGCTCTTCTACGATTATGGAAACTTTATTTTCTTCGGGTGTTTTATATGGAAATGAGTTTTGAGCATTATATATAGATAAAGTCTTACGTTTTGGAAGGAGGGATCATCATAACACGCCGCAAAAAAGGCGGCGACCATCAAGAGGGTGAAGAACTTGAAGAACTTATGGAAAAACAACCACCGAAGAGAAGCAATTTTCTTTTTTTCTTCTTAGATTACTTTGGTTTGTTGGGATTTAGGGGATCCTACCCTCAAAACTATGTTTTGATTTTTTCTTCAAGATTGAATTTGGTTTTAAGCGTTTTTTATTATACTAATTACTTTTTAATATAATCATTTTTTTTTCATTCCGATTGTTTATGCAAATTCCAATTGAGAAAAGTACAAGAAGTCCAATCGTAGGGAAAAGAAGTATGGCTGGCAAAATTCAGTAAATTTCCGACCCTTCTCGATTCTCAACCTATTCTCGTTCCGAATTTTTTCTCACTCGAAATTTTCCCGACCCAAGTGGTCGAGATTTTTTCCGACTCGATCAATTTTGGGATCGGGATCAGGAAAGGTAACTCTACCCGACGAAATTCTCAACCCGACTCGAATATATTAATAATATTTTTAAATAATATGTTTTAATTAAAAAATAGAATTTTTTTTATAATTTTTTGCTTTAATATTAATGTTTTATAATTATCTATCATATAATTATTTTTTATCTTTTATCTTTTTTAATAATAATATTGAGTTATAATTTTTATTTTGTTTTTTATTATTTTAATAATTGCACGTTTTTATTTATTAATCAAGTAATTGTTTTAATTTATTTATAATGTACTAAGAAGATATTTTAATTTTTAATAGTTATATACAAAGAAATTTTAATTTTTTTTTTTGAAGAGCAAAGAAATTTTAATTTATTCATTGTGTAATAAGAAAATTTTTGAGTTTTTTTATAAAATTATTTTTTAAAAAATATTTTCATAGAATTTTTTTTTCAAAAATATTGTCCGAGATTATCCTCTCCCGATCCAACGGGATCTCAAACATTCGAGTCCCGACACTTCTCGGATACGGGATGAAGAAAAAAATATCTCAATTTTTATCGAGACGAGAATCGAATAAAAGGATTATGAAACAAATCCCGACCCGATCCCACACCTAAAACGAAGTGGAAACTCGTAGGAAACGTAGTAGAGTTTTCAGGCGTGGTATGTCGGTGGGTTGTAGGCCGGAGGCCCTCTCTGACTCTTGTAGCCGATTATTTATTTAGACTATTTGCTCATGTACGAAATATTCAGTTTATAATGATCGACATACATATTGATATTACCCCATCTTACAGATAATAAATTATAACTTCTGATGCTTCTTTTATTTCTCTCATATTTTTTTAGACAATATTCATATTTATGTTTCACAAATTCCATACACTACGTCAGGACAAAATAAAAAAAAAATGAACAACGTTTTATCCATGGAAAAAAGACATATAATACTAGACAATAGCCAAGAAAATCAATGCATTAATACCAACACAATTTTCTTGGATGGGGGCGGGGCATATGATATGAATATGATAGAAAGTATCTAATTGACATTCACTGAATCAGAACTCGTACGAGTCTGGATTCAGCTTAATGTCATAATAAATTATAATAATTATCATTAAACGCTGACAATCATCTTCGTGGCGCAGCTACTTGCCATCATCATCACGGGGTTCCAATTTTTCTTCCCTAAAACACAAAAATGAAAACAAAATCACAACTATATCTCATCCACCCATTTTAATAACATTAATTAATTACAACTACATTTAGGGATGTAAGCATGTTTCAAGCCTTGACACCTAAATAAATTTCCCTTTGTGCTCATGTTTCCATGTTAAAGCCATCGATATAGCAAGCCACATTGCTTTATAGAACAAGCCTAACTCCATATTTTTAACTCTTTAAAACTCACCATTGTAGAAAACCTGAAAAACTAAGCCCAGCATTTTCAACTATCATTCAATACAAATGGATAAAATCACCAACCATTGATGACTCCCAATTAAAATGACGACACTGACATCATTGACCCTCTTCCTTGATAACACTAAATGAAACTATGTCAAAACATTTTTAAGAAGAAAACAAAAACACAAATTGCAATTGCAATGTGAAAATTTAACCAATATCCTCAAGAAGTATGACAGATCCTTGTCGGAATGTGAGGCAAGATCACATACAAGTCATGTGAGAAAAAAAATTGAGTAAATTATGCCACACATCCAAAACCTAGAGGGATTTAACTACAATTTGGCCCCAACATTTGGGTTACCCAAATTATCTACTTAAGAGGTATTAAGTCACGTGCATTCTTCGGTATGACACACCCAGGCTCTCTCTCGAGAAATGAAAATAAAAGAAATAACTATTTAGCTAACATTTTTACTTCTTTCTACAAACAGAATTTACGAATGAATACCTTGAATCAAAACAGGAATACCTTAATTCATAGACCTGAACATTACCGGTCAAAAAACAGATTAATTCCAAGACCTCTGACCTCTCCAACTTTTCATCTCATGTTTTCTTAATGGGAAGATGGATTTAAAGATTATATAATTGAAGTTTTCTTTTAAAAATATTTACTGATGAATTTTTTTATTTGCACTAGGACACTTGTGTGCCTTACATACCTTAGAGCAAAAAGTAAAACAGAGGCTTTCTTTCTCAAAAAATCAGTTGGAATATCACTGCAACATCAAACAAGAAACAAAAAAAAAGCAGGACAAAAGCATGTTACTAATCGGATTAAAATCACGACAAATTATACTTTTATCAAGTTTGATAAGGTAACAAGACAGCAACAACTAAAAAAATCCCAACGACAAATGTAAAACATATAAAAAGATAAAAGAACAAACGAAATAGCATAAGCATTTACACAATAATCACAGACCTCGTAAAGCTCATTGCGCCAGGCATATAGAAGCTTGCGCCAGGCATATAGGCGGTTGCGCCAGGCACATAGATGCTATTATAAAAAAAAAACTAGATTAGATTTCATCAAGTAAATGTTTTGAAAGAATCAAACAACAAAAAATGAACTAACTAACAAAAGATTTAAGGCACTGCCTACCATATCATTTCATAAGCAGTTGTTCCTAAGAGGCCAATATTGAAACCGATGGCAAAATCTGAAATGGGTGAAAGATATTTTAAGAAAAGAAACAATGCAAAAAACAAAAACAAGTGAAAACCATGAAGTATGAAGATGTTAGTTAAGTTCCAGTGGGAATTAGGGTAGACATCAAGATCAACATGGGATTTGAACTTCTACCACTCTCCTAAATGAGAGAACATGTGTCGTCAAGCCAATTGGCTTTTGGCGATCAACTATTGAAGTTGAACCTTCATCTTTGGTCAACTTATTCTTAAGAGAGATTTAGCCAATGCACATTATATTGTTGTAGCAGTCATATTCACAAGTTAAGGAAACGTGGACAGTGCGCTTTCTTCCCTATACACCACTATGCGAAAGAATGCAAACAACTCTTCTGTCTCACATATCATTCTGATAGCTAGTGCAAAACCTAAGCTGGTATAATGTGAGAAAATATCCAAAGTCGAGTAAATCAAAAGAACCTGCTTTTAGGTCTAAATAGTTAGATATGAAAACAAACCAAGCTCTTTGTATCCCTTATCGAAATCCGAATTAAAATTGATTGATTGCTTTCGAAAAAAATTAAAAGTTGATTCAATAAATAATCGTTCATAAGACATTAAAAGGGAAATCCTTCTTACGTTCAAGAAGACTGCGAGATTTCTGCTCACAAACACTGTGAACACAAAACCAGAAATCAACAAATCGCAATATAGAAACAATTTCCTTTCCTACAATAATTAGAATAGAAATCAATCACCGTTACCGTTGATCAGGGGCGGCACCAACAGTACTATATTTCCTGGCTCCTAGTTTATTTCCAGATAAAATCCAACGAATACCACTCCTAAAAACAGATGAATCAGAAATCTTTGATACATTATATGGATTAACAGAGGAGATTCGTACCTGATCGGAGACATTGGAGTTGGCTGTTTTTAGGTTTTGTCGTTTGCTTGGGGAGGAGTCCAGAAAAAAATATTTGTTTGATTTGAGGCGGGAGATCGACCTTATTAATAGGTAGAGCGGGCCAACTCATGCGGGGCGAGCCGGCCCACCAAAAACCCACTTTTTGGCGGGTCAATGGCAGGCCGACCCACCATCCTGGCGGGCTGGAAATCCTCAACCCAACCCAACCTAAGTTGGATTGCGGGTTAGGCGGACCAGTCCACGGGTTGGATCACGACAAATAAAAATAAATAAAAAATATTAAAATTAATTATAAATATAATTTCATAAATAAATATTAATAGAAGCATATTAATAAAAATTTTAATTATTGATTTCATGTGTGTAAATTTTATATAAATTAATTAATAAAAAAAATCACTAACTTTTATTAAAAAATGCATAATAAAAATAAAAATAAAAATAAATTATTAATTTTTCAGGCCCGCGGCGGGCCAACCCGCGCGGGTCGCGGGCCTAGGCTGATTGGCCCATCTAGGCCCACCTTTTGTTGTGTTGAAAAAATTTCAACCCAACCCACTTAAATTGTGTGGCGGGCCGGGCCAACCCGGCGGGCCTAACCCAAATTGACGGCTCTATTAATAGGTGTTTATGTCCTATAATTTATAAAATCATTTTTTGTCCAAGAATATATATATATATTTGTAAAACATCTTATAAAACTTTCCCACCCATTTAACATATAGCATTTAGGGGCTGATTTTGCTAGAAGTCCTATGCAGCCTCACAAAAAGATAATCTGAAATAATTTTATTTTTTTAATGTTTTCTTTAGCTTATAATGTCATGTTGTCAATTACGAAGCGAAAATTGATTTTATTATGAATTTGTACTTAAGAAATTCCCAGTACCATATAGCAATACAATACAATGAAATAAAAGTAAGTAGAGGTCCCTACACTTATTATTTAGTTATGATGTCATAACATTTTTTTCCCCCAAATTTTCCCTATACTCAAGTGTATCTAACAATTCCCAACCAAGATTATCGAAAGATGTTCTTAATTCTAAATCTAAAATTGTGGTGATGATCATTATAATATGATTAATTAGAACAGTTAATTGGTTCTCACAGAGTATCAATATATTGATTACAATAATTTTTTACCAAAAAATAAATATCTAAAACATAGAGTATCAAAATCCAAACTAATATATAAAACCAAAAAAAAAAAACAATACAAATCTTTTTGATAAAAAAATTGTTGTTATTGTTATCATTACAATGACTCAATTAGTATTAGATTTAGCACTATTTCAGAAGGACATCCAATCTATATATATATATATATATATATATATATATAAATATTTTTGGTAAAAAATTGTTGTTATTGTTATTATTACGGTGACTCAATTACGAAAAATGTCTTGAAAAACCTATTATTATTACATATTACCATATATATAGCTAGCAACGTAACTTAACAAACTCTCATCAGATGGATGGATTAATACGTACGTATTGTTGTAACATAAAATCTGTTACCAAATGTACTTTGAAAAAGAAAACAAGCTATCATGTCCGATCCGTTGTTATTCGATGTTCCTTGCTTAATTTCCAAGTGCAATTTGAAAATGAGCAAGTCTTTTATGAGACGATCTCTAAAATCTTTATTTATGATACGGCTTTACTTTGCTAATATTTACAATAAAATTAAAAGTAATACTTTTAGTATAAAAAGTAAATTTTTTTTACAAATAACACAAATATGATATTTGTCTCACAAAAATTGACCTGTAAAACTGTCTTAATTAGTTTTTGTGTTTGAAAATATACATTTCAAATCAGTTACTTATTTGGCCTTTAGTTATGTGAGCTGTTGGGAAGCATGTTATGCATTCTTCAACTTCTGCTGACGGAATTTTTCACTTGAGATAACAAATTAAATATTATTTATTTCGAAGAGAGTTGAATTATTGTATTGGCTAAATGATCTTGTGACCTTTTTCATGTCATGATGATGAAATTAGGGAGTGTTTGCAACATTTTAAGAAAAAAAATGAATTTTTATTTCGGTCATTCATTTTTTTTCGTGTTTCGTAAAACCAATTTTTTTTGGGATAATTGCATATATTACTCCTGTGAAATCATGAAAACCCCTGTTGTTATTAACTCTATGTGTTTTGAAATTTTGAGCACAAATACCTCTGAAAAAAACGTACGAACAAGAAGTTGTGTGCTCAAAATTTGAAAACATGAGGAGGTATGTGCTCAAGATTAAAAACATAGGGAGCTAAAAGATCTTTTTTTTTTACAGGAGTTTTTAAAAATTTTGATATTTCACAGAGGTAGTGTATACAATTATCCCATTTTTTTTCTTGTTTATGCTTAATTTAATATAATTTCAGAAGCTCTTCTCATGCTGATTATGATACTACAAAAATGATTATAAAAATTTTGTAAATCACTTTGCTAGGCATTGTTACCGGCCACCAATATTTTTTTAATCCAAAATTACTCATTACATTCATTTACATTTCACTATACGTACGTAATCACTATCTCCAATAAATAAAATTTTGGTATTTTATTAAAAAGACAGTATTAGCTAGAATGACTTGTTTATCGACACTCTACCTTAAAAAATTTCAGCTTCACATTTTTTATGTTAAACACGATCCATGTACTTCTAATTTTCTTTCTCACTTCTTAGCATGCAATTTATAATTTTAAACTCTTCTCTCTAATATATATATATATATATATATTTGAGTATGCATGGCAGAATATAATTGCATTTTACTATAGTATTTGGATAATATTCATTGTATATATACACTATACAATACACGTGCTGTATAGTCATATTAATAATGTGTAAAATGGAATAAAATATCATAATAACTATTTTGGTCTTTCGTGATAGCTATTTTTTTTTAAAAAAAATTATTTAAAACCCCTCAAAACAAATATCTTAATTGCTTATAATTAGTTGTTATTTATTTATATCGAATTTCTAAAATATTGGCACCTTCTAAAATAATAATACTAATGCTATCGTAAATTGAATTATCATTTTAAAATACACTAGCTAGTAACAAATAGTTGTAATAATTTCTTCTTATCGAATATGTATGCGTCGATCGAAGATCCTTGTAAATATTAAGGTACCATTTGAAGTTAAGGATGAGATAAATAATATAAATATAAGTAATATATTGTAATAAAAAATAAATTAGAAATGATAGTTAATATAGTATTTGATTTGATTGATAGATTATAGTATGTTTGAATTGATTGATTAAATTTTATATAAAAATAGTTAATTACCTTTTTGACCTTTTAACAATTAATAAAATATAAATATTATTATTTATAAAGGATAATGTAGTAATTTAAATTTAATGATTTGATTGATGTGGGATAAATAATTAATGATTTAATTGATGTAAGATATATAATTAATGGATGGATAAATAATATGACAAAAAAAAACTTGAGATGAGATAAGATAAGTTATATATAGATTAATAATATGTCAAACCAAACGGTACCTTAAAAAAATAGCTTATTACGTCGTGACAGGTTGCAATTGCATCCAAGAATATTCATTTAATGAAAACTACATGCAAGAATCCCCCGTTCTACTAAAAATAAATATTCTATCAATACTTGTGAAAGGAATATTATTCTTTGAATATTTCGGCTCTTAATATATTTGATATTATTATATTTTGCTTTCTAGACAAGTTATAATATTTGGAAAATATTGGTTGTATATTTCGAATATCTTATGAAATATATTTTCCATGATAAAATATATCTTGATAAGGTAGATAATCGGTGTATTATGGTACCGTTTGGTTTGAATGATGAGATAAATAATAAATTGATAATTAATGTATTGTAATAAAAAATAAATAAAAAATGATAGTTATTATATTATTGGATTTGATTGATTGATTATAGTATATTTGATTTGATTGATTAAATATTATATTAAAAAATTAAATTATTATTTTATCCTTTTAAAAATATATAAAATATAAAATAATATTATTTATAAGGGGTAAGATAGTAATTTAAATTAAATGATTTGATTGATGTAAGATAAATTATTGATGATTTGATTGATGTAAAATTAATAATTAATAAATGGATAAATAATATGTCGAGAAGAACGCGAGATTGGATAAGATAAGTTATACATAGATTAATAATAATGGCTACCAAACGGTGCCTATGTATTCGATAATTATCAAGATATGATTTGTTAGATTTGATAGAGTTTTATTCCTACTTAAACTTCTTGTAGGACTCTATCTAAGGAATCTTCTTGTCTTGGAGAATTCTATTGAAGAATTGAAGAACTTTAAATCAAGGTTTTGCAACCTTCGTTATTGTTTGTCCCCGTGTTTCCGTTCGTGTTGAAGACATCAGAGACAACACAGTGGGAACTGTGTTGTTGAAGATCTTTTTGTGTTTATTCAATTTAGGCTACGGGAGTTGCATCCGATTTCTTTTATACTCCGATGTATTTTATGATGAAAGTTTGATTTCTCAACGTGTTGAGAAATTTAAGATTTACTGATTTTTCATAAAGTCACTAGTATTTTTTTGTAAGACTGATCTTACGTTTTTTAGTGATATTTAGCCCTAAGGCACCCGCACGAGTTTTTATTCTCGTGCAAAATTAATTACTTGTGTTTTATTTATGCTTTAAATTTTCGCTGCACTGTGTTGTCTGTGGTGTTACAACATGAAGGATAACACTGTTTTCACATAACAAACCACGTACACCGTTTATTTCAACTTGTGGGTTAAGAGTTTTGGATTTAAGCAGTGTTTGGGAGAGCTTTTTAGAAGTATTTCTCAGTTTTTTTGTTAACAAAAATTTGAAGTTTTGTTAAATTTTGTTAACGAAAAGCTGAAAAGTGCTTTCTAAAAACTTTCTCAAACACTATCTTAGTTTGAGAGAGATGGATTTTCGAAAACAAAAAAATGTACATAAACAAACCGTTTTAATTAATATATTTTAGAATACAGTTTATTTTATAATCAATATATAATGTTAATATGAAAAGGGATAAATTTCAAAATATTTTGCATAATTTTACTTACCAACGGTAGTTATATTGTTAGGTAGGAAAGTCTAATCGCATGGAGGGACTTACTGGCCAGTAGGGTCCCACCTCACCTAAATTTCAATTGTACAGCGAACTTTAAAATAAAAATAAAATAAAACAGAATTAGTTTCAAATAAATATATATCTACACTATATTATGATATACATTTGGTATATATTATGAGACAACATCTTTTACAATGTCAATATCTCTTAATTCACAACCCAAATTTGGTCATTATAAATTGTATAATTATGATCATTATATTACAGAATAGCCAAAAATAAAATTGTGGAGCACTCGCAATCGAAAAATTTATCGATGAATGTGTGTAAGTTGTTACATATGCTAATTAAAATAGACAGTTAATTTAAGAGATTAACAATGAAGTTTAAAAGAAAATTTTAATATCAATACATAAATAACATGAGTGTAAATTGTATTGTTAATTGGAAATAATGAAATTTAACCATGCACATCGATTATAAAAATAATAATGACTTAAACCTAATATTACCTTATTTATTAATGTGTTTTTTTAAAAATAAAAATAAAAACCAAATGTCCAATAATAAGTATTTTTTGCTGACATGGTCATGACATATTAGTTGAAGCATAGATAATACTATAGTATTGAAATCAAAGACCAGTTTCACCAAATTAGAAATCTACATACAAGAGTATTTTTTTGCCATTAATATATCGTTACATGGTCAAATTTGCCAATTATCAAAACATACGTAAACAACTAAATTTACAACTCGATTAAATATTGTATAATGTTAAAAGAGCATAATGTCATTCATTTTATTGTGTGATGCGAAGTATGTGAGCATTTGATCAATAATTATGAGTTTTATTTCTCTTTTTAACACTTTATTGGATGATATATGTTGTTTTGCATGGCGGTTGTTTGCTTAGTGCGATTTTACTTAGCTATTATGATTTGTAGATTATTGAGGTAGATGAGTATTTATCGAGTACACACAAAAAGTAGTGATTGTGGATTTCTTTAATTATCAATTCAAAGACTTATATAGGTTGTGCTTGGATGAAATATATATTCAAATATATATTTTTTGTTTGGAAAAATAGCACTATAAACTTCAAATTCATTTTTTTCATGTCTATATAGTATTTCATGTTAATTATGATGAAATCTCAAGTCCACCTAATAATGGTGCCATTTGTAATACATTTTACTTTATATAAATAAGTAGGGTATGCATTTATAATTTAATTTATTGTTTCATTATTAATCATAAAATATCATAAAATACAATCGAAATCCATGAATTTAAAATCATTATATCGAAGCGCAACTTAATTCGAAAATAATTTTGACCAACGCCCATTTATTGAAGTATAATTGTTGGCATGTTGCCGTAGTCCTTTTATAGATAATAATCTTTGAACTTGCATATTAATTATGATTCATGAGTGTGATATGATGCATTCGTTGATATGGTCATATGGACCATTGCAAAACTTCTTTAATTTGCGTGATTTGTTTTAAATTTAAATTAATTATGGTGAATTTACATATATGAAAAAAATTAGACTTTGTAACATCGTTTTTTTTTAATGCAACTTTTTTCACAGTAAAATAAAATAAAGATGAAAGAAGAGAATAATTTGCAGAAGATCTTGAGTGGGCCCCATCCCATGGGTATCCCAAATGTAACAAACTTGCCGACTTATTTGGAATTAAACAAATCAATAATTTTGATAGTCTTCTTACCCATACCATAACCAACTCTTTCCTTAATTTGCCAACTCCAAAAGCCTTTCCTCCTTCACTTTTCCAGCACTCAAAAAAGTCCCAATTTTGTCTTAACCAGATGCAACATTGGATTTAAATCTGAAGTTAACTCACAGTTCTTGAATTCAGCCAAAAAAAATCCTACATTCTTAAAAAAAAAAAAACCCTACCTACCTACTATCATTCCCTTTTTTCTTTTCTTTTTTTTTTGGGAAAGAAGTATTTCCTTGCTTTTGAAACAATAAAAAGGTAAAAGGTTAAATAAGGAGTTTTATACTTTTCTTTAGGAATTTTTTTTTCCTTGTTGATATTTGTCTGCAAAACCCATGATTCTTTGCTAGCAGTACTTTTCATTTGTTATGATTCATGGTACTTTTTGTTCTTTTAACATATTTGTATGTTTCTTGAAAGGTGCAGAGAGACAAAACGTCCCACAATACAGGAGACAAGAGAACTGTTCAAAGCTGGTGAAAAAGATATGTATGACCAAGAAAATGTTTGTTTTGATGATTTTCAAGCAAGTTTACAGGAAGGATTGGTTCAAGAACAAGATGATTTCTCTCAAGCCCAGATCCCAAATTGTGACAATACTCACAGTTTTTCGATGGAGGAACAGATTCATGAGATTCACCCTCAAAACAATCAGATAATTTCCCCACAAGAAGCTGCTGTCATGGAGATGGAGATTCAAAAGCAACTTGATTTGGAGTTCCAGGCCGCTACTAACAACGATAGCATGAATAACACCACTGCTTCTCATTTGATCCAAGAAATGGTGCATAATTCAAACTGGCATGAAATTTGTAGCTTCAATGGTGATCACATTAACCAGTACCAATATCACCCAAACATCACTGATATCCAAAATACATTACCACCAGAAACTCCCTATCCCACCACACCTGATCTTCTTAACATGTTTCAGTTACCTAGATGTTCTCCATCTTTCCTGATTAATAATCCTGATTCATCAGCCCACAAATCGTCCAGTTTCTTGGCTTCGCTCGGCCTTTTAGGCGAACTCAACCCGGCCGTGGATGTATCTTCCGTGGCTTCTGGTAGTGTTGTTTACGACCCTTTATTGCCTTTAAATCACCCTCCCCAGCCTCCATTGTTGAGGGAGCTTTTCCAATCTTTGCCTCACCAAGGAGGAGGGTACGCATTAGGTATAAAAAATGGATCTTTGTTTGGTGGGAATATTAATGTGGATGAAAGAGAGCATGTGAACGGTGTTCTTTATCAAGATGGCAATGGTGGGAGGCATTTTGATAATGGGGTTTTCGAGTTCTCTGCTGGAGAAATTGATTGCATTATGAAGAGTAATGGGAAGGAAGCCAAACATTTCCCTAATACTGAAAAACACAGAAGAGTTCTCTTCAGTGACAAGTACCAAGCTTTGAGGAAACTTATTCCAAATCCCACCAAGGTATATATGTGTATAATCTTGTCCTAAAATCCACTTTTATAACTTATTGTATGTATTGATCTTTGATCTGATATCTTGAAACTTTTTGCGTGAAGAACGACAGAGCCTCGATCGTGGGGGATGCTATTGACTACATAAACGAGCTGAAAAGAACTGTGAATGAGCTGAAAGTTATGACAGAGAAGAAAAGGTGTAGCAAAGAGAGGCTCAAAAGGCCTAAAACGGAAGAAAAGGATGGGATATCTATGGAGGGAAATGAGTCGAATTGTTTAGGTGATATGGAGCAGCCTTACAATGGCTCATCACTCAGGAGCTCGTGGCTACACCGGAAATCGAAGAACACCGAGGTCGATGTCCGAATCGTGGACGACGAAGTCACTGTGAAACTTGTTCAGCAGAAGAGAATCAATTGCTTGCTCTTTGTATCAAAGGTTTTGGATGACCTCCAGCTTGATCTCCACCATGTCGCCGGAGGGCTCATCGGCGATTACTACAGCTTCTTGTTCAACTCCAAGGTGCTCAATTCATACTTTTATCTGCACATTTATCAATATTTTTACCCACCCTTGAATTATTTTTCTTGCATGTCCTGTTGAATTGGCTGTGATACATGTGAAAATGGTAGATTAGAAATTCTTAATTCAATCATGTATAAATATGTTAATCCATCACAAAACTTAGAAATTGCTCAAACTTTCCTTTCACATATGATGCAAGGTTAAAAAAAAAAAGAGAGACTTGTAGTAAACATACCATTTCATACAATTTAAATCATCATTACATTGCAAATGCACTTTTTTGAATAAATTTTCACTTTTCACTTGGTTTTCTGAAGTATGATCATTATGGTATTATATGTTATTGAAGCTTAAAATTTCTTTCTTTTTTTGGCAGATTTGTGAAGGTTCCATAGTGTATGCAAGTGCAATAGCAAACAAGCTCATTGAAGTTGTGGATAAACAATACGCAGCTGTTCCACCAACTAACAGCTACTAGCTAGGTATGCACGCACCACCTTCTCAAAACATGTTGCATTCATTCATTCTTGTTTATCTTTTGTAACGATTCATTATGCTTATTCAGAGTAATTGAACTAGGAAATGATCTGTTCCGAATTGAAGCGCGGTTAAAAATATATTTTAAAAAAAGATTATAGAAAAATTTAAAGATGTGTAACAGCCATTAGTTGATACAGAATAGAAGCCATTGATCATAGCGTCACAATATATAATTCTAAATTTTGCTATCGGTCGAGTTTTTTCTACACTGATCAGAATTAATTTGCGTCCAAACTTTTTTGGCAATGAGAGACAAGGATGGCCTAAAATATTTTGGCCAACAGGTCCAAAGATGTCTCGTATATCCAAAAAAATATTATCTTGAAGTAGCATCTCTTTGATTTGTTTTCTTTTTTTTTCAAAATGGTAGCATGCAGTATTTATATAAATAGTAAATGTGCAGTTTCACGGGAAAATAAAATTCAAAAGTGTGAGTACTTTTAGTCAAACTTTTGATACAGTCCAATTTCTTGAAGTGGACAGAAAAATTTGTACATGAAGTCTTGCCTTGCTACAAAAGGCTAATTACCAGGCGTCTGCTAATTTTTAGTGCCAAGGGGGGAAAAAAATTAAATAAAATAATAATAATAACAATATAGGAAGGGGACCATTTTTTTTCTTGGTTGGTAACATTTTATTCCTGTTAATTTGCAGGATCGATGGAAGGAGCTTTGCATTTCTCTAACGTACGAGAGCGTGAAGGCTGGAAAATATATATGCTTCGACTTATTAGAAGTTAATTAATTATATTTAGGATGTAATGAAGATCGCCGGCTTTGTTTAATTTAGCATGCTAATTAATTAACCATGTGGGGTGAGATATTTACTTTATATTATATGTATTATTTTGGATTAAAAAAAGTGTTTGACTGATTTATGTTGCAGTATCAGTATCTTTTTATAATCAATAAATTTTATAACCGATATCATATATAATCAATAAATTATATATATTAGTACTATTTTCGTTACACGATTTGCGTACTTTTAAAATATTTGATTTTTGAAATTGTGTAATTTAAATTATAAAAACTGATTGGGGTATTTTGGTAGTTTTAAAAAATTGACTATAAATAAAAAAGAAAAAGAATAAATGTTTTTCTTAAAAAAAGAAAAAGAAAAATAGGCCATACCATCCACCAAATGTGGGTCTAGGTCTAACCCCGGCCCCTTCCTTTTAAGATATATTAATAATAAGATTAATAATGTAATGATCACTAAATTCAAATTTCATGCATGATCAGGGCATGTATCATGTTAATTAATCTGTCGAAAATAATTAAAATAATAACATGGCGTGATACCTATCTTAGAATGACAAGGATAAGTACTATCCAGATCAGCAAAATACATTTTTTTGGAATCTCATAAAACTCAAAAATTTCAATTTAAATATGCTTGACTTGGAATAATTTTGAGCTTAAAACTCAAAAGTTTCTCATGGAGTTAAAAGATATAAGTACTTTGAAAAAACTCGTATTTGTTAGTGGAAACAATCGTCGAATCAAGTTTTACACATTTGAAGGTGGAGTTCTAATTTTATACTAGTGGAAAAAATAACATAGATTCTTAAATCGTCAATTGAGTATGAGGTACTGATTTTCTCCACATAATTATTTACTTATCTTACCAACTCTTGAAGGATTAATAGTTGTCCTCCTAGTCGTGAAATTTGGTTGACTAACACAAGAAGAATTGAAATAGGCTTAAATTATTTCTCTCACAAAAAATAAAATTACAGTCATTTAATTCCATAAGTTAGTATTTTTGGCATCGTTATGATCTATGTTTACACGTACCATATTAGAGTTGTGTTTTGTTACATAAAAACAAAAAGAATACGGCCAGTAAAATCGTTCAATATTTTATGTATGAGTTACCAATTAATTAAACTTGGTGTTATTCATTTCTTGGAAGTAAAACGATTAAATCAGTAATTTTGGTCCAACAGAATGCCAAGCTTAAGTAGACATAGAAAATCACGTTTCCCCCTGGGTATATACGACTTGATGTAATAGAAACAGATCATTTTCTTGTCCAATATGACGCATTAATCAAACCATGACATGAAATTTTCTTCTCCAAGTACGTAAACAGAAAGAACCTTGCCAGATCACATATCTTTCGATGCCAATTCCCTTGATCTCAAGTTCCAAATCTGCTGCACATGGGTTCATCAATAGCTTCAGGGACAAAGAAACTTGGTACCAATATAACAGGAAAACAAATAACTACCATCTAACAGAAGCGAGTCCCCGAGAATTGAATGGAAGGAATGCAATTGAAGAAGCAAGAATTTCCACCAGCAGCCCTTACTACAAGGGCTTAACGGACTTTTCACTCGTAATCAATCAAGAACGACTATCAGGATCGAGTCCAGGAAGGGAAATTCGTGCAAAAAGTTCCGTTAGCTCTGGTTTTAAGTCATCTTTTGTTGTGAAGGTGCAGCAATGGAGTTCGTCTTGGTTTACTTTGAAGAAACGTGAAAAGAACTCCAATGGGATAGCAGCAGCCCTCCAAAATATGGAGGACCGAGCACCCTTAGGCGCCGCTAGTACTCACTACCAGATCAGGGACAAATCTACAAAAACTGGTTCAATATATGATAAGAAAAAAGTTACTGTTCCTTCTTTTACGGGTGAGGATACTGTCAACTTGTCAATCAAGGAGAAGTCATTGAGGGAGAAAGAATCTGAACCACCATATTCGATGATGGCGCTCTCACCACCAGAAGATGAACATTGTCCTCTACCACGGATAACACAACCGACATCACAAACACAGCCCTCTCTGCTGTCAATACCACTCTCACATTCAGGAACACCACCACCAGTACAACCAACACTTGAATCATTGCCCTCCCTACCACCGAGGCATCCAGCGGCTGTAGGAGTCACATATAAGAACAAGCAGACAACAAATATGATAAATAGTGAAAGGAAATATGTGTGGGCAGACAGGTATCGGCCTTTTTTGCTGGAAGATTTTATATGTAACCGGACAACAGCACTTCAGCTACAGAGTAGAGTTAGAAATTGGCATAATAAAGCAGAAGAATGTAGTCATTTCATATTTGAAGGAAGTCCGGGGGTGGGAAAGAGAACCATGATTTGGGCTTTACTCAGAGAAGCCTTTGGGCCAGACAAAGTACAGGTACAACAAGACTCTCATCCATATGATAAGAAAAAAACAATTGAACTTCATTATGAAAAAACTTGAACCTCGTCTTCATTATTCACAGGCAAGAGAAGAATCCAAGGAGTTTCACCTGATGGTAATTTTCATATTCAATGTTGCAATTTACATAATGCAAGCAGTCCCTATCTCAACTTTAAGCTATTTGCGCCTCAGCCACATGTTATATTACCTCTAGTAATGACCTGCATGAATCCTTGATTTGACTGCTTTCTTTCTTTCTTTCTTTCTTTCTTTCTTGCTTGCTTGTATATCTTATGGAATAGCTTAGAGTCGAGAGTTGGTGGCACTTGCACATGAAGAAAAATCTACAAGACTCGGAAAATACTTCTAATAACTGTGTTCATGTTATCTTCAGAAAGTCAATAGATGTATTTCTGGTACGTTAGATAGCGATGAAAATGAGACCAAAATTTATCTAAAACGACATGTTGTGTTTCGAGCATAAATAAAGCAGAAACATAATTGTATTACTGACTGTTAATGAACCATCCACTGGTTGATCACAATATTTGGTTCCATTCAATTGAATCGGCATACATATAAAAGCTTAAAAAGTCAGAGCAGGGAGACATTTATCAATACCTCTGACAATTCAGTTCCAGTTGCATATTTTTCAGATAGAAGGATGCAGCTCCAATATTTTTTATTCATGACAAATCTAGCATGGATTCAAGTTAGATAGCACGCATGTTTTTCGAGCCTTCTCAAATAATTCAAAGTGTATATTATGGAACTCGATCCGAGCTCTAGCATGTTTAGATATATTTTCAACTCAAATTATCTTTTAAAAGTTTCTGAGTTTTAATAAATTTATTGATATTTTTATAAACGCATTTAAAAAAATACTAGGTCATGAGTTCAAGCTTCGATAATTAGTTTGAATATAACAAATTGAAGTCGAGTTTGTATTCTCCAATTCGAGCTTCTGGCAGTCCCTATAAGATTGGAGCTCGAGATGATGTATTATTTCCTGAGCTGAAGTAAAAAATGAAACATGGTTATTTGAAGGTAAACTTGATAGTGATAGAATATCCTATGCATTCCCTTACCTGGACGGTAAAATCTGAAATGCCCAACAACAGTAGCCTGTTTTCCCACATTGACCTTATATTATCCATTTACACAGGGAGAAGCAGTGAGTAGCGTCCTAGTGAACTGGATGGTATCAACTCAGCATATTGAAGTCAATATCTCTGAATTAAAAGGCCATGAGAAGCATATACTTGTGGAACTTATCAAAGAGGAAAATGAGATGCTGTCCAATAAAACCTCGCAATGCACTCAGGAAAACTGCAAAGGCATTTCCATGCATTTTTAATATGATTATTCAAATCCAAGGTTGCAAGCCAATAATATGTTATGCAATAAAAATGTACATGCAGCTATCATTCTATATGAGGCAGACAAGCTGTCTACTGATGCCCTAACATACATCAAGTGGATCCTAGGAAGGTTTAAAGGGTGTAACAAAGTATTCTTTTGCTGCAGAGACATGTCAAAGCTACTACCCTTACATCCACTTTGCACAGTTGTCCAACTCCTTGAGCCTTCAAATGAAGAGGTAGCAATCTAATGCTTTCAAGTCTCAAATTCACATGCTCACCAAAAACATGAACTTTAAACTTTTTCTTCCACCACTGAATTTATCTTTGATAGATTGTCAAAGTTTTGATGTTCATAGCAACACAAGAAGGAATACAACTACCACAGCAGTTGGCGAATAAAATTGCCAACAGGTCCCAGAATAACCTTAGACAAGCCATACGCTCATTTGAAGCTACTTGGCACTTCAAGTAAATGCCAAAATTTGCATATTTAACTTATTTTAAACTGGTAGTTAATTTAGAGCTCTTTGACATACCTCAAGCCCAATATAGTAATTGGTTACTACTTTGGATTCCAGATTCTCCACATCTTAAATGTGCTATTTTTTGCTGCAGTTCTACCCTGGAGGAAGACCAAGATATCAAGACCGGATGGGAAGATAAAATTGCCAATCTTGCTAGAAACATGATACAGGAGCAAAGTCCAAAGCAGTAAGTATCAAATCATACATCAACTAGAAAATTACAGATTCTGTTCAAGGAGGCCTAATTCTAATGGAAAGAAGCCATTGGCTCACCACAGGCTTTACAGTATCCGTGGAGACCTGCAAAATCTTATAGAGCATAAAGTAGCACCCGATTTCATAAGCAAAGTAAGAGAGATCTATACGGTTTAACCCTCAGCCCCAACCACCAACCCTCCAAAGCATGATTCCCATTATCTTTTTATGCAGGCTCTAATAACGGAACTGAAGAAGAATATACCTGATCAGTTACAGCCACAATTTAACAAGCTATCTGATGAACATAGGGTATAAACCTCAATAGATCAACTTTCTTTCTTTCCATAATCTAATAGACTAGCTTGCTAATGAAAAAGATAGCATTGCATCTAATAATTTTCCTAATGACAGAAAAATCACGACATAAAGGTATACTTGGCTTCTTCACCAAGTCAACAAGAGGAACACGGTAAGAGACAGGATGTTTCAAGAAAGAACGTACAACACATCATGATGATCGAAGGTATGATAAACATAAATCAAAACATTCAACACTCCATGATTAATGGAGGTACGATAAATATTAATCAAATTAATAATGCGACAATAGGGAAAAAGGTATTCCATATATTAGTGCCAAACTTTGATTCATTGTATGAAAAATTGACTGTGTTCACTGCCTTAGTATCTATCTACTTCTGAGTAAATGTGGTGCAACATTAACTCTATGCTCCTTCTTCAGAGTTCATAGCGAGATTCATGAGTTGGTACAAGGGTGTTATAACAAACAAGTGGGGGGACCTGATGGAACACAGATGAATCTGTTCAGAGTCATGTAATTGCCCATACGGTATTATTCAAGGCTACAAAAAACATGGTTGTACACACTTTGAGTGCTGTAAAATAATCATCAAACTTAAATATTAGAAGTTTTAGATCTTATCCGCTTTCACTATCAAAGACACATATATTTTAAATTTATCCATGTTAATTTCCTTTTGCAATTAATAAAAGAATATGTCTTTCCATCTCTTGTGCATGATTTACTCTTCTCATGCCGTATATTGTGGACTGAAGCTCGGGGCATTGCTATTTGATCACCAAATTCTTGATCAGGTGAAGTGATACTTCAAGTGCTGGCACACTATTGGTAACAGTTAGATATATTTTATGAGAAAGACGGGCAGATGCACTCTAGCCTCTATAGAGGAAAAGGATCCTAACTGTCATGCTAAATCAATGGAATTTATTACATAGGTCATATTAATTAGAGCAAGAGACACAGTTTCATGTCTAGACTTATCCTGTGCTTAATGCTTCTGCATGGGAAATTTTTTGTACCTTAAAGTAATATCTTAAGGATGCATCTAAAGGTGGATATCTCCTCAAATGTGGATTTATTGAAAAATATATGGGCTGCATATGTATCGATAAATTTCTACCCTTGGATGCACTTTTATGACAATGTGCTAGGCGTAGGATCTCATCTCCCGCTTGTGCAGAAAGGGGGGGTGTTGACTATGCTACTCTTTGATAGTTTCTTCCTCTATAACAACAAATTTTTGGCCATTAGATCCATGAACTCCCATAAAAATATAAGGGATCCACAACATCAAAAGTATGGGGGCAATGGTGTGAAGATCTTCCCATGTATCATAGATTCTGCCGATCAAGATCAAACCTTATTCCATGGTATTTACATGAGGTTCCTCTTTAAGAAAGTCCCCAAGAGGGCTTAGTTGATAGGTACTCAAGATATTGTGTCTGGAGAGGTGGATAGATAGGACTAGTACTTTCTCGATCAGGACCCTAGCTTTATTGCGAGCCAAAACGAGAACGAGGGTTTCTGCACCTAGATTCATACCACAGGGGGTTCATAACTACTCCTCTTACTACAGGACGCTTACCTAGCCAACGCTTGGATCCGGCTCTACCCAAACTTTTCTGGTTCGCCCCAACATTCCCCACTTGTCCGACAAAAACCATGCCTTTCGAACCGAATGCAACGCCCGTTACAACAAGGATGGGACTCCATAAATTGAAAGATAAAATGTAGAACCTAAAAGGAACATACCCAGGCGCCCCCCTTTCCAATCACTAAGAAAAAAGAAATACCAATCAAAGCCCTGTCTAAGTAAAGCTTCGTCTGTTATTATTCGTCCATACCATTGGTAAAGTTTGGAAGTCCGCAATCGGTGCATTGATCTTTGCAGCATTAATGCTTTTTGCTGGTTGGTTTAGGCCCACGAGTAGATGAAAACAGATTGAAATGAGCTATGTTCCAAACTGACCATTAAGGATTGATACGTGAGGCCCCTGTGCAAAAGAGTATATCTGACTTTAACTTGGTTGATTTCTGACTTGACTCAGCTTGACCTACTTGACTCAGCGGTTAGAGTATCGCTTTCATACGGCGTATCAATTTATGCCGAATTGCTCCACATATAGTTCCGCGAACCACATTTTCTAAACGAACCAGAGACAATCCGAATTGATCTTGTAAAAGATCCGAGATAGTGGTCTAATGCCAAGGCCGACGACGGAAGCTCGGGACGGAGCCGTATGAGGCGGAAGTCTCACGTACGGTTCTCTGAGAAGGGAGTGGCATCCTCTTGTTCCTAAAGAGATTTACCGGTGCTGTCGAGAGAACGAAAGTCCACAATCAGTCTGTTAGGATTCCAGACGAGTTAATCAGTTAATTTCAAGCAATCCTTACAGAGCATAGAAAGAATAGCATTTAGGGGCTCTAACTCCCTCCTCCATGTTTGAGCAAATGAAACCTTTCAACAAGTCCAAGATACTTACGAGAAGGAAAGTATGAAACACATAGTATAAATCATTTTACAGCACTGGTTTTTTCCCTACATTCTTTGACACCACTCATCCCACGCTCTCTCTCTCTCTACGCGTCCTTTTTGCAAACAATCCCAATTAGAAAATTACTTCAACTAAGTACATACATATCAAGATAGCGAAGTTTTCAGAATCAAACCACCAGTAGTTTAATTCTTAAGAGCTAATGAAAATTGAAATGCATTGTCGCGTCTCACCTCTAGTTGAAAGCGATATCACCATGCAAAATACCAAAGCCTGATACACTGCTTATGATAAGCATCAATCCCCGAGAACGACAAGAAAAAGTTCTTTCCTGCTTCAGCTCACGGCAGTGGCGGCGGCGGCGGCGGACGGCGGTGAATGTGGAAGTCATTAGTCAGCAGACTCAGCACAGTGCTGGAATCGGCAAGCTTGTGTTCAGACTGGGCCATAAGTAGGCCCAATCCCCTGGGCTTAACTTCAATCTCAATGCGTAAATCGTACCGGATAAATATAATATATTCCATATTTTTCATTGAAGATATTTTTTTATTGTAAAATATATCAAATCGTATATATAATAATATGTTTTCAAATTTTTTTTTTAGATTTTACATTTTTTTATAGTCTGTGGGATATTTTAAATTTTCTGTGTATGAATTATTGGGTTGAATAATTTAATCATTTAGAAGTTTGGAATAACAAATTAAATTAAATTTTAAAATAATGATTAATTGATTACTGGGGAAAATGTGAAATCTAACAGAAATGCATGCATTTTGAAAAAAATATATATATTGAAAATGTGGTAAACATGTAGTTTTCCGTTTTCTGAAAAATGAGAATTACATTTTTTTTTCCTGTAAAAAAAAACATGATTTTCTCGTTATTATATTATGTCTAAAGTTTATCCGATGCACATCGAATGATAGTGAGTTTTATAGTCAATTTATCAATCAAAAAATAAATAAATATACTATATTGCAATATACCCGAAAGATGACCACAACAAAAATAATAAGAATCATAAAAAAGAAAAGGGAAAAGAAAATTCCTATACTATATTACGTGACAATAGCATGCTGCATGCATATATATTTTATCACACTTCCTCTTGATTTTCATATTTCCCAACCCCCATAGCCTGGCCTCTATTCTTGAACCTCCGGTGATGATGTTTCTCGTCGAACTTCAGTCGCCCCGTGGCCTTAAACCGCCTTTTTTCCACCTGATCGACGACACATTCCGGTGGTGGCACAGGATACCTATTCGTATCATAACAATACGAATAATATATGTATTTCTCCCTAAATCTTCTCATTGCCACCTTTTGTTTTGGGGTCATACTGGCAAATTCAGCCCCTTCGAATTGGTTATAATCTGTGGTGGTGCAATCGGTGGTGATGGCCTCCTGCAACAAATCAGCGGCACATCCGTGGAGGACGAGGTCGGTGAACTCGGCCACGAAAGGGGCATATTTGTAATTTGCTCTATATTTGCCACCGGAAGTAGCCCAATCCGAAGCATCCCAAATGGTGGCGTATAAAGACATAGGCTTTGATGGGAAATCAGCTCCCATTGCATCGTTGCGTACTATCTCCCGGATTGGAACATCATCAATGTAGAATCTATAATATACATTGAACCAAAAAAAAAGGAAATAAGTTAGGTTGTTAATAATAATCATACATAATTACTTAAATCAATCTTTTTATTGAAAATATTAATGAATAGATCACCATCAAAATATGATGGGCCAAGTAGGAGAATGTCATGTACGTTTTGAGATCCTACGTTTAGAGTAGTATCAAAGATTCAAAATCATACATCCGATTATTTACATCTCAATGCATATGTATAATTAATATTATAGTGTTGACATAGCAAATCACGGATCGTTAGATCTTTTGTTAGGGTAATACCCTTTAGATAGATTGCATTAAACCGTTTTGTACATTTGTGAAGTTTTATTTTTTATATCACGTTAAATATTATACAAATACATGCATTTAATCTTTTTTGTTTTTTTGGAAGGTCGTTGTTAAAATTACGTCTCATGTCAGATGAACTATAATTAAGAAACCGATCAATTTAATCGATTTTAATTACCAGCTACACTAGCTCAACTTTTTTGACTGGGATTGTACACCTCTAGCTAGCACACTTAGTATTTTAGATATGAACAATTCAATAAAATCTTGGCAAACCCTAGAATCTATCTAGGGTGGGTATTCGACCTAAAATTAAAGTCCATTCAATTAGGCATGAATTAAGCTCTTCACTGTTATATATAGTAACATTAATTAGTTTTCTATTGAATATTTTTTGCTCTTTATTTGACTTGGTATACATTAATTTGTAAAATATCGACATGAATTGACAAATAAACTATTAAACTATATAAGAATGCTTCTTAATTATTAATATTTGAAGTTTGAAAAATTATTATAATCTAATTTTAATAATATTTTCCGATCAAATTGCTCTCCAATGCATGTGATGCGGGTCATTTTCAGCATATTCATCCATATCATGCTCTCTTCCCTTTTTCTAATGCATGTGAGTTTTGAGAATATAAATATATTTTAACCAATAGTACAATATTTATTTATTTGTTGTACATAGATAGTGAGGCATCGAGGCTTATTTTATGGCTAAAAACAATCTTAGTTAAATAATATATTATGTTGCAAAGGTCAAATATTGCACAGCCGCCATTGACAATAACATCCAAAAGGCTTTGAGTACTAATTAAGTTGGGACCAAAATTTCTCTGGCGAAAATTGTATAAAACTAAATATAATATAAATATTTTTTATATAAAAAAAAATATAAAAACAAAGTATACGTTTTTAGAGCCTCTAATTCAACTTATACATCAGCCCCCCAAATCCTATGCTCTCTGTCTTATTTTCTCAACGGAATTTTTGCATTCATCTCTCCTGTAATTAGTTTATTTATTTAATCAAATCATCCAAAATTTAGGGCTATATACTATGGTTTCGATCCTACTTAATATATATTTTATTTCCTCATTGCATAAACTGAAAAAAAAAATTACAAAAATTTTTAAAAAATGAACTCACATAATATTCTTGGTGGTCCAAAGTATGCTATAACGATGAAAATCTTGAGAAGGGTCGAACCAAAGGTAGTATCTTTCTTCTCTCCCCCGACTTGTACTTCCATTCCCATACATGTTGGTCTGAAACCTCCACGCTTTCCCTCTTATATTCCCTAAGAATTCGAAATCCAATTCGTCGTGCGATTTCTGGAATAAATCTCCATTTGTTGTCTGCAAATTCCATATTCATAACAAAATATTAGATATTTAAGACTAATACATACGTACCATGATCCAATATGGAAATTACAAGGAAAAGGGATGCTAAATATAACATTTCACATATTGTTACGTACGTAAAACGCGACGACTATTCCTGCAGTGTAATCTGATGGCAACTTGATTTTAGCACTGAAGAAGCCATGGCTGTAAAGGTCCGAAGACTTGAACCCTGACCCTGTATATAAAGCGAACAAACCAATCATGAATATGTGGAAAAAATATTATGAAAAAATATTCGATTCTATACAATATTTCATAAATAAACTAATATGCATGTAATTGAAAAATACACGTTTTACTTCATAAAATTCTAGTACCGGAGACGCAAAAAACACATAAGTGCATGTGTAATTATTTATACATGCCTGTGTACTGGTTGAGTTGGAGTTGAACCGATCGATCATCGTCGGAGAGGACAATATTTGCATCACCAAATAAAGGGCTGAATCCTTTGGAGAATGGGATACTGGATATATTGAAAGCTGCAGCGCCATGAGCTACATAACGAAGAACGACAACAACAACAAGAACGACGAAATGATAAAACGAATATTTGATTTTATCCATTAAATTCCTAACAATATCGATCGATCGATCATATAGTTCTAAATAATATAAAAAAGAAACCCCTTTCGCTTTTTTGATCGATCAAGTATGTGCATATACATATGTATGTAAGTGTGTGTGTGTGTGTTTGGTGTGTGTTATATATGATATATAGATAAGAATGAGCTGGTATATTGATAATCAATAGTTTAATTAGTGGACATAAGGAAAAGGTCCGTTTGTAATAGAGGGCATTTATGGAAATTCAATTATATGAAAGGCATGTTCAACTATTCATTCCTGGATTCTTTGTTATCTTCATGTTCTTGTTTTTTTTCTATGACGGATATAACGTCGGAAGTGGATCACTACCATTTTTTTTCCTTTAAAAAAAACTTGCGTTATTTATTTAAATTGGAATTATTTTCATTTCTTACGATGTCCTTTTCATTTGATGGGGAAGAAGTACGTACCCATGGGTAAAATTAAACATATATCTATTATGTGTACATTTTTTAGGAAAAAAAATTCCTTAAAAAATATACATGTTTTGATGTTTTACGTAAATTCCAAAAAAAAAAAAAAAATTTGAATCATATATGCATTTAGAATTTTTTTTTTTTTTGGTCCTATATATTTAGCACTTTGCAATTTCATTTCTCTATGTTTTCAAATTTCAGTTTTAGTCTGTTATCTTTGTTTTTTTTTTGGCAATTTTAGTCATTTTTTCGATGTGGCGCTGATGTAGCATCAATCCAGTGCTGTGTGGAGCTGACGTGTATAGTGCCACGTAAACATTTTCGAAAAAAATGACTAAAATTGTCAAAAATCAGAACACACGAGACTAAAACTGAAATATGAAAACATAAAGAACTGGAATCGCAAAGTGACAAATACACAGGACCAAAATTTCAGCTTTTCCTATGCATTTATTTTAAAATGTTGATTTCTTTTAATTTCTCAATCACAAAAACTTATGTGAGGCAATCTCACGGGTCAATTTTGTGGTACAATTAACTGTGGTACATGCATCAAACATTATTTTTAAAATAATTTGATAACATAATTTTATCAAAATTTTAATTTGTGTTGAGATTTTGGAGCTTGTTGAGTCCGTACTCTAGAGTACTGGCCACATGCATACACTTGTGTTTTGAAGAACGATGAGTCCTCAGCGCTGCTCCAAGTTAATAGTATTATCTCTTCCCTTAATTCTCCTTGGAACCTCCGATCCATTTGATGTATGGATACCGGATAGGTCTTTTTTACAAATATTTATTCGTTATATGATGTAAAGTAAAAAATTACTTTTATTTTGCATAAAATTAACTATTTTTTTCATAACGAGTTAGAATAAGTACTGATTCATCTAATAAAATAAATCACGAGACAATCTCATAAAGGTTTTTATGTTGATGCATGTGTTTTGAATTACTCAATAGTTAATGCGGCGATTACTTAATCCTTTAATCGACATAATTTTTGATACTGGTCGATGGCCAATGAGTATGCACAAAACAAATTAAATTTTAAAAAATATATCCAAATTTTCGCATTTTTATTACTGGTCCTCCTACGCGTGAAATTTCTTATAACTCCGGGATTGTCAAAAAGGATTACTTCCAACGGCCTATAATTGGGCATATTTGATTTTTTCGCCTCAGTACAATCCAATGCATAGTCTCACATAGAAAAATCTTAAGTATAACTTCATTATAGGTCGATGGATTCATAGTCTTACGCGTAAAATCAAACTAACTGCTATATTTGAACTCGTACTCGGATCCTACTATATGTATGTATTATAACAAGGACAAATTGTGAATTTTTTTTTTATTTTATCGTTAACTTAAAATATATATTATAAGTGTTGATGAACACAGCTGTGTGATTAAAGGATAAAATATGCCGAATAGAGGAGAGCATTAGGTGGACGTATTTTCTAAAATTAATTTTTGTGAAAGGACAAATTTCATAAAAGCGTGTTTCTAACTAATTGAGGGACAAAAGCCCTCGTGATGACGCAACTGAATAGACCTAACATAAGATTGGTAGGGTTTGGAACATCTAGATCATATTTCTTAATATGCATTTAATCATTGTATTACAGGTGTAATTTTTTATTTAGACTAATCGTTTCGTTTTTGTATACGATAATGAAAGGTATTTTTTTATGATATGAAAATCTGCAGTTGTTATTTTTTGGTTTGCACCGGATAAATCATTGGACTAATGTTATAATCTGTATAAATCACGCTAGCTAGGTAAATAACATCGGAAAAACCTTATACGATAAGCTCGCTTGAGAAAGTGTTAGTGAGAGGAATTGAACTCTTGATCACTGGTCAAATGTTCACTTACTCTATCAACTTGAACACACATATATCTCGAAGACAATTAAAGGCATTTTCTTGAAATTATAGTTTATGAGTTTGACTCTTTTCAAGAAATATTATCGTAGTTACACTATCATTGTTGTGAGAAACAATCTGTCCATGTGGCTACACTATCATTGAACGCAACTTGACATATATAAATTTTTGCTTATTATATTAAAAAAAATTCTTAAGATTGACCAAAATTTTAGTATCATTTAATCCTAAAGAAGTCTTTGAAACTCGTTAAATTGGTTATTTAATTTGTGAATTATAATTGGCTCGTTGCTTTCATTTTAAATTCAACCCGATTAAGATAACATTTTTCTTAGGAAAATAATAAAGATTCTAGTTAATTTGTGTCTTAGTCCAATAACTCATGAAAATTTGATTAACCAATGCAATAACTTTAAACTTTGATCATGCAAATAATTTTTAATGTCACGTTAGTATTCTCAACAAAATAAGACAAAAAAACGAATTTACAAAAAATTCTAAGTAAACAACAACCTTACATTATATACATCAAAACGGGCTAGCGAGTGAGCGGATCTTTCATTTGGGCATATACACCTATTTAATATGGCGGGGCAAACCAGTTTGGTACGGTATACTAGACCAATTTATTTTTAAATTTGGTAAATTGGAATGTTGTAGTAACCCAGATTTTATTTTAAGATAATAATATGTTAAACATGATTAAGGGTTGGTAATTAACCAATTCCGGGGTTTAATCGGACTTCAGAATCAAGAATTGTATTTTCATTTTTTGAGCCAGTTCGGACGGTCCGAAGAGGACTTCGGACGACCCGAACTCAGCACACCGGGGGCTCCGAAGGTGAGCTTGTTGACTTCGGAGTTAAGGCAAGTTCGGACGATCCGAAGTAGGATCGGACGGCCCGAACTTCACCTGTGCCAAGTAGGCAGGATTACTCAGCCATGGTTTTTGACAAGTGTTGAATTTAGGACACTTCGGACGACCCGAAGTGGTGATCGGACGGTCCGAACTCGACGTGTTTCGCATGCAGGCAGTGAGTTGGATCGGACGATCCAAACCCCAGTTCGGAGGGCCCGAACTCGTCCGAAAATTTTCCTATAAATAGGGGTCTTCAGATTCATTTCTGATTACGAATTCCCGAGTTTCCTTCTCCAGTTATATAGTGTGAGTTATACACTTGAGGGCCCTATCGGTTATAATAGAGGTTCTGGAATAACCAAGGTATGGTTATAGTCATCCGGGACTAGCGACTCCAAAGGGCTATCTACGGACGAATGTATGGTCCGGAAATCTATTTAAGTTTTGGGAGTACTTATTAGCTTAGTTAAGAATTATAGAACTTGTGTAGTGATACGATGAACTTTTTAATATAGACTTAGAATCTAGGATCCTACTATACGTGAACTAGCTTAGAGGTACGTACACATTGACTGAGATTGCCAGTGAGTATACATGTTTATATGTTGCATTTATTTGGCATTATTATATGACATGATATATGATTTACCGCTTTCTATATTCATATGTCATGTGCATATTCACGTTGAGCCTATACCTTGATATACCTGATTATAGAGCCGCTCAGCTCTATACTCGATAGTCTGTCACTGAGAGTACCACGACGGCGGGAACATTTATGTCTGACTACTCTGGTGTACTAGACGAGTGTGGTTGCACCCAGAGGTTGATCCATGAGGTGGCAGCACTCATGTGGCGCCGGTACTGAGCGTGACTTTTCAGATGACCCTTTACCAGTCATCATGTTGCATGCACTATATACATATGTTTACTCATGTTCATGTACTGGGCGTTAGCGCTCACGTCCTAGTTGTTATCTTGGACACCCTATTCCATGGGGCAGGTCGCAGGATGGACGGAGCTGGTAGTTCAAGGCAGGACTAGGGAGCAGGAGCCTTGAGGAATTAATTATACAGAAGAATTCGATATAGCTGTATAATGTTTACTTTTAAGTTTTTCGATATGGTTGTATCACTACAGTATTAAGCCTGGATTTATTACTAAGTTGATATGTAAATTATGGATTTTGTTTCCGCACATTTTACTCTGTTAAACATTTTGCTTTATTAAGTTATTGCATGTTATTAGTTGTCAGTTAGTAGGTGATTCCATGCAGGGTCACTACAAATGTTGTCAACTCAATTCACCTATTATATATTTAACAGAATAACTTATTTTGACATTCTACCTAAAAAAGAGTGTTCTAAAAGGTGGCGCATATGCTCTAGGCAGTTGTCCACCGCCTCGATTTTTAGACAGTTGAAGCTTTTGGGAGTTATTGAATTAATTGACCGTCTAGATCTCCTAATCGCCACCTAGACGCCTCAAAATCTACCTAGACACCCGCGGCCCGCCTAGATTAACATATATATAAATTTTTTATTTTTTATTTTAATATTTTTAAAAAATATTATTTGACATATTTGTCTATAAATTTGTAGCGAATGAAGACGAGAAATATGTCATGTATTTTAAGTTTGAATTCGATAAAAAGAAATTATTAGAGAAATATTAAGATGAACAAGAATAATTAGATATTTAAACTAAAAAACACCACTTAAGCAGGTGAATTCGATAAAAATAAATTATTAAAAAAATATTAAGATAGATCGAACTACAATAATCAAATATTTAGCCTAAATATAAAAAACTGCCTAAGCCCCGCCTAGGCGACTGCCTAAGCATCCAAGCGCTAAACAGTTGTGACCGCTCGCCTATCGCTCATCGCTTTTTAAAACATTGCTAAAAAATGAAACAAAGTATGGAATTTTTTTTTTTTAATTCGATCCCTTTTATTTATGATTCAGTAGAAGAAATGGGAGGTAAAATTTAATATACAGCATTTGTAAAATAGCGATGTTATATAAGAAATATATTAATATTAAACAAAAAAGGCCCTTTTTTTATTCCGGTATATATATATATTTTTTAAAAAATGTATCTTTGTCGTCGCACACATATTATTTGAATTAATATGTAGTCTATATTATATATAGTCGTCCGTTATATATCTAGAAAAATTATGTTACATTTCGTTTTATTTGTGTATCTCATGCTCGACTAAATAATAAATAACAACTATTACGTACGTATTATAAAATAAATTTTCATAAAACAAAATATAAATCACATTTTAAAAATTATGAACTGCATCGACAGTTGGAATCCATAATAGCATTCATTTACCATTAGATCATGATGTTTTGCTTTTTTTAACAATGCATTAATGAATTGGGTTTACTAATTGGATAGAATATTTTAAATCAACATCTTAAATTTATTATATTATTTTGGCTCAAATTAAAATGAAGACTTTGAAATCCATTGCATTATGCAAGTATCTTTTCGGTTTAATTTTAATTTCACTTTCCAACTTATAAATAATTAATTTGGAATCATTTTATTTGAAATGCTCCCGTAAATTCAATCACATCCTTAGTGACATTTACCAATCACATTAATCTCCTAGGGTGAAAATATGGATATATTTGAAGGCATGGATTTATAATGCATTCATGATTTTAAATTTATCTTATCGATCGTTTGGATGAATTTATGTTTAATTTGGTGAATTTTAAATACACTCTTTTGTTAATTTATTTAATTTAGATATAATGATAATTCTGATGAATTTGAAACACACATCAGAAATACGCCAAAAGTACTAGATGTCATTCGAAATCTCTATTACTCAAAGGTCTCACAATAAATCAAATCATCTTCAATAGCATAGCCGTTCATATCTTGAGAAACAACAACAACAATAATAACAATCATCATCTTAGGGAATTTGGTCCAATTAATAATATACAAATAATGAATAAGCAAAACAAGATTACTTTATCATTTTTAATAATGGCGACCAATTTTATATTAATGTCTTCATGTCATTTTAAATAAAATTTGGGTAGTGAGGTGGTTGTACCAACTATATATTATCACTGAATGGACTCCACCATTTCCCGTAATATGTTGTCATATATATGTATGTATGTATATAAATAGCTCAAAAGTGTTGGAATTAAACCCTTCCCAAAACGATATACATCCTCTACCAAAACTGGCTGTATCAGAAAACATGAATGCAATTATTGACATTTTATTTTTCCTTTATATTAGCACATGATTATATTAAATGATTTGGACAAGATTATTAACCTATAAGAAAGACAACCACCAAATATATATATGACACATATTCCAATCAATGATGGTTCCTTAAATTCATTTTGCAGTTGGATTTGTCTTAAAAGAAAGAAATGTGGACCAACCCCACTCAAGAATCTGCGCCTTCTCCAATTTGACATTTTACATCATTATGTTTTCCATTCTCGACACTAGGCCAAGGGTCCCATTTTTAGAAGTCATGACACCGCCCCACAATATTGCGTGTCTTTTTTTCATTAGGTGTTATATATATAAAAAATAAGTAAATAATTTTTTTAAAAAATATATGTGTTTCGTTTGAACAAATACGTATAAAATATTTTTATAAAGCTTAAAATGTGTGTGTAACTATAATTTGAAAAAATTATGTTATAATTAAAAATAATTAAGAAGGTTTTTTGGCGATTAATTTATTAAAATCTTTTTTAATTCTTGTTTGGCCGTATTTTTTATTTTAAAAATATAAAGACATATTTCAATTGTTTGTAAAAACTTATAGTTAGATAAAATTTTTTTTAAAAAAAATATTTTACAAAAATCTCATCTAAATGCATTTTAAAAAAACAAATTCTGTTATAAAAAATTAAATTATAAAATATTTTTAAAATACTTGTCTCGAAAATCATTAATTTTAATTGAGCATTTCATCTTCCAAGTAAAATTCTTCGAATTGCAACTCTGCAAGAGTCGAGACTCGAGACTTCCAATTAACCAAGTCTCATATAATTTGGAAAAAATAAGTTTTTTGTCCAGTAACTTTACTCATTTTGGGTTTTGGTCCATTAACTTTTTTGATGTGGGTTTTGGTACACTAACTTTGCATTTTTAGTGTTTTTTGGTCCAACTGCATATGTGTTAGATTCTGATAGGTTCACGTCATCAATTTGAACCAATCAGAAATTGATACGTATGCAGTTGAACCAAAAAACACTAAAAATGCAAAGTTAGTGTACCAAAACTCATATCAATAAAGTTAATGGATCAAAACCCAAACATGAACAAGTTACTGGACCAAAAAACTTATTTTCCCTTTAATTTGACCCTACTCTCAGTCTCTTAGTTCATGTTATAGAATCACTCTAGGAACAATTTTTTTTAAGTCTATGAAAAATAATTATTTTGCAGATTTTTAGAATTGGGCTGGAATAACATGAGTTTAATTTGACTCATAGATAATTCCGAATGCATACTTTGAGATACCGTTTGGTATCATAGATGGGATGTATGAGAGATGAGTGAAATTATGATAAAAACATGATAAGATGTGTATAAGTAATACATAGATATGAATAATATATTGTTTTGTATGTTTTTAGTTTTGTAGGATTATTATGTTTATTCTCTTAATTGCCCTTGTTAATTTCACACAATTACATGCTTAATTATATAAAAATGCCATTTCTTGTGAATGATAAATTTTTTTGGAGAATGAGTAAAATTTTTTGATCTATATGAAATCATTTTTGTGGGAGGTAATTTTTCCTACAAAAATAAAGTCACGATTTATTTTTATTATTAAATTAAATAAATAAAAATGAATTTATATATAAATTTAGAGGCACATTTTTATAATAAAACATGCATAATTTTCACAAAACCATTGTCTGTTTGTTTTCAGATTTTCTTAATTTTTAAAGTGCTCTTTTGCATGAATTGAAATATAAAAAATAAAAAATGAAGGATAACAATCAATATATGAATATAAAAAAACAAAATATTTCTTTACAACCTGATATAAAAACATGCATAATTTTCACAAAATCATTTTGTGAACCTTTTTTTAGATTTTCTCACTTTTTGAGGTGTTCTTTGCCCGTGTAAAAAGAAACATATACAAGTAAAGCATAAAAGCGAAGGATATGAAGTTCGATGCTTATTAGAAATCAAGAAATTGTGCTAGTTGTTAGCATCGACAAAACACATTGTTACCATGATTGTCAGAAGCAATCAAAAGATAGAAACTAAATACAATGTACCAAAAGCATATAAAACATCCAAATCTACTTTATCTGATTTCAGTAGCTTATTAACCTGATTTCAGTAGCACATCCTAATTGATTTCAGTAGCTTGATTTCAGTAGCTTCTTAACCAAAGCTAGCCTTTCCTCAACTGGGAGACTCAAGAACAGAGACAATTTTTTAGGTTTCTCAACTAACATCTCAGCAGCAGCCAACCTCTCTTCTCTGGTCAGTTCTTCAATCATTCTTAAGGCATAAAATACATCATTTGTTGCATCTATATCATGGCCAAACTTTTTTATAAGATCAGACATGGTATCCCTTGTCATTTCAGTGAACTTATTGATTGCATCAATAAAAAGCTCCTCACCTTGAGTTTGTAATTTTCTCTTTTTAGTCTTCTTCTTTTTGCTATCTGCAGTCCATGAATGTGGCTTTGTTCCAGACATAGATTCACTAGTAGCATTGATGGTATGAAGTACGTCATCCGGCTCAGCTTCCATTTCCAGCCCTACGTCACTTGTCATGTTGAGTACCCCTTGTACAATTTCAGTGAAGGTCTCCACTTTTTCTCCATTGGCACGATCATTCCCAAAAATTTCGCACCAATCATAGTAATATGGCCAGCGCCTATAGCGCATCATACGTGCAGTAGCATCATTCTGTGTGAAAATTTAATATAAGAGAGTAAAAGCATTAGTCCAAACAATAAATAAATAATGACTTCATAATGCAGAAAAGAAAGATAATAGATATTACCTTAATAATGGACTCCCAAGCTTCATTCGTGGCATCGACCATCTTTTCAGTTTCATTCCACCCGACTCCACTTCTACTAAGCATTGTCAACAGAGTACCGTGTGTTTTTTTCCACACGTGTATTTTTGAGTTGATGTGTGGGATACCTCGTAAGTCAGTTTCAGGAAACACCTTTTTCATTGCCTCTTCTAAAAACACCAAGTACCCACAACGAAAGCCATTTTCACTCTTGTAACCAGAATTGATTGCATCCTTCAGTGATTGAATAAGGACTTCTTCCTCTCGCATAGTCCAGATACGTCGACCTTTATCCGATTTCTTTCCTTTCTCAAGTAATGCCTTGCTAGATGCTCCACCCTCCATGTATGCTTTATATCAGTAGCTAAGCCCTGTGTACATGAAAATGAAGCTAATAAGAAATAAGCACCAAGCAAAGAATCCTAAAAAATGAGAAAATGAAACTGATAAGAAATAACAGCAACCAAGCAAAGAAGCCATGAAACATGAGAACAATGAAGCTTATAATAAATAACAACCACCAAAAAGAAGTGTCAACGAGACATTTACGTATAACAATACCAAATCAATCACAAAATCCAAGATACATAATAAATTGTTCATTTGTCTCAAAGATTAACACCCAAGACAGCCCTCTCCAAAATATATAATATGTTTTAAACAACATATGCATCTAATATATTTCATCTATTGTGATACATCGATAAAGCCAAGTTTTCTCTCCACATATCCCAAGCCGGAGAAGATTCGATGCTGTCAATGAAGTCACAGTCAACATCTTCATTGGTGGTGCTGGTTGTAGCATTGACAACTTCCTCTAGCGGATCATTTGGCATTTCAGAACGGATGAAATTATGCAGAAGAATACAAGCCATAATAATACGATTATGAACTTTTAGGGGGTAGAATGATGGACTCCGAAGTATAGCCCAACGTCTTTTCAGCAGACCAAATGTCCTTTCAATAACATTACGTGCACGACAATGCTTGGAGTTGAAGTGCTCCTTGTAATTTTGAGGACCAATGGAACCATGCGCCCAATCATCCATATGATAACGTGTTTTCCTGAATGGTGTTAAATACCTTTCCACATTTGCATACCCGTTATCGCATAGATAATAGCAACCTGAAATAATTCAAATCAAGGCAGCCTTGTTACATGTTAAATACAAATCTTAATTAAATAAGTCTCTGGAAAGTTTAGTGGCACTAGTAAATTCAATTCTCACCTATAGGGGTTCTTAACCCATCTTTTCTAGTAACGGCATCTCGAAGAATCCTTGCATCTGCAGCTGACCCTTCCCAACCTGATAGAGCGTATATGAACTTCATTTCACTATTACAAACCCCCAAAACATTAATGGCTGTTGTCACTTTCCTTGTCCTATATCTTGGCTTGTCCTTGTTTGATACGTGGACGGTGATATATGTACCGTCAAGTGCACCAAGACAGCCCTGTGAACATGTTAAATACAGTGTTGGCAGTGTTGAGATAACAAAAATACATGCTTGATTGAACCATAAGAATTGAAACAGTTAATTGAATCGTCAAAAGTTGATGAATTAGGTGAATTGATTGGCATACCTTAAACCATTTCCAGGTTTCATTTGTGCAATTCTCATCAACAGGTGCGGGCTTCACAAGAAGTATAGTGTGCAACTTCAAAACAGATGTGAGGACCTCATGGAAATGAGTGCTTACAGTATGCCCACTGCGTTGATAGTCGTGCCCAATGATTCTATTTTTCTTATGATGCGCTAAAATAGACAAAAATATCGCAACCTTCTCTTCGACCCGAAGATATCTAGATTCTTGAAGGCCTCCAACATTGATTAATAGGTAACATAGTCGTGCAAATGCGTTTCTACTCATCCTCAAGTTAACAATACATTGCATATCTCCTACTTCAATTATCCTATGTAAATGGTTGATTTGGGCTTGTAACCTTTCTGTAATAACATACAAGGCGTGTCTCCTATGGTGTCTATGTTTTTTTTGGGATAAAAACTTGACATAAAAACGTGTTATCAATGTCAAAAACACGAACCAAGAGGCGAATAGTTGACGTAGTATTAGAAAAATATGGATGGCTTCATCTTCTTTTCCCATTACAGAAGTCATTCTGCAACATGGCGGCCAAGTTGTACATAAATTTATTAAATACTAACCATAGCAGTATGTTCACATTTGCAGCAAGCTTTTCCCAAATAATAAACATTTCAGAATCAAAATAATAACGATTTCCTTTTAAAAAAAAACTCAAATACACGAACTCAAAATAGCTGGATATGAACAGAAATTCACCACCATGTATTCTTACAGGCATTTTGTAAAGCAATACTTCACAATAGTCACAATAATTAGAGCAATTTCAAGCACATACATATTTACCACAATATTCAATGGGAATTTCGATTGCTTTTATGTGTTCATGATAATCAGAGCAAGTTCAAGCACAATTTTATTTTCACAAAATAATTCACATTCATCAAACCAACCATAATCTTCTAGCTAATAACATCCGATCTCAATTCCACCGAGAACGACGAAGAAGAGAGAAGAGAATAATGTCGAATGTAACAAAAAAAAATGGATCATACCTACAACGTGAATTAATCTTCGAAATCCTGAGTCATTTACCTGCTACGATTCAAATCTGAAGTTGATGAGAAAGAAATCGCGAAAAAATATCAAGGAAAGGGCACAATGAAATTTTGAATCGATACCTCAATCTCCCATCAGCGGCTGCAGCGTGTGTAGGGTTTTCTCGCGTTGCTTGGGTTTTGGCATGGGAAGAGGGGTAAGTTGATAAAATTTCACCAATAGGATAATCATCCATCATTAATACCATGGGTTAGAAGGTATTTTTCATCAAGCCCTCATCAAATATCATACCGGACCATGAGATATAATTAGGATAACAAAAAAATGAGAGAAACATGGAATGATTAAAAATTTATAGATCATCCTACTCTCATCAAATGTACCAAACGGTACCTGAGTATATATCAATTAATCGATTTATGCGGGGGAGGCAACTTTTTCGAATAAATGTGAAAATATTTCAAAATCTTATTTACTTTAGCTTGAAAGCACCACAAATTAAGTATATATAAATGTGAAAATATTTCAAAATCTTATTTACTTTAGCTTGAAAGCACCACAAATTAAGTATATATATATACTTAATTTGTGGTGCTTTCAAGCTAAAGTAAATAAGATTTTGAAATATTTTCACATTTATTCGAAAAAGTTGCCTCCCCATATATATATATATATCTTATGGGACCGGATCGTGTAATTCTTTAGTGGAACAAGTTGAGCTGTACAATATTTATAAAGTTAAAATGGGTAGCATAGATTATTACATGGACGTTTCCAAAGGGACCACCAATGCAATTTGGTCTGTGCATGTGAGCTTGGATAAATTCGGTAATTTGACTTTTGGTTTTGTTAAATATTTGTTTAATCGGATATTATATATCTTTGCAACGGTTAAGTAGATGCTACCCGCAGGGTAGTGCCCTGCGGATGACGTGGCGGTTTATGATTGATTAAAATCAATGGGCCCCACATGATACCCATTAATTTTGACCAATCATGGAGTTACACATCACCCGCATGGTAGTGTCCTGCGGCGACATGTACTAAACCCTTTGGAACATTGATTAATAAATATTGGAGCCAAATGAACTTTTAAAAACTAATGTGTTCTGAATCTTGTGATTGTTTCAGAGAATTTTCTATGTGGCCTATTTATTGCTAAGCGATTAGATGACCATATCGAGAAGGAAAAATTGCATATCACCCTTGTGAAATCCCGTGTTAGCTAATAACCCCCTGAGAAATTTTTTAAAGCTAATAACCCCCTGTGATTCTAGATTTGTAGCATATCTGGCTAAAAAATGACGAAAATGCCCTCGACTTTTATGAACTATTTAATTTATCATTTATTTTATGTAGGGGTATTTTCGTCATTTTTTAGCTAAAAAGGGTGTGTAAGCTACAAATCTAGAATCACAGGGGGTTATTAGCTTAAAAAATTTTCACATGGGGTTATTAACTAACACGGAATTTCACAAGGGTGATATATGCAATTTTTCCTATCGAGAATATATGCTACATGTCGATTTGACATATAATTATAGTGAAAAATAATATTTTTTGATATAATATTTTTTGTGGGTCGATCCAAAAAAAACGTTCGTTTTACAAAACTATATGGATTTGATCACTTACATCTATCTAATGTTATCAAATCAAACAAATTAAAACCGCCCATATTAATTAATCATGGAGAGAGGGAGTATTATTCTGTGTTGCTAATTTATTCTTGTTCATGTTTGACGTGCATAAATATGGCAGATAACATATTATATATTATTGAATTCAAACGTCCATAATGTAATTGAATAAGGTCAAAATACAACCTACCTTGCATTTGTTTGCAAGCCCATGTTTTTTTTTGGTCATATGAGAACCCAATATAGGGTTTTTGCTAAACTCTGCAATTGCACCAAGCACAAGTGTTTTTTGTTTTAAAAAAATAAAGTTACAATTTATGATTTTTTTTATCGAGCAACTCACATCTTAATACATATTATTAATTTTCAATTTTTTTTAGATTAAAAAAAATTCAACTTTTTAAATATTAACGTGGTGTCAAAAATGATCTTGTGGCACCCTACATTACTGATGTGCTTGCTCATGTCCAATGAAAATGAGTAGCTAAATTGGGGGGAAGAAAATTTAATTAGTAAGACTATTAATTGATTGGTAGCAGGACAACAAATGAAACGCAGTCAAGTTACGAGATCACAAATATAGTTTTTTTTTTTCCCTAAAATTATGGTTGAATCGAAACCAATGTGCTATAAATCATGGAGCAACACATATCTTTATTTGTGAGATGAGTCAACTATGTATCTATGTCCATATTTACAATAAAAAAATAATAATATTTTTGTCATAAAAAATAATACATTTTTTATAAATGACCCAAATAGGATATGTGTCAAACAAAATTGACTATCGCATGAATTTTTATGTAAATCATGTTAAACAGGGCCCATAAATCCGGTCCAACATAAAATTTCTCCACAAAGTTAGTGTAGTTTCAGGCTCGGTCCTTAGATTCTAACCCGATTGTGTAGATATCCTATCAACGTACCTAAAATTTTAAGTATATTTCACTATTTATCTTGTGAACTATAAAATAAATATTCCAAATAAATATATAGACATGTCTTCCAACAAAAGGCTGTACCTATGTGTAGAATGGGAATCCTGCTTTAAAGCTTCCTGTTTCCATCCGGAGCCTGTTTGAAGTTGAAATTTCGATTGAGCCTAACAAAGTCGAATATATATTATTGTGTACCATCAAACATGAATGAACTTAAAATGCTGATAAAAAGTATCTATTCAATTCAAATCACAAAGAATATGCAGATCATTTAAATGAAAAAAGCAATGAGGAGAAATGGCCTTATATATGTCTAAAGTTACTTTGGTCATGTAACCGTGCATGATATTCAAAGTGAGATATGAGGAAAAGAACCTCGATCTGGTAGGACTTAATTAATGTTTACCTTCCTAAGTAAATGAATCTTTATGGAAACAATTTTTTACTCTCTAGCTATATATGTTACTATGGAGTCAAACTAATAAATTAATTAAATAACCAGAAACCGATCAAGGCCTATAACTAGCTAGAATGTTTGTATGAAGTCCATATGCATGAAAGACTACCTTGCTGTGGAAAAGCCTTATTGTCAGCACGATGGTATCTCGCATTCTACATGAAACATAAACAAGATTCGGAGTTAAATATATTTCATCGCAGAAACATGTTTCTCTCAGGAGTTCGGAGACAAAGAAAGATAAAACGAAGTTAGTTAAGATGCAAGTGCGTGCATAGAGGTATATTGATGTGTTTATAGTACTCGATATTCTTGTTAATCGAATATCTAACGAGTTTTTTTTTTTTTTTTTTTTTTTTTTTTTAATTTCAGCTGCTCTCACATTAGCTGTGCAAATTAACAAATGGAACAGAATCGAAAATTATTGAAACTCTATATATATAGAGAGAGATATATATAGTAAGGTGGCTTTCAAAAAAAAAGATAGTAAGGTGCAAAACAATAATTAAAAAAAAAAACATATTTTTGAATCTGAAAGAGCATTATGTTTGGTTTAATTATTTGCTTGAAATAGAGGAGGAAGGGAAACTGAATCCAAACATATCCATATTTGGGTAGTTATCTGAATCAAATTCTTTAGAGTGCAGTGGGAGTTAATTCTGGCCTATCTTTAAACGTGTTATTTGTGAACCAAGAGTAAGTACTGTAAAAGCAATAAACGGCAGAGGACTTGTGATATATATATATATCTACTGAAAATAAATTAAGTATAACATCAAGTAGAGAAACATGTACCGCTTCAGTTACCGAAAATATCGATGCATGCATGTTCATATATATGTTTTCTTAAACTAATGGATAAAAAATCTGAATCCAAAACTTAGATTTTGAATATTTTGATGATCATCATTTAATGGCTGATCATAAAAAGAAGTAGAAAGGCATGCAGATAGAGTTGAGATTTTGTGAGATGGATAATCAACTCGACACAACTCGTGAAAAAAATATTATGTATATATTTTATGTATTTTTTACAGCATATATAGATATCACACATACATATATATGCTAGAGAGACGAGTCACAACCTACTCTAAAATAATAAGTCACTCACACAGCAAAAAGAAGTGCAAATGAATTGAACCAAATTTTCTCAAGAACAAACTTTAAAAATTATAATAATATAATATAACACCACACCAGCTAAGAATCAAGATTCATTCAGGCCTACGAAAGTAACAAAAAATACGCCAAAATCAGAAGGAAGAAAATGAAATATTCATGCAATCACGAATGCAACTAGCATAATTCATGAAAGATTTTCATGTGTTATTCAAGAAAAGAAGAAAAAGTTACAAGACTGAGTTCTTCACCTCTGTACGTGATTTCACAGAAGGCTCAGATAAATTTACACCCAACAGAATGCTCTGCGAAGAAAAATCTAAATGGAAGAGTGTAAGTCTACACTCCATAACTGTTAGAAAAATCTAAATGGACTTCAGGATAAATTTCTAAACTGAAGAACGTCTTTCCGAATGAATCAGAATTCAAAATTGTTTATATTTCCACCTATTTTTAACGTTTATTATATTATTTGCTAAGAAAATTTTATATATCTTTTCATGTTTTACGAAGGCTTACCGTATCGAAAATCGTTTATCATATAAAAAATTATGGTATAAAAAAAATTTATACGGATTATATCACGATTTTACGGTTTACCTAGTTTTCGGCACGATATTGCCATATATATACCATTTTATACGAGAAAAAACCTTGTATTTTTTTTTTAATTTATAAATTTATTGTTCGAAAATATTATATATTTTAAATTTATCGATTTGATATTTCAATATATATTAAAATTTTCAAATTTCATATCGTTATCGTATCAAAAAATTCGATATTGTTATTGTACCGTACCGAAATCTTCGTTATACCGAAAATTAGGTAAATTCAGTATTTTTTTCGACACGATAACTTCTATATACCGAAAATTAGATATTTTTTCACATCCACGTGAATAAAATCTTTTCATACATTTCAAAGCTATTTTCAATTTCTACTCATCCTCCACTAATACCATGGGTTGGAAGACATTTTTCATCAAACTCATATATAATGTCATACCGAGCCATGAGATTACATTGAGTTAACAAAAAAATGAAACAAACATGGGATGAGTAAAAATTTGTGGATCATCTCACTTTCATCCAATATTATACCAAACGGTACCTTAAAGTAAAATTTTTAGATTAATATATATAAATTAAATAATATATTGTTGATAATGAGCCCGTTTGGATTTCATAGACTTTTTTTTTTTAAAAAAGGTGCTATTTTAAGCTCTAATTTTGGGTTTTTGAAAAAGCTCTAAATTTGACTTAAAAAAGTGTTTTTTTAAGCACTTAAATGATCATCCAAACATCTTATATATAAACTAAAAAAACATTTTTTTATAAAAAAAATGCTTCTATGATTTGATTTTTGATACCAAATGGGGCCAATGTCATCAACTAACCTCTTCGATCATCCTGTTTTGACTTTGATTGATATAGAAGGTTGGTTGACTTGATTTTATTAATCAAACATGTCATTATTTTTAAGAGAAAATTGAAATTTTGGCTTCTAAAAGGTGTTTTTGAGAAAGTTTGGACTATATTGTCAAATTAGGTCTAATCTTGTATCTTTCAATATTTGATTTTTTTTTTTTTTCGTGAGTGTTGATTCTGTTGAACTGTTGATGTGGTTGAGCAACTTTAATGTCATACTAACGCTTTCAAATCAAAATTATAAAAAATGCAAAGATTGATAACATATTAAAACTAAAATTTTATAATATAGAGAATTAAAATCTCGTTGAGAAATTTATAGGATAAATTAGGAATTTCCCTATTTTTAATAGTTATATAAGGTTTGAGTTTAGTAAAAATTATTTTAACGCTGCCAATAATGAAGTTCTCCCGTAAGAGCATCTGTAGAGGGGACCGTCTCGCCAAGTTAGCAAGCTCCTTGGCCAACATTGATAGTAGGAAAATTACATTCCTAACATATGACAAAGAAGAAACTGATGGAAGTGATGTTACAATCTTATGTGCTGACAGTGAAGAACCTAGTTGGAAAGATGAAATAATCAACTATTTGATGTGGGGTAACCTACCTGCTAACCAAGTCGAAGCTCAAAAACTTAGAGTGCGAGCTGCTCGGTTCACGATCATTGACGGATAACTATATAAAAGAGGTTTCTCTTTACCTTACCTAAACTGTCTAACGTCAGCTAAGGGAAACTATGTGCTCCGTGAAATTCATGAAGGAATATGTGGAAATCACTTAGCTGGCAGAGCTCTTGCAGGAAAAGCACTACGCCAAGGATACTTCTGGCCAACGATGAAGCAAGACGCTATCGAGTTAGCGAAGCATTGTCATGCATGTCAGGAGCATGCTAACTTCCATCACCAGCCGACTACAATCTTGCAGCCCCTAGAAAGTCCTTTACCTTTTGCTCAGTGGGGAATGGATTTGGTAGGTCCTTTTCCCCCTGCTACCGGACAAAGAAAATTTCTGATAATTGCTGTGGATTATTTCACCAAATGGGTCGAAGCTGAACCATTGGCAAAAATATCCGAAAGAGATGTAATCAATTTTTTTATAGAAGAATATAGTATGCAGATTTGACATTCCTCAAACCTTGGTTTCAGATAATAAAACTCAATTCTCTGGAGCGAAGATAAAAGAATGGTGCAAAGGACTCTCTATCAAGCAGTTCTTCACTTCTGTTGGAAATCCTCAAGCAAATGGGCAAACCGAGGTCACCAACCGGACCATTCTACAACACCTCAAAACACGCCTAGGCAATGCCAAAGAAAAATGGGTGGATGAGTTGCCAAATGTTCTATGGGCATATCGAACCACTCCACGCTCTTCAACTGAAGAATCTCCTTTCAACCTGGCCTACGGAGCGGAAGCTGTGGCTCTTATCGAAATTGGAGAGCAATCATGGCGAGTGAAACAATACACTTTATCTGGAAATGACCAAGCCCTCCGAATTTCATTAGACTTGGTGGATGAATTGAGAGATGAAGCTTCGACACGAGCCGAGAGATATCGAGCTTGTATGACTAAAGCATACAATGATAGAGTCAAGCCAAGGTCTTTCCAAGTTGGAGACCTTGTATTGAGAAAATCTGACATCTTGAAGTCCGTTGGCAAGCTAGATCCGAAATGGGAAGGCCCATACAAAATAATTGAGATAGTGAAGATGGGAACATATCGCCTCCAACATTCAGATGGAAGAATACTTCTCAGACCTTGGAACGTGGCCAACCTGAAGAAGTTTTATGCATAAAAATGCAACTCTCTCCAATATTAGGCTATATTTACCTTTTTTGCTACTAGCATATGTTCTTTATGTTTTGCTATTACAATTTTGTTATGTAGTTTTCAACTAATATGATTATTTTGTTATACAACCAGATTACTTTGTCGAAAGCTTATCATATCTCCTCTCCTATACTAACGCTTACTTATGATGTAAACGTCATAGACCCTAGCAATCCTAAAAAAAAAATTCTCAACAATAAGAGGTTTGGCCAGCCCCATGGGACATTTTAAATTATGATGCTGTAAGAGGTCAAAACAAAATAATAATATTACAAGTCCTGGGATACCTCACCACGTACTAAGTGGGTTTAGGACTTTCACATGAGACAAAATCTTGGAAACTGATCCCCTCCCAAGTACTCCAATATTAAAGCGATATTATTTTATCCATCAAGCAAGTATGCAATAGCAACTTCAAAATACAAAGAGATATGATAACCGACAAAACTGAATATATAAAAAAAGGGAAATAATTGTTCCTCTACCAACTGCTTACGCACTCAAAAAGAGCAAACAAAATCTAAGATTTCAAAGTCTTTATTACAAAAAAAAAATATTGCCCAAAAGTGGCAAAAAATAATAAACTAAACTGCTCCACAGCTCCAAAGAGTACTCTCCATGTAGCTTCGACACACACCCGATGTTATTGATTATATAAGCTAAAAATTCAAACGCAAAGCTTCGATCATCTCCTCATCACCCAGACCTCCCAATAAATCTCCTAAGGGAGGATCCGAGTCATCCTCAACTCTTGCAGTACTAGGCTCCAGAATTTTTGGGTGAATCATCATAATAATTTCCTTGGGAACTAGTTTAGTATCCCGTAGTTCTTTGCGACAATCCACGACAACTTCATCATGAATAACAATCGCTCGCTGAATCACTTCATCTCTAAAAGCTGTGGATTCACGATAGCCTTCAATTGCTTTTTCTCCGGTGCTTCGCAAGAGATTCTTGCCTATTGACGAATTGAGAAAAATCTCATCGGTCTCCGATTCATGGGAATATTTTCCCCTAAGTAGCTCCATCTCCTTACACATTGCATCATACTTTTTGGATTTCTTTTCAAGCTCCTTTTGCGACTTGAGAAAATCATCTCGAGTCTTAGCACCTTCCTCGCCGAGTCTTTTGCACTCTCCCCTTAATGACGTTACTTCTTCATCCAATATCTTATCAGAATTTTGGGATCTCTCTTCTCGAAATTGAAAAGTATGGGCAAACGATAAAATCTGCAAACACCCATAGATAGAGAATATTATTTACTACATAAAAATCATAACAAGTAACAAACATATAATAATATACCTGGAAGGCGGACGAAGCAAGAGAACGAGTTAATACTTCGGTAGGCTGAGGCAGTAGATGCAACCTGTCATGATCTCCAATGAGGTTAGCTCCGGTTCTCCAACCAAGGTCTGAATCCTTCAAATCCCAAAAAGAGCCAGCATTATTCATATGATTCTCACCCTCCAAGAACAAATGACGACCTTCACGAGTGTCGGGAGGAACTGTTCGTTCATCATCACGTCTTCTTTTTGGATTTATTCTATCATTATCACTCTCCCTAATACGGGTATCACGGTCAGCATCATTTCTTCTACCACCACTGCGAATATTGTTTGCCCCCGAAAGCTCTTCAGATATGGAGATACCATGATGGAGAAACCGTAGTAGGACTGTGATGCAATGGAATTAAACCCCTGGCAGAATAATAATTGCAGTGTAATTGGATAGGAATCAAAGTCCTACCAGAATATGAACTGTAGAAACCAAGTAGGACTCTATCAACTATTATCATTATAAATTCAGCACCGCAGTATGTGTTCCCCGTATAAATTCAGCCTTTTATGGTCGATCCTCGTAATTTTTGCAGTGGCAAACAATATTCGTTCTCGACAATTAAATTTCTGATAATACTCCGATAAAAATTCTACTCTCGGTCCTTTCAACATACGCAACATGCCCGAGAGTGGGGGGCCTATGATAGGTTACACCTAAAAATTCAACTGGGCCTGAGCCCAATCATGAAGGTCCACTCCAAATATTTTTTAGGCCCAAACTTATTTAAATATTATATATATTTAAATCAAGCAGGCCCTGAATTCTACAAAAACCCATAAAAGGCTCAAGCCCGTGAAACTCTCCGAATATCTATAAATAACTCAAGTCACCTCATTATTAAGGTACACACTTTCTTTAGCACTATGACGCTTTACTCTCGATTATTATTCCTTGAGTAATAACTGACTTTAGCGTCGGAGTGCCTTCGCCGGGAAACCTCCCGGCTCCTCTGACTTTGTTTTGTGACGTAGGAACAACCCACTGAAGATCTCCATCGGGAACATACAAGGATCCGTTGATACTCCGGACTTTGCGGAAGCAACGTGTCATATACAAGTGATTTTTGGCTAAATAAGATAACATATTAAAACTAAAATTTTATAATATAGAGAATTAAAATCTCGTTGAGAAATTTATAGGATAAATTAGGAATTTCCCTATTTTTAATAGTTATATAAGGTTTGAGTTTAGTAAAAATTATTTTAACGCCGCCAATAATGAAGTTCTCTCGTAAGAGCATCTGTAGTGTGGGGTTTATAATTTTTTTATAAACCCTCCACTAAAAACCCACACCATTGCAGAGGTGGGGTTTTTGTTTTTTTTTTTTTTAAATCTGTCCCAAAATCTTGAGACGGGTTTATCTTTTTTTTTTTAAATTGTTTTAGTTGCAAGAAGGGGAGTGCAGCGCACTCCATTAAAATATATATATATATATATATATTTTCAAAAAAAATTTATATTTTCTTTTTGAGTTATATTTCATAGGTTTCAGTATATTTTTTTATAATTATTTTTTCAATATTTTTTAATTATTTAACAGTTGAATTATTTAAAATACTAAATAATATTAAATTAAATATTATAATTAATAATATATGTGATAAAAGAAATAAATGTAAATGAAATTATAAATCAATATAATTGAATTGAGAGTGGGTCCCATAAAAAAGTTTATGGAGAGGTTTATGACGGAAGATGAGATCCTAGCATATGGGTAATATCCAAACCATGCATTCAACGGTTCGTATTTTTACACATAGGCATAATTAATTATATATTGTTGACGTGGCAAATCATGAGATATTACATCTATCATTGGGGTATTACTCATGTGCTAGGTTGAAATCTACCGTTTAGAACAACGAAAAGAGGTTTTAAAAAGAGATGGAGTTTTTAACTTTTGATGTGGCACTGATGTGGCATAACAAAAACCCGAGGTTTAAGATTACAGATGCCCTAATGGTCAAAATGGTCATGTCATGGAAACAAAAATCAAACCTACAAAACAATACAAAAAAATTTTACTTTAATCTTATAATATAAATAATAAAATAAAAAACAGATGAGAATTTGGAGAAACCAAGAAAGTTTGGAATAGATAGCTTCCCACTTGTTTTCTTTTTCTTTTTTTATTAATATCAGTTTGTCTTCTCACGTTTTCAGTAATTTTTATTTTTATTTTTTTTTAACTTTTTTACTCTTTATTTAAGAAATAATATTTTAATTTTAAAAAGAAAAATAACTCCAAAAATTTGGACCTCTTCGCCCCCTCCCCCCACCACCGTTTCCCTCTACCACCCTACCCCTTGTTCAGCTTTAAAATTGAGAGGGGGGAGGGGGGGGGCCCTCTCCCCCCCCTTCACTCCGTCTCTGCCTCAGGGAAAAATAATCACCAGAAAACAAATACGTTTACAAAACTCAATATTAGTGATTGTGTATTAAAACCTACTTTTTTCAAAAAGTTGAGAAAATAAATAACATCAAAAAAACTAGTAGAAACTATAATAGAAAAACTAATATAATGTTGAACATATGTGCCGAAAACAAAAACCAAGGTTTCACTTTCGAATTGACACTTCACTAGCGTGATTCTTCAAGTGTCTCCAACACTTCGTGGCAATACGGTTATTTAGCAATGATCGGCGATAAATCTTCAGAAAAATCTCGATCAACTCTAAAATATGTTCTGAACTATACTCAGTTGATCTCGCTTCGTTGCTCTCTCTTTTGCTTCTCTTTATCGTGCCTTATTTTTCTTGTTTAAATAGATCTTCAATATCCTAGAAATCCTTCCTTGAATAGACTCCTACATAATATTAAAACAAGGCTTTGTTATGAATCAAATTCAATTATACATGAAATAATATTATCTATTAATTTAAATATGTCTAAGAAAGACAAAACAGAATAGAATTTTATCACAATTAGGAAACAATTCAAAGACACGTGAAAAACACGTCCTTACAAATACAATTTGAAAAATTCAATTTTCTCAAGGGGAAAGAAAAAAGCAATAAATACAAACTATATATATGCCTTCATAACAAGAATTTCATTCAAAATAAAATAATGGAATTAATTGAACCTGCTACAGCCTATAGCCTGTTCTATATCTATATCTATATCTATATCTATATCTATATCTATACTATTCTTAAAGCGCTAATAACTCAAAATGGGCCAGTTACTTGCCCTTGACAGGTTTATGATTTTCTATAGCCACCGCCAACGGAACAAACACGTCGAAGGAAGAGTGGTAGAGGGAAACTGTGATTACCGTTTCTTCCGGTTATCGCATTTCATTGCCTTTTCTTTTGTAAATCGTCTATCATTCTTCCATCTTTCTCTGCGCACGTATACAACTTCTAGCTTCTGCTTGGGATTGCAAATCTTCTTGTAGGTTTGTTCTCATCGATTTTTTTAACCCAAATGCTGTAAATCGCTCAGACTTGCTTTTACATATAGATCTGTAATTTTTTTTCTAGATTTGAGTTTTTATTGCTTCGTATTCTTATTTCTTTGTCTATTTTCATACGCATTTTTTTTTTCGAGATCTGAGATTTTGTCTGTTTGAAAAATATCAAACACTTAGAGGATGTTTTACATAAATATTTTCACATAGATGTGTTGTTTTTTGGTTTTTAAAGATGCGTTTTTGTTTGCCTAGAAAAGATCTTATGCTTACAAAGACAATGTTATAAATAGATATTTTTACTGATTTAAGATGTGTGTTTTTTTTAACAGGTGTTTAGCATTAACCAGGTGTTCAACGTCCTGTATCATCCGATATTTTTTTGTTTTGTGGTATCTGGTTTGGACTTCTAACTTTTCATACGGGTTTGTTCTTGTAGCCTTTTTCCCTGTTTGAAGATGCATCGGTTTTTGTTCTAACTAGCAAACATGTTCTTCTTGTTGTTTGTTTTCAAATGATATAACGTCTAATTTTTCCACAGCTGCAAGAGAAAAAACTCGTAAACAAGGAAGCGGCTCATACGATAGGTGATCAACTTATAAGATAGGTAATTAACTTATTCTGTATCGGTCTTCACATTTTCTCATCTTCTGCAATTTCTTTAATTGTTTACAATTTCTTTAGCTTGGAATCTTTCGAATAGCATCCCGTGAATTGTTTGCTGTTTGTTACGATCTATTTTCTTAGATTAACGTTTTCTTTGGCTTACACTAGAAAAGAAAATGAATAGTCAGAGATGAAGATTGGAAAATAGAATGACTTTTTTTAGCCGAGAGTTGAAAAAAAAAATCAATATTTTCGGTTATAATAAGAATTTTTTTCATGTGGTTTTTGCTGATTCATATGATTTTTGAATAGAGGTTGTAAGATTGTCTTTATAGTTTTGTGAACTTAGATATGTCCTATAGTAAATATAAAGCTTGGTATTGAGTTAATTTGTTACGTTTATGCTTTTGATTCAGTTGTCTCCTCTATGTCCTCCATTAACCCCAACAATCAACGGAATTTTTTTTCAAAATGTTGGTTATATATGAAATAGATAATTTTTAAATATTATTAGTGTATAATGTATATGTTAGCAATCCTCGAAGAATAACCAGTGTGCGATAAATATTTATAGCAACCCTTTGAAGAATTTTAAAAATAATGTATCATTAATGCGAATAAGAATTTGATTTATAACTTCCCGAACAAATATATACAAAAAAAAATTATGTTAAAATTTTAAAATTATAAATAAAAAACATGAGGCATCATATCAGTATGTTCATTTTTGCTTCATGGACCCACGAATTACACTTGTGGTCTTTACTTTTGCCTTTCTATTAAAATAACAGATTTAAAGTGCTGTTGTGTAGCTTCGAAGAAGATTAAACTGACGAATATTTAGGTATACTGTTTTATCCTTTACCTTTTTCTTTACCTTTAACAAGTACTCAACTACTAAACTTATTTCTATACCATAGCGTGTTTTATTCAGCTTTTTTCACCAAGATTAAACTTACGAATATTTAGGCTTTACTATTTTACCTTGTTTAGTTTTATTCTTGAAATTGACGATAATGTCAGAAAGTGGAGAAGGGCATGTCTTAGACGCTAATAAGCTAATGAAATCTCAGAAAAGGAAATATGCTTGCTTAGAAAACCGTAGATTGGCAAAAAATACGCGACGAAAAGAACAAAGGCAAATAGCAATCCTAAATACCATTGACAATGAAAATGTTGAGGTTGACCCATTAAGCTATATAGTCAGCTGCCCAGATTCATTATCTAATTTACAAAACTGTGAATTTTGTGGAGCAAAACGTATTTACCTAGAACCACCAATGTTTTGTTGTTCACTAGGAGAAATAAATCTTTTACCCAGAGAAATGCCTGCTGAGTTAGTACAGTTGTATCTTGGGAATGGTGAAGATGCTAAAGAATTTAATAATTGTATTCATAGTTACAATAACATGTTTGCATTTACATCAATCGGTGCACATTGTGACAAATCTTTAGCTACAAGAAATGCTGAAATTTATACTTTTCGTGTACAAGGTCAAGTTTATCATTTCATGGATCAATTAAGACCATCAAATAACGAAAAACCTAAAAATCTTCAAATGTATTTTTTTGATACCGAACATGAGATCTTCAATCGAATGAGTATTAGTTCAAAATTCAAGGAAACTCTTGTAAATAAATTAACTCATATTTTAACAATAAATCCATATGCAAATTTCTTCCGAAGTCTCAATAGTATTCAAAACCTACACGAATATAAAATTATTTTACAAGCTGATCCTAACATTGACCAGCGTGTCTTTAATAAGCCCACTGTGTCTCAAATTGCTGGAATATGGCTAGAATCTAACGAAAACGAGCAATATAAAAGTCAAAAAATACAAGTTTATCCAAAAGACAGCCATCCTCAGATAATTAAACATTACTTTGCTTGTTATGATCCTATGAAATATCCTCTTATATTTCCAAATGGAGAACCTGGTTGGCATCGACAAATTGAAAAATTAAATCAAAGACAAAAAACAATGATTCCTACACCAACATGTAGTGGTCAAACTATTTATGACATCCAAAATCCCGAAAATGAAAATTACTTCACACACACTGAATATTTCGAGAAGAATAAAAACAAAAGGTCAACGGCGTCATGCCGTGAGTATTATTGTTATAAGCTACAAATAAGAGAGAATGATAAATCTTTCTTACTGCATATTGGTAGGCTTTTGCAACAATATATAGTAGATATGTACATAAAAATTGAAACATCGAGATTAGACTTTTTCAAAACTAAGGACATGCAAAATCGGTTGCGAAACGAAGTATACAAAGGTTTAATGGATGGTATTACACAAGGGTGTCAAATGGGTATTGATGTTGGAAAACGCATAATATTACCTTCATCATTTATCGGAGGACCTAGAGATATGCGTAAAAGGTATATGGATGCTATAACTTTAGTTCAACGTTATGGAAAGCCTGATATGTTTTTGACAATAACTTCAAATCCAAATTGGTCAGAAATAAAAGCTTTGTGTTTACCTTCTGATGAAATACAAAATAGACCTGATTTAATTGCAAGGATATTTCGTGCGAAGCTTCAATTCTTAAAAAATGAATTGTTCAAGAATGACATTTTTGGCCATGTTATTGCTTACACTTATGTAATAGAATTCCAAAAAAGAGGTTTACAACATGCTCATTTCTTGCTTATTTTAAACCATGCATCAAAAATGTGTCACCCTGAAGCATTTGATAGAATTGTTTGTGCAGAATTACCTAATCCACATACTGATCCATACTTATTTTCGTTGGTAATTAAACATATGATGCATGGACCTTGTGGTTTACTTAATCCTACATGTCCTTGTATGAAAAAAGGTTCCTGTAAATTCAATTACCCTAAAGAATTCTCAGAAAATACTAAATATGGAACAAACTCATATCCAATATATCGGCGTCGAAACAATAATCATGTTGTTACCATTAGGGGTTTTCAGCTTGATAATCGGTGGGTTGTGCCTTATAATCGATATCTTTTGGCTAAATTTAATTGTCACATTAATGTTGAAATATGTTCAACAATTCAAGCTATAAAATATATATATAAATATATTTATAAAGGACATGACAAGATTTTATATACATTAGTTGCGGATAAAGGAGACTTCATACTTGATGAAATCAAAAATTTTCAAAGTGCAAGATGGATTTCACCACCTGAATCAATTTGGCGAATTTTCAAATTTGATCTCAATTTTGTGCATCCATCTGTAATATGTTTACCAATTCATTTAGAGAATGAGCAATTAGTAACTTTCCATGCTAATCAATCACTATGCAACATTGCTAACAACCCTACAATTAGAAAAACGATCCTAACACAATTTTTCTATATGAACAAATACAATGAATATGCCAAAAAAATGAATTGCTTATATATCGAATTTCCTGAACACTTTACCTGACACAATGAATCAAAAGAATGGGAACCACGTAAAAAACATGAAGTCATAGGTCGAATTTTTAGTTGCCACCCATCAGACGGTGATAAATTTTATCTCAAATTGTTGCTAATGCACATTAGAAAACCAACTTCCTTCAGAGAATTGCGAAAAATCAATGAGAAATCTTTTACTACATTTAGAGAAGCTGCACAAATGTTAGGATTAATGGAAAATGATAGTACTGCTGAGTTGTGTATCCAAGAAGCCGCTGCTTATCTGATGCCTGCTGCCTTACGACAATTATTTGCAACAGTCCTTGTTTACTGTAATCCTAAAAATCCAAAACAATTGTGGTCATAGTTTGAATCTTTCTTGTCGCAAGATTTTGAGCAGGACACAACTCTTACTCCTTGTGTAATTAGACATAAAGTTTTAAAAATCCTTGCTTATTATATTTACTCGATGGGAAAAAATTGGAGGACTTTCTCTTTGTGAACGATGATGTGATTATAAATTCTCATGATAATTTAACAAAATAATTACAAACTGAACGGGATATAATTATACCTGATGAAGATCTTTTGGCCGTCAATCAATTAAATGAAGAACAAAAATTTGCTTACAATCGAATATTATATCATGTCAACAATAATTTGCCAAATGTATTCTTTGTCGATGGTCCTGGAGGTACTGGCAAAACATTTTTATATAAAGCATTGCTTGCTACAATTCGCTCAGCCGGTCATATAGCACTTGCTACAGCCACTTCAGGAGTGGCAGCATCTTACTTCCAGAAGGACGTACTTCTCATTCAAGATTTAAAATTTCTTTAGATGAACATGATTACAAACCTTGTAGCATCAGTAAACAAAGCACATTAGCTCATCTAATTAAGCTCGCAAAATTAATTCTTTGGGATGAAGCTACAGTGGCTAAACGTAGTATTATTGAAAAATTGGACGAAACGTTGAGAGATATAATGAATTCAAACGTAATATTTGGTGGTAAAATTATTGTATTTGGTGGAGATTTTCGTCAAACTTTACCAGTAATTCTCAAAGGTACCAAAGATGATATTATTGATTCTTCGATTGTCATGTGACGCCCGGGACTGAAGAGGCAGGGAGTGGTCACCGGTGCCAAGAGGTTGCACGGACAATGAGCGGCTCCTGGTAGGCTTCTAGGTGGAGGGAGACATGAATGAACCGATCCCGTGCCGGAATGAGAGGGATTCTGAGACTGTGTAGGTATGAGACTACATGGTTGAGGAGGGCTTAAAAGATTTCATATGTACTATTCATATCAAGAAGGTACATCTTTTTTTCGGGAGCTCATCACATAAGAACTCCAAAGTTAAGCGTGCTTGACTTGGGGCAATTATAGGATGGGTGACCCCCTGGAAAGTTTTCCAGGGTGCGTGTGAGTGAGGACATAAGCACGCTGAAAAGACACGTCTTGATACAATGGGGCGTTACAAATGGTATCAGAGCCGACCTCTCTTAGTACGGTATGGTTCGGGGACGAACCAAGCGGAAGCTGGTAGGCATGTGACACCCGGGGCTGAAGAGGCAGGGAGTGATCGCCGGTGCCAAGAGGTTGCACGGACAATGAGCGGCTCCTGGTAGGCTTCTAGACGGAGGGAGACATGAATGAACCGATCCCGTGCCGGAATGAGAGGGATTCTGAGACTGTGTAGGTATAGGACTACATGGTTGAGGAGGGCTTAAAAGATTTCATATGTACTATTCATATCAATAAGGTGCATCTTCTTTTCGGAAGCTCATCACATACGAACTCCAAAGTTAAGTGTGCTTGACTTGGGGCAATTATAGGATGGGTGACCCTCTGAGAAGTTTTCCAGGGTGCGTGTGAGTGAGGTCATAAGCACGCTGAAAAGACACGTTTTGATACAGTGGGGCGTTACATGTCATGTCACCTTTATGGAACCAATTTGATAAAATAAACCTTAAGCAAAATATGCGAGCAATACTCGATCAGAATTTCTCGACTTACTTGCTGAAAATTGGTGATGGAGTTGAAGATACTAATGAAAAAGATGAAATTCAAATACCTCATATAGCAAACATTCCATTTACAGATGATATAACGTCCTTGAATACATTAGTAGACGTGGTATTTCCAAATATTGACGATTGCAATTTGGATTTCTCTTTATTTGTTAATCGAGCCATACTTACCACAAGAAATGAGTTTGTTCACGAAATAAACGATGTCCTAATTAATCGATTTCCTGGCGAAGAGACCACATATTTTAGTTGTGATGAAAACACAAGTAGTTGTATTGTACCAGATCAAGAAGAATTGTTTCATTCTTTAACTCCTCAAGAACTTCCTCCTCATAAACTAACTTTGAAAATAAATGCACCAATCATATTACTAAGAAACATTAATCCTACCGAAGGATTTTGTAATGGTACACGGCTACTTTGCAAAGGTTTTAATGCGAATATTATTTACGCTGAAATTTCAGTTGGCGTCCATGCAAGAAAACCTGTATTTATTCCTCGTATAACATTCGAAGCTCCACATGATAATTTCTCATCTATTCCATTTAAAAGAAAACAATTTTCAGTACGGTTATGTTATGCAATGACAATTAACAAAGCACAAGGTCAAACTTTAGATTTTGTTCGTGTCTATTTGAAAGAACATGTTTTCTCACATGGCCAACTTTATGTTGCATTGTCAAGAGCGAAAAGTATAGATCAATTAAAAGTTTTTATTAGACCATCAACACCATTAATCCAAAGTACTAACTATACAAAGAATGTTGTATATCACGACGTTCTGAAATCTGCGAGTGCTCATTAATACAGGTAAATCCTTGTCTTATTCTCTTTTCATTTATTATACTTTTATATTTAAAATCATATTAAATAGTTTCCACACTTTGCAGATATGACAAATATATAAATAAGCCAAGTTCTTCTCCAAATCTCCTTATCTCTTTGTAATTAAAATATGTACCGTTGTTGCTTATTTTATTCTTGAGCTTTATTTTTCCTCCAGATTTGCTTTGTGCTGTTATACGTGTTCCCACCATGATCTGTTGAAAAAACTAAAAGAAATTTGCAAGATTTCGTGATTGTCAATGAAAAGTAAGCCATTTTATTGCAGAACATACTATTTTGTTATACACTTCAAAGTCTCTCCAATTATATTGAATTTTTATGTGGATACAGGTGTAGGCTTTTGATATTTACATTATGGGAAGAATTCCTACAAAGTAAGGTATGCCTTATTCGACCGAAAATGTTTATAACATGCCTGTAATTTTAGGAACGAAACTTTCAGTTAATACTTTTTATGGTCAAATATTTTTCCTTCTTTCTTTATTATGTAAAGGAAACTGAACATAAATTGAATGATATTATTATATTTTAATATATGCAACTTTTCTCATAAAAAACATATTATTATAGGGTTGTCCATCGGGAGAACGATACCAAATAGTATAATTCTATTTGATTCTCCAATACAACCAGCTGAGGAGTTAAATTTATGGTAATTGAAAACCTTTATTATGTCATTGTACAGCTTTTAAAATTAATTCTTACTATTTTAGAAATATTTTATGTTTGTTTCTAACTATTACTTCTGAAATATATATTTATTATGATCGCTACCTAACTGGATTAGATAAAGCATATCACCCAAAAAAAAACCTCAAGTGTCACCAAAAAATATTCCTTAATTGATTACCAATATGGTTAATAAGAAACAAACTACTAATGTCATAATATTCTAACCTAAATTACCAGTAAATATAATTTTTAACCTTATAGTAATCAGAAAAATAAAGACATTTTCTTATTTGGGTTGAAGTAATTCAAGTGATTAACTGTCCTTATTATAGTACTACTATATGTATAGTACAAAGAATGAAAGATCAACGATATTTGGATATTTTCCCTTGGGTAATAACTAATTAGATTCTGTTGACATTGACCAAGTGCCATCACAGCAGTGAATTACTTGGTCAATGATAAAAAGAATTTTGAGAGTGACAAAAAAATCTATAAATTTATGGAAATTAGTAAATTTAAAATCAAACAGATACCATAAGCCTGGGTGTGCAACAGATTAATGTGAATAACTACCATAGCTGAAAATATAGTATCTTGAAAGATTATGAAATTAATTGATACAAGCTGATCATCTTATGTGAAAGTTAATTTGTGCATTCTACGTTGAGCTAAGGCATTACGAGATTTGAACTGAAGACCTCTTGCACCCAAATTGAGAATCATACCACTAAACTAAATACTCAATTTTCTGATAGGTTATCATACCATGGGTTGGCAGCAGAATTATTTTCATGGAACACCTTACTTCAGGTAAACTAATGCCTATAACATGCGTATCTCTTGAAGTATTGTTCATGGTAGCGCGGTAGGATTGTAGTTTTATTTGATTTCAACTTGCTAATATTTGTGTATTAAATACTATATTTAGACTTGTTTTCTCACAGAATTTCAATGGCTATATAATCGAGCTGAAATTAATGGGTATGAAGAATATACTGGCTTGGTGTACAGATATGCTGATTGATATGAGGAATATTCTGTCACAACTACGAGAAAAAATTTGACGTTTTACCTGTCATATAATGACATTCTTGTTCCACAGACAGGAACTGGAGCAGCCTAGAGAATCTGAGAAACTAAGCTTAGAAGGTGATATTGTAGGTGGACTGATTCTCGAACGACAAATTTATTTCCTAAAAGACGAACCAAAAATTTTTGGAATCAATTCTACCATTGTGGCTCGGAACGTTGATGCTGGTTTTGGAGCATTTTCAAGGTCGGTCGCCCAAGCGTAAAGTTTTTTCAACTCTTTATGGGAATTTTTTGTCGTTTTCCACAAAATTGACCATAGAAATTAGCTTTCTTAATGAACTTTCAGCCATATCTCCTGAAAGTACCCCATTTTTTCATGTGTCATGGTCACCTACATGGTTGCTGCTAATATTAGTTGGGTATTAGAATGCATGTACAGTTCGAGTTGGATCAGTCTTATGTTCTTGGCTAAATCTATTATTTATCTGGGTATTCAAATTCAAGTTTTTTCCATGCATTTAAAAAGAGGCTTGAGCTCTAGAAACAGAAGCTCAACATTAGTTGGGAAATAAAAGTTCACTACACAGTTTGGTCTCAAAATTAGCTATCAATTGTAAAAAACGCGTGCTCAAAGCTCGGGCTTGAACCACACTTGAACAATAACTTGAGTAGCCCAATTTCCATTCGATAACACTTAATTTAGTATTGTAATATTTAATTTTGTCCCTTAATATTTTTTATGATCGGGTAAAGAATCACCACATATTTTCTTGTTTCTTCTCCATCGCTACTTAATGAAAAAGTGGCATGTTTTTCTGTTCTCAGGTTTCTCTACTATAATGAATAAGTAGCATATTTCCTTTTTTTTTTTTTTGCTCCTTCTCAACTATTGTTTTTTCATTGCATAATTCATCTTTGAGCATTTATAAATAGCATGTTTTTTTTTGTTCTCAGGCTTGTGTGCTTGCAGTTGCATCCAACTTTCAATTTGCCACACCCCACCGAATCATACGTTTCATTCATTGCCATTGATCGGTCGAACTACGAAATCTAGCCAGAAGCCGGTGAGCAGTTCTTTGAACGCGATCTCCAGCCAAATGGTAAGATTCTATCTGCTCTTATATATATTTTCCTCCATTCTAATCAAGATACAACAGCAGCACTGCAGCAGGCCTAAAAATCAAAGTGAATCAAACATGGTCTGAAACAATATTGATTTATTCCTTCCAAATTGTTTTTGATATTTCATTGTACCCGAGGCTACCTTGGTCATTTGTTTTCCTTAGTCGAATGGATGCTTGTTGATAAATGTCTTGGCATGGCACTGCGAAACCAGTTCGACATACACCAAGTATACATATGTCTGTTCCTTTGGGGGACAGGGACCGTTAACTTAGAGCTCTGATCTAAACACAGGCCTGTTTCGAAGGAAATTCCTCTTGCGATATCCCACGAGTATGATGTACAAGTAATGCTGTGACCTTGCAGGATCAGCTCCAGTTGGCTGTTGGTTTCATTTTGGCTTGTAATATAAGTGTTGAAATGTACTGCCCAATCTTCAAATTCTTGCATGGATATTGCTTGTGTTGAAGTTTTGCTTATTGGAATTTGGTTTTGTTTATACTTTCAGAAACAAAGAGAGAAATTATACATATTAATGTGGCACAATACATGAATCTCTGTCGTTTATAAATTGGAAGTTTTATGGACATATCTTTGTTTTATTAATTTTTTTTTGATTCCCTTAATATCATAGTACTGTAAATCTAGGTAAACACCTCAATTCATTGAGGTGGCCCGACCTAGTATAGAATCTATTCTTCTATAATAAATTGCGGATGAGGAATACATGCGGGCCAAGTGGTGGTTGTCAATTAGGTTAAGTGGGCAACGTTTAGGTGGATTTTTTTTAAAATAAAATAAATTTAATAAAAATTAATAAAAAATATAGCAATGTAGGAGAAGTTGCAGAAATAGTATAATCCGGGACTTCCTGTCCCGGATTCAACAGAGAGCTGTCGCCTGTCAGATCTGACAGCTCTCTGTTCCTGTTGAATCCGGGACAGAGATTTCCGGATTCAATTTTGTTTTCTTTTTTCTTTTTTATTTTTAATAGCAATGCAAGGTTTTGTGGGTTGGAAAAAAAATTGGTTGGACCTGCTCCGGGAAGCGAACTTAATTTGAAATTGATATAGGTTTTGGTTGGAAAAAATGGAGTTATTGAAATTTTTTTTTATCTCATTCTTAATTTTGGAAGTAGATTAATGGCTATTCGTTTTTTTTATGTGATGTTTATATATTTAATGGATTTTATTATGATTACTAATTATAATATGTTTTGATCATGATTTTTAATATTGTTAGATTATTAATTCGTCGGATTCATTTTAATTCACACGCTGTTGAAAGATAAGTATTATACTTTTTTTTGAAGATTGTATTATTTTTTTGATTAAGTAAATTAAAAATTAAATTAATTATATTTAATAAAGGTTCGATTTTTTTTTTGTGTGTGATTAGACTAACTGAAAGTTAAATATAATTATTTTAGAGATTGATGTAATTATTTTAGGTTTGCAAATATTATTTGTTGTAGTGATTATATGTCGAATGCAATTTACGATATATACACATTAATTTTTTAATTTAAGAACAAAATATATTATAGTACAATTAATAATATTTAATGTTAATAATTATTTTGACAAAAAAAGACAGAAATTGATCATATAATTCTTAGAAAAATAATTTTGATAATTACCTTTCAACTGCATACGAAAATAAGAGCTATCAACTAATTCAATTATAATCAGACAATATTTAAAAATTATTAGAACAAAACATACAACTAAAAAAACATCATAGAAAATAAATTTCAAATGTATAAAAAAACATTTTACTAGATTCAATTCATTTTAAGTATTTTATTTCAGAAAATCAACAAATAATATAATTTGTAGTAAAATAACTTCGATAATTATATTTTAACTGCGTACGAAAGTAAGATCTATCAACGAGTTCAATTATAATCTAACAATGTTTAAAAAATTATTACAACAAAACATACAACTAAAAAAACATCATAAAAAATAAACTTAAAAGGTATAAAAAAAACTTTTTACTAGATTATTTTCGTTTTAGGTATTTTATAAATTTCAGAAAATAACAAATAATATAATTTGTAGGAAAATAATTACGATAATTACCTTGTAACTAAGTACAAAAGTAAGATGTACCGACAGATTCAATTATAATATGACAATATATAAATTAATAGAACAAAAAATACAACTAAAAAAACATCATAATAATTTTTAAAATGTATAAAAAGAACTTTTTAATATATTAAATTCGCTTAGTTCAGCAAAATCAACAAATAATATAATTTTTAGCAAAATAATTTTTTAATTATCTTTTAATTACTTACGAAAGTAAGATCTACCGACGAATTCAATTATAATCTGACAATATTTCAAAAATTATTGAAACCAAATATAAAACTGAAAAAATATCATATAAAATAAATTTATTAAAATATAATAAAAATTAAATATATGTATCATGGAAAAATTTGTGTTTACCTTCAACAACTACGAAAACTTAATCCGAAAAATTCACGCAACTTGGGAGTTGGGAATACATAACATAACAAGGAAGCTTTATTCTAAAAAAAAACAAAGAAGCTTTCGAATAATTAAACATGGTGCAGCCGATTTTTTCCCCAACCCACAAAACCTTGCATGATTATAAAAAAACAAAACAAAAACATAAAACAAAACTGAATCCGGTAATCTCTGTCTCGGATTCAACAGAGAACAAAGAGCTGTCAAATCTGACAACTTTCTGTTGAATCCGGGACAGGGAGTCCCGCATTATACTATTTCAATAACTTCTCCCATATTGCTAGCTATATTTTTATTAATTTTATATTATTTTAAAAAAAAAAACCACGTTTAGGTCCAGTCTATATTCAAAATCAAACTAAATTATTGATCCTATGAAGTTGTATATTTTTAATTTCTATGGCCAATATATATAAATTGACATTAAGTCTAAAATAAAAGATAATTGACAAAAATCTGATTTTTATTGATCCTACGGTGTTATTTCTTGTACGGGAAAGTAACATTTTTTATCCACTAATTTTTCTTATTTTGAGTTTTGGTTCAATATATTTTCAAAGTTGGTTTTGGCACACTTTGAATTTTTTTATTTTTTTTGGCCTTTTGACTCTTATTTCACGGGAAAAGCTGGATCCTATATAATTGAGTTTAGCTTCAGCCAGGTTTCCCCTAGTGACACAGATACTGTCGTAATAATTAGCTAGCCAAAATCCAACTTTTTGTGACTGACAAACGAGTCGGCCCAAATTAACAAAATAATAATGTCAATGTTATAATCCACCGAGTGTATTTCACCCATGGATCTTTCACCATACCAGCATAGCATTGGCCAAACTGAAAAAGCAATCCTGCACTAAAATAAGTATTTCCTCATAAATCATAACACCATTATTTTTAAAATAAAAAAAGGAAATAAAAATAAAAATCACTTGTTATATATCGATCCACATTCCAATGGATAGTACGTAGATGCTCGCTGCACCGATTGATTTTCACAATTATATTTGTATTTTCTAAGGGAGATAGAATATTATCATCAAATATTGTGAATGACAAAAGAAATTAGTTAGCATGCATTTAAGAATGACAAGTTTTCTAAATATTTTATATTGTAAAACTCATTACTATGTTTTTATGCTTATTTTTGTAATTTTATGTGGCTTAATTTGAAAGGATACTTTTTTCAGTTTTTGGTTATATTCTTTATTTTTAGATATAAAAAAAATTAAAGAGTAAAATTTATTTTGGTATACGAACTATTGATAAAATATCAAATTGGTAAATGAACTATTGAAAATGGCTTAATTGATACATGATCGAACTAAAAGGTCAATTTTATCCTTTAGTATAGTTACTTTGAAGTCCAATTATTTTTAATAAATTCAACTAAGTGCACACTTAATTTTTCAAATTATTTATTGATTAAAAGTATAAAAATAAATTTATATTAATTTAAAAATTATAAGAAATAAATATTTTACTATTTTATAATATATTTATATTTTACTCAATAATAAATTATTTATTCAAATTTAATATATTTTTAAAATGTTAATAAATATATAATAAAATGGTATTTTTTCTATCTATATTAAATTATTATCCGTTTTTAAAAAAAAATTAATATAAAAATTATATATTAATAAAATCACACTCTGTGGCAAAATTTGTTTGTTCCTCCCCTACACCTTTTCTGTGGGTGTCTGAGAGCTTTCCTTCTTGGCTTGTAGTTCTTGTAACTAAAGATACTATTTGCGATTAATAAAGGTTACAAGTTCTTGTCAAAAATAAAAAAATAAAATCACACTCAATAAATAAATCATATTCATATACACAACTTAAATACCGATAAAAATATAATAAAATAAATAAATAATTATTTATATTTAAATTCAAGCATGAATAAAAAATAAAAACTTACAAATTCTTAAATCAAGTAGAAATTTTAGGTCATTACAATCATGCAAATCGAGACAACGAGCGAGATTTGTATATGATATTTGTTTTTTCATGATCTAAATCTTTAATGTTGAACATTTTTTTTAATTTTAAACAAAAAAAAATGGATTTCGTAAAACTAAAATGGTGATTATGTTTGCTAGGGCTTCAACAGTTTAAAAGTAAGATCAACGGACTCCGTTGATATATTTTTATTTTATAATATCTACATCAACATATTACATTATTTGTTGTATAATTTGAGTTGACATTTATTTATCATGATATAATTTTAAATAAATATGATATTTTTAAAATTAATCAATAAATAACATTGAAAATTAAATTATGTACCTAATCAAATTTTATTAATAGTAATTGGACTAAATAGCAATTTAGATTAAGGGTAAATTTGACCTTTTAATTTGATCATATACCAATTAAAGTTATTATACTATTACAATAATTCATGTACCAATTTGATATTTTATCAATAGTTCGTATACCAAAATGAATAATACTAAAAAATTAAGCCAACCCAATTTTATACTATAAAAAATTATTTCAAATTGAAGAAGTCGTCTATGTCTAGTTACTAGTTGAAATCACTCAATTAAAAAAAAAGACATATTAAACTTACAAATTCACATCATTCTATATAATAATAATTTTTTTTAAAAAAACCATACAAATGTTTATAAAAATCTGATTTTTAAAAAAATATATATGCGGTCTATGGAAAAACTCAATGAGCACGATATACATGATAAGATGTGCACGCTTCATTGCAACGTACAGTAGATAGTGGTTCTCGCAAAATTTGGCAGTTCTTTTCAAAATGGTCTACCTTCGAATTAATTATATCTACCGAAATATTAAGATGTATTCACGCCAACATCTCAATATAAATTACATAGACTCACCCACGAACATGTATATATACTTTAATAATGATTTTGCTTTAATAATACTTAATACTTTAATAATGACTTTGCTTTAATAATACTTAAAATTCTCGTACTCTCTGTTGATTGATCGATGAAGAAAAGTGTGCGTCCTTTTCCAATGTTTGTGTGGTCGCAATTACTCGCAAATGGCTGAGGACCGAGAGTCAGTGCGATGATTGGCACATATATTAGGAAATACGGTGATGTTCAGAAGTCAGTGAAGGAAAAGATCAAAACTATTTTTTTAAGTAAATCCCAAACACTATCTATATGATCACTACATGTAGAAGCGAGTGTTTGTCAGTTAACTGGTGATAATGGTGTAACTCAAATTTTTTAAACCGTACGATTGCTCTATTCAACAAAAACAATTACTGTATCTCAACGCAATGTACACTCCCAACCCTTGTAAATATGTTTGGTAGACGGGGGGACCTCGCTTTATTTTTAGTGGAGTGTGTGGTGTCCATCATACGTCCACATAGTCTCCTCTGGTTCAAAATTCTACATTTTTTATTGAGAATCCTGTTGTGTGGCTCAGGATATCTGGTGATTAAAATGTGAAAATTGATCTGTACTTTGCACATTTTTTGTAAATAGAGAGTTCCCATTTTCCGAAAATTTTGTTGGCCAAACCCGGCCATCTTCTTCACATTTGGCTGTACTAGTACTAGTAAAAGTTATGTGCCGCATTGATCAGTACACATAAATTATTAATAATTTTTCGATTATATTAGTTATACAATAATTATAATAATTTTCTCTTCAGTTTATTTTCTTAAATTTAATTTAAAATATAACATTGTATGAAACAAATGTTAAATAATGCATGTGAAGCGAATAAATCATTTAAATCAAAACCAAAAAGTAATTTTTAAATCTAATTTTTTTTTCCATTATAGTCTTTTGAATATTTTTATTACGTTTATACCCCTAAATTTCGTCTAATCTATATTCATCTACTTATAGTTTTTGGGCAAAGTTATTAGTTAACAATTGAAAAACTATCAACAAATCTCAATTATACAATATATACTATCAAAAGTCATACAACTTAATGAAGATTATACCATGTAGAATACACATGAGAATTATATAAATTTATTATTAATAGTGAATTAATATTTATTAGAATTGATTTTTATCAAAAATGTTGATCAAGTTACCCATTGAATTAATCGTACACTTTCAAATAAATATTTTAATTTTTAATGAAACATAACTAATAAAAAAATATTTGAGATTAGCGCAAAACCAGATGAGATGACCAAATAATAATATTATCATATAAATATTTAATTATGAATGGTTAACTTTATTCCACATTAGTTTTTTTCTCTCACAGCTTAACTTCTAATTATCTTCTCTAAAAAAACTTCTAATTATCTACAATTTATAAAGACACTTTATTATACTATTAATATTACAATTAATAATTGTGAAAAAGATTTTAAACTAATACTAGCTAGCACAGCATATGTGCAATTAATGTGCAATTAGCTAGTAATCCATGAATGTTGACTTACTATGAAATATTTATTATCATATACAATTATCTTTATATATTTACACTTATTCCTATATCACATTCACTTGTATATCCTATATTTATTTAGTTTTACATAGAATAGTGTAGAATAAAATAGCAAAGTTTCAAATTCACAATTGTAAAACTTTAATTACTCTTTTTATTTACACACTTTTAGATAAGAAATAGATTGATTTCATATAATTATACCAGCTGGCATGATGAAAACAATTTCTATATATAGAGAGAGAGAGCAAAGGCACAACAATTTCCTAAGTAAAATAAATTCAAATTCAGCGTGAAATTAAATACTATAATGAGGTTGATCAAGAATATTCTACATATGAATGCTGGAGATGGTGAGACTAGCTACGCCAAAAATTCAACTCTTCAAGTAATACTTTGATCTCCATCAATTATTTTATTTGTCCCCCATTATATATTTTGTCCAACAAAAATACTGCATGTGTTGAATATTACTTGAAAAATAAATATAGGTACTCAATAATAATCTGAATCCTGGTGCCTAAACAAGCTAGGTTTTTTCGACATATACAAACGGAGGTCATATAGATAGAAATTAATGTTTTATGTAATAATTTCTCAGAAATCTGGGATATCAAAAACATGGCCTATATTAGATGAAACCCTGAAAAATATGCTGAATACGGAGAGATTCGAGGAGGGATGCTGCTTCAAAATGGTCGATTTGGGTTGCGCGTCGGGCCCTAACACGTTGTTAGTCGTCTCCCATATCATGGACACTCTACAAAGTCTCTCCAGCACTGCATTTCAAGAATTTCAATTTTTCTTGAATGATCTTCCAGGTGATATATATATTCAAATAATTTTCCAATCATTCTTATCTCAAATTCAAATCTTCCGATCGAGCGAACCAAATGCAACCTAAAATTTGTTGTTGTTTTTTTTCTCCCCCATAGATAATGACTTCAACAACTTGTTCAAGTTGGTGCAAAACTTCTACCAAGAAAAAGAAACTAAAACAAAACCGCGATGCTTTATACATGGCTCGCCCGGGTCTTTCTACGATAGACTATTTGCAAGCAAGAGTATGCACTTTGCTTATTCTTCTTACAGTGTCCATTGGCTCTCTAAGGTACTAACTATTTCTTGGATTTTGTGGCTTGATTAAAAATTTTCTTTTCTCCCTATCGACTGAAAGAATTCAAAGCTCATAAATAAAGAAAAAGTAACCTCAAATTTTATTTAGCTTAATTAAGACATATATTTAAGACATTAGGGAATAGTTAAAAACACGCAAAAAAAAAAGAATATAAAATTATGAATAATGCATGACAGGTTTTAAACAAATATATATTCAAAATTAAAAGAACGTGCCTAGCTATTATTTTTTGTCTTAAAAGTATATTATACGTATATATAAGTTCTCATTAGTTATTATCATGCGAGTCCTTCGACCCCACAGAGGGGGTATTACTACCCTCTGTATTTGAATGCCCGGATTGGCCAATTTCCATCTGGGCCCCACAATTTTCATGTGGGGCCCGGATGGATATTGGCTTTTGGCCAATCCGGGCCGTCCATTTGCAGAGGGGGGTAATACCCCTCTGCAGGGTCCAATGACCCTTATCATGCATGCATCCCCTCGAATTTGTACAAGTATATAAGACTGAAATGTTTGTGCGTGATCGTACCAAATTTTAGGTATATTTGTCGTTAAAAAATGACAGGTTCCCGATGGACTTGAGAGCAATAACAAAGAAAATATATACATAGCAATGACAAGTCCCGTGAACATATTGCAATCATATGCAAACCAATTTCGAAGCGACTTCTCAAAATTTCTTGGTGTTCGAGGTGATGAAATAATACGCGGTGGGCGTATGGTGTTGTCGTTAGCTGGAAGACGTGTGGAAGACACTTCTTCCATAGATGAAAATGCACAGTACACAATTCTTGCAGAGACACTTTACGACATGGTCGTCGAGGTAAATTTTCTATAAATATAATGGATAATGCTACGTATATGTACATAGAGTGTCATATAGAGAGTTACATGCTTATGTTGAATTAGAAAATTATCCCAAAACTTTCTAAAAAATGTTTCTTTAATTTTATCAGACCACAATTGTTTGTCTTGCTAAAAAAATACAATAATGAATTTTTTTTTTTACAAGATTCAAATTGAATGTAAAAAATACTTTAATGATTTTTTTACAAGATTCAAATGAGTATCTTTATTATACGATATAGAAATTTTCCCTTTTCAAATAATATTTTTCCCTTAGTGATGGCATACAACGGGGTATATATTATTTAATTTTAATTTTTCATAATTAGATGAGAAATATTGTGATATCTTAATGATTGCATACAACAGTATTATTGTAGTTTACTATTGATTTTTTCGACAAGGTATCACACTTCAGAGTTTCTTAACCTGGCTGGGATTACTTGACACATGCAGTACCTATATATATCTATATCCATTTGTCAAAAAGAATGATAGTTAGATTGTATTTTTTCTATACTATTACAGAATCTAACACATGTAGTTAATTTTGAAAAGTTCTTGGCAACATATAAGTTATTTTCAATTTAGGATTCTGACATGGGAAAATTAATGTTTTTTTCACTTTTTAAGTTGTCCAATTTTGGGTTTCATTAACATCACGGGTGCAAACATGCATACAGGGGCTGATCAAGAAGGACGATCTGTATTCTTTTAACGTGCCTATATACACCCCTTGCCCGCGCGAAGTTGAGACGATAATCAGCAAAGAAGGGTCCTTCAAATTGGACAAGATGGACGTTTATCCGGTCCCATGGGATCCTAGCCAAGACGAAGATGGTTTATTTTTCGAAAAACATAGGAGTGCGAAATTTGTGGCAGACGGTGTTCGGGCAGTAATTGAGCCATTGCTAGCTAGCCATTTTAGTAGGATAATAAACTACGATGCTGTATTTAAGAATTATGCAGAAAAGTTGGGTGAGCATTTGTCTAAGGAGAAGCCATCATACTTTACCATAACCCTTTCTTTGAGAAGGAAATTATAAGGAAAAGATGCTTTATTGTTTAATAAAGCGAATGGATTTTTATAAGTTTTATGATAAAATCTTAGCTAGAATTTCTTTTATGTTTTGAATTGATAATTGGATATAATGAATGATCTTGTGCATAATTTAATTTATTTCAATCATCATGGGTATTGAGGAAAATAAAAATATATAATTTGCTGGTATCGATCGCAGATATAAGCTTGTTATTGAATCACTTGTCACTCACTCCCCAATTATTATTGTATGCATAACAAATATTTATATGAAATATAAAGTAATTTATATTTAACGTTATGTTTATTTTATTATTTATTTTATTTTAAAAAATTATGGTAGTTATGGGATAAGAGTATTTTGGCGACAAAAATTAGCATGACATAATATATCAAAAGTAGTTATTATCTATGTTTCAAACTTAATAATATAGAAGAGATACAGAGTGGTCTTATACTAATTATCAGTTTTCGTCCTTTGTTGGTTCCGAATAAATTAATCCTATGTTTTAGGGATCTTAGCTATCATAATCAAGGTTTGTTATTCTCAACATAAAATTATTATCTTAAGTTGAATTTATTTCGTAGTTGACTATATGATATGTTTGGCATTTGGGTGCAATTACCCCAACTTGAAGAACAATTATATCGTAGCACTTGGTTTATTAAATAATTTAAAAGATTTGAGTTGTATTATTATCATTAACTATATTTTTTGGTAAAATGATAAGAGTCTAATCCTATGATTGGGCTCAGGGACAATTTCATGAGTTCGATTCTGGTGGATAACAAGTAGTCAAATTCTTGATATGAGATTGAAGCTACTGGTAGTACGTATCAAATGCTACCATCGAATCAAAAGTTATAACCATTAATATTAGCTAGCTAGATTCAACTTTATTTTAATTTGTATAGAATTAAGAACAGTGCAAGACCATATTTCATGAGCATATGGTGAGCTAACAAATGTGATTGAACACATTTAGGTGTTTCTGACTTGTTCTGTCTGGAACGGTTAATTAATCTTTTCGAGTGCATAAAATTGTTTTAAATGCAGCTCGAAAAAGGTCTCGTTATATAGTACTCATATATATATGGTTGAATATTTGTGGTTTTATTAAAAGCAATAGTTTATGACTTATAGTAACACAAAAACAAGGCACCGTTTGGTTTGAGTGATAGTATAAGTAATCCATAGATAAGTAATATAATGTAAATTAAAAATAAATAAAAAAAAATAGTTAATACATTATTTGAATTGATGGATAAATTATAATTTATTTGATTTAATTGATGTAAAATTATTAATTAATAAATAGATAAATAATATGATGAAAATAAGACGAAATTAATTGAGATAAGTTATACAAAGATTAATAATACATCAAACCAAACAATGCCTTGTCTCGCGAGTCGATTTTGTGAGTCAGATCTCTTATTCGATCGTATCTATGAAAAAAAATATTATTTTTATATCATAAGTATTACTTTCAATTATAAATATGGGTCGAATTAGTTCGTCTTACTAATAAACATCCGTGCTACGCAAGCTACTCTTATATATATATATGGTAAATGTGAAATTTAAGTATTTTAAATTAAGAATAACCTACGTGTCCATTTTATAATGTGAATGTTAATTAAGGTAGTGGAAAACGAGTCTATTAAACTCGAGGTAATGCAAAAATAACTTACAACAATGAAAAGAACAAAAAAACATCTTCCAAGCTAAGTGTCCATTTTATAAAATGTGAATGTGAATGTGATCACAACAATGAAAGGACTAATTACCAAAAACAAATTCCAAGTCTAGGTTATGTTACGTGCATGTACGCAGAATGTTACACAATATTGGATTCAGTCCAGCATTTTTAGTCTACCCGGACTAAAATTCTAAGTTCCCCTATCCTTTAATATTTTGAATTGAACTACCCAGGCTGCCACCAAATTAAACAAAAATTAGTCAAATTTTTATATACAAAATTTAAAAAAAAAAATTCGGCATCCTACATTGATTGGATAACACATTATATTTGAAATTACATATATAATTATCCTCATGCATTTTTGAAAAAAAAAATTACAAATAAAGTACATGGATAATTTTGTAATATCAAAATAAATGTGTAACACTACTTGTACATATAGCATTTTCCCAAGTTTAATGTGTCTTCCTCTTATTCTTCAAATTTCACGAAACCATTTCAACTATTGCTTGGCTTTTCAACTTCCAAAAAATATATGTATAATAACAACAATGATGATGTCGATGACGACAATAATAATAAGGTAATTTCTCAAATAGTTTCAAATGACAAAGAGTCAACTTTCACAAATTTCTAATTCAACCTTTTTAAATCTCAAATGTTTTTCTTGAAAATGATAAGAGGCTCAACCAAACAAGACCTTGAAAAGACATCCATGCAGTATTTTTATTTATCTTTGTGTATATAATATTTTGAAGTACAGTAGATCTCTGGTAAGACAATCTCGAATATCTATATCCATTATAAGGATCGACTCAACTCATATATACACTAAAAATTAATATTTTTTCATGAGTCGAGTCGAATGTAACATCTGTTTCACGACTCATAGAAGCTTTTGTGTTTGAAATGATATTTATTTATGATGATCAATAATATTATCATTTCAAAGATATATATATATATATATATATATCTTTGAAATGATAATATTATTGATCATTATATATATATATATATATATATATATTGATGGACAGGAACAGTTGGTGACCAAAACGACACTCACAATTATATCGTTTTATGTTTTTCCCCCCCTATAAATAGTAACTTATTCCCCACATAGAAATTCATATATACAGTGTGAAATGGACTTGAAGAATATCCTACATATGAATAAAGGAGATGGCGAAACTAGCTATGCCAACAACTCAACTCTTCAAGTAATCTATATTATATTCATATCTATATCTATATTTTTCTATCTTATATATCTATATCTATATTTTTCTATCTCTATATTATTAAATTAGCTGATTCAAAAAAAAAGAATTAATTAAATTAGAGATCCAGTAAATCCATTATGAAAATTAAAAATATATCTTCACGGTTCTTTTCAAAGAAAAGAGATGTACAATTCTTTTCTTTAATTTTCCATTTTTTGAAGACGTCGATCGATACACAATACTACATGTGGACGATGTGTTTTTGAAGGAGTGAGACACATTTATATCATATATATATATATATATATATATATATATATATATATAATTTCCTATACCTAAATTAAATTTAGTAACAATATTGCATGACTAAAATTTATCGTTAATTTTTCGCACATGGTCTGCGGCTAGTTAAATTTTAAGGAAGAGGGTTTTATTGGTAAAATCCAATTTTTTATTCCATAGATGGATTTCGCTCTTTGGTACATCTAATCTTTGATCTAAAGTAGAAAAGAATGTTAATTAATTGATATTATTGTAACTCTTTTAATTATAATCCATCAAAAATGTTTTCTGCAATAATTTTTCTTCTCTTTGGTTTGGGTTGTAAATATTAGAATATTAATTATTGCTTATAAATTCACATTCTATAATATTATTTAGCATAAGTAATTAATTATTATCTTTCCATTTTCCCCTATAAATATTATTTTAAAAAAATAGAAAATGAAGACATTCATTGTGATCATAGAAAATATGAACTAACGTTATATTTTTATTTTCTCAGAAATATGCCATAACAAAAACATGGTTCATATTAGATGAAACCCTAAAAAATATGGTTGACGATGAGAGATTCGCCAAACGCTGCTTCAAGATGGTGGATATTGGTTGCGCATCAGGCCCGAATACATTGTTAGTCGTCTCTCATATCATGGATACTTTACAAGGTTTCTGTAGTGGATTTCAAGAGATCCAAGTATTCTTGAATGATCTTCCAGGTGATATATTAAAGTAAATTAATTTCCGCAAATTTTATTTTTCCAGTATTTTAAGTCATCCCTCCTCTAAATTTGTGGTTTTGTTACTATAGATAACGACTTCAACAATTTGTTCATCTTGGTGAAAAAATTCTTCCAAGAATAAAAAACGAAAACGAAGCCGCCATGCTTTTTATATGGCTCGCCAGGATCTTTCTATGATAGACTGTTTCCAAGCAACAGTATGCACTTCGCTTACTCTTCTTACAGCGTCCATTGGCTCTCTAAGGTATGTTCTAATATGCTATATATTTTTAACAAATGTCCAAAACTAAAGGGGTTTACTTCTATTTTTTTAAGGAATTTTAATTTACTTAGTTTAATATATAAACCAGATAACATATCATACCTGGCGTTAAAAATGACAGGTTCCCGAAGGACTTGAGAGAAATAACAGGGAAAATATATACATAGCCATGAAAAGTCCCGCGAACGTATTACGGTTGTTAGGTATTCTCACACCTCATTCCATCCACCATCTTCAGTCTTGGACCTGTTCCTGCGAAACAAAGAAAGAAAAGAAGCAAAAGGCTGGAACGAATGAAAATGGACAGAAACAAGAACAACGAGAATGAAAGTAAACGTTCCGGGACTCAGACGCTAGACTCTCCACTTTAACCAAGAACCAAGACGAAGACCAAGAGATTTCTCCTAGACCCAACCAATCTGTTCACACAGAACAGAGCCCAAGCAAGGAAGAAATCGCAGACATCAAAACTAAAACTAGCACAAAACAAAGGGGAAAAAAGGAGACGACACAAAGTCACCAAAGAAGGAGCACCGAGCAGCCTTCGTTCTTCCAGCTCTTCACGCACTCTGCCCGATCGAGATGGAGGCGCCCAGAAAAGAGACGAGGCACCCACACCTCTGATAGGGCACTTAGTGGGTTTAATAAAAGGGGCTTTAAGATGGGCTGACTAAGAAAAAAGGGTAAGTTGGGCCAAAGCCCAACAAATCTCCACCTTTTTGGCCCAACGTCGGTTCACTGGCAATGGAGAGTCACCTAAAGCATCATCATCGTCCCACAACACAACACAAAGTTAGTACTCACATCAAAAAACATGTAGCAAACACAAAGTAAGCTACAACATCACACATATACATAGCCAATCAATCACGTGTATCAAAGTTTAAAATTTTCAAACACGATCTAAACTTTTCAACAGATAAGCACTTAGTTCCCATATCAGCAGGATTAAATTCAGAAGGAATCTTTTCAAGATAAACTATACCTTTTGCAACCACATCACGAATGTAGTGGAACCTAACATCAATATGTTTAGTTCTATCATGAAAAACAGGATTCTTACACAGTTGGATGCCAGATTGACTATCAGAAAATACAACTACTTCACCTTCAAGAAAACCAATTTCAGAAATGAGTCCTTTCAACCAAATAGCTTCTTTTAACGCTTCAGTGACAGCTACATACTCAGATTCGGTGGTTGAAAGGGCAACAATGTGTTGTAATTGAGATTTCCAGCTAATACAAGCACCACACAATGTAAACACATAAGAAGTTGTAGATTTTCTATTGTCCCTATCATTGGCATAGTTAGAATCCACATATCCAACCAATTTAACACCATTTTCAGATCTGGAAAATTTTAAACCATGTTTCACAGAACCATTCAAATATCTCAACAGAAATTTGAGAGCTTCCCAATGAGAAACTCCAGGATCAGACATGTACCGACTCAAGCAACTAACGGAATATGCAATGTCAGGCCTTGTGCTAACCATTAAATACATGACAGAACCAATAGCATTAGAATAAGGCACATTCTTCATGCATTTAATATCATGTTCAGTTTTAAAAGATTGCTCTTTACTTAGAACAAAATGACCAGCTAGAGGCACATTGACAGGTTTGGCATTTGACATGGAAAATTTACTCAAAACTTTCTTAACATAAGTATCTTGATTCAATAAAATGATAGACCTCTTTCTATCCCTATAAATATTCATGCCAAGAATCCGTTTAGCATCTCCTAGGAATTTCATATCAAATTTAGCACTCAAGCAATTTTTGACATGCTCAACAGTTTTCACACAAGAACTAATCAATAGCATATCATCCACATAGATAAGCAAGAAAACTGGAACTTTAGCATTTAGTTTGAAATACAAGCAATGATCATAATTACTTCTAGTAAAACCCAAAGAGATCATGCATTTATCAAACTTTTTATTCCATTGCCTAGGAGATTGCTTCAAGCCATACAAAGATTTCTTGAGCAAACAAACATGATCAGGATACTTAGAGTTCACAAAGCCTTCAGGTTGCCTCATAAAAATTTTCTCATTTAGTTCACCATGTAAAAAAGCAGTTTTAACATCTAACTGTTTCAACTCCCAATCAAACTGAGCAACAAGAGCAAGCATAATTCTAACAGTAGTAAATTTCACAACAGGAGCAAATATTTCGGTATAGTCTATCCCTTCTTTTTGAGTAAAACCCTTAGCTACTAACTTAGCTTTAAATCTGACAGATTCACACTCATTCTTGACCTTGAACAACCACTTACAGTCCACAACAGAACAATTTTCAGGTTTAGGCACAAGAATCCAAGTATTGTTAACATGCAAAGAATTATCTTCTTTCATCGAATTTAACCATTTTCCAGAATTTTCAGATTTTAAAGCTTCGTCATACGACTTAGGTTCAACATTATCAATAGATTCAAATACACTGAATGCATAAGAAGTCATGAGAAAGTTATCAAAGTGTTGTGGAGGCCTAATATTCCTTCTAGATCTATCTCTAGCTAATTGATAATCATTCAAGTCATTTTCATGCACATTTTCACTAGTTTTCTCATGCATATCAGAATCATCATTAGCATTATCAGACAGATTATCAGACACTTCATCCACAACAGGCACATTCTGCACATTTTCAGGAACAAGACTTGGACCAGGTAAATGCTCCACCTTGTTTGGAGCAGTGGCAGCTTGGGGAATGGGTAAGGGAGCAGATAAACATGAAAAATCAGATTCATTAAAAACAACATCCCTACTGATTAACACTTTAAAACCAGCTTGATCCCTTACCCACAATCTATAACCCTTAACCCCATCAGGATAGCCAAGAAAAACACATTTTACTGATCTAGGTTCAAGTTTATCTTGTTTCTGATGCACAAAAGCAGAACATCCAAAAACTTTCAAGTTTGACAAATCAGTTTGCGTACCAAACCATACAAATTCTGGACACTTACCATTCAAAGGCACAGAAGGGGATCTATTTATCAAATAAGCTGCTGTACAAACAGCTTTACCCCAGAACTTTTTTGAAAGTCCAGAACATGCAAGCATACACCTCACCCTTTCAAGTAAAGTTCTATTCATACGTTCAGCAACACCATTTTGCTGAGGCGTATAAGGGACAATCTTGTGTCTTTGAATACCAGATTCAGCACACAAGTTGTCAAACAATTTGTTACAAAATTCAAGACCATTATCGGTTCTTAGAATTTTAATTTTCTTACCAGTTTGATTTTCAATCAAGTTTTTCCAGTTTTTAAACTTTTCAAACACATCAGATTTGTTTTTCAATAAAAACACCCAAACTTTCCTTGAAAAATCATCAATCACAGATAAGAAATATTGATTTCCACCATGCGTGGGCACACTAGCAGGACCCCAAACATCAGCATGCAAATATTCAAGAATTTCAGAAGTGACGTGTTGTTTGGGACTTGGGGAATAAGGAAACTTGACTCTAGATTGTTTGCCTAGAACACATGCATCACAAAATGGCACACAAGAAAATTTTTCAGTACCAAAGTAACCATCTTTATGCAAAATTTCTAAACCTTTAGAACTCATGTGACCTAGTCTTTTGTGCCACAAATCAGTTTTATCACTCAAGACAGCGTTCACAAAGTTTTGCATACAAGATTCAGGTTCAGCATGGCAAACATACAAGTTTCTCAATTTTTCAGCTTTGAAAATCACCAAAGAACCTTTCAAGATTTTCATTACCCCATTACCCCATCTACCCTGTAGACCGTCATCTTCCAAAGCAACACAGGAAATCAAATTATGACATAAATCAGGGGCATGTCTAACATTTTTCAAAGTCAACACATAACCTGAATCAAATTTTAAGCATACATCACCAAGACCAGCAACTTGGCACATTTTTTCATTAGCCATAGAAACAGACCCATGCTTCACTTCTTTATATGTAGAAAACAGGTTTTTGAATGGAGACATGTGAAAAGTGCACGCAGAATCTACAAGCCATTCATTTCCACACAAAGCACTTGAATGCACAGAATTCACAGTAGGCACATCACATACTTCAGTCACCATAAAAACATCACCCATGTTTTCACTAGAAGAAGCCATATTAGCAATATCATCATGCTGATTTTTGTAATTCTGGTTTTGTTTTTGTTTTGGCCTTGAACAATCTTTAATGTAATGACATGTTTCACCACAATTAAAACACTTTCTGTTTTTAGGCCTTGACTGAGATCTTTGCTTACTCTTACCCCTATTTTTCACAGAAGATTGATTAAGGTTGTTTGAGTGTCTTTGAAAACGATTTTTAGACCTTCCCCTAACAAACATAGCCTCACCAGAATTATAACCACCCCTATTGGTTTTCAAATCAATCTCTTTGCTTTTCAGACCATTCACAACAGTTTCTAACGTTATATTGTCTCTACCATACTTAATAGCAGATTTAACATCACTGTAAGAATCAGGAATAGCATTCAAGAGAACAATAGGGTGTAATCATCAATGTGTTTATCTCCTGTTTGCTTAATATCTTGAATTAGTTTGGTAAACACATCAATATTTTCATCAATGTCCTTGTTCAAATCGAGTTTGAAACGGAAAAATTTTTCAAGTAAAAACAATTTACTCGGCAGTAAAGTCTCCGTATAGAGCTCTTCTAATTTTTCCCAAAGTTCTTTGGCCGATTTCAGTTTACCCACTTTTCTTAGCACAGAATCAGATAAATTCAAGATAATAGAGGAGTAAGAAAATTCATCCATTTCAGTTTTTTTCTCAGCCGTTTTGGCAGCAGGATACGACAAATCTATTGCTTTGAAAACTTTTTGTTGTATTAAAATTCCCTTCATTTTCTGCTGCCAAATCGAGAAATCCGTTTTCCCATTAAAAGGTTCAAGATTGAAACCAGTGAATGCCATTTTTCACACAGAAAAAAAAGGACAAGCAAATTTTCACATGGCAGTAAACCACAGATTTCAGCAAGCACAGCGAAAGCAACTAGTAAGCACGAAAAATCCTAGGTTTCTACCAGCACGTAATCGCAATACCTAAACCGCGGCCATCGGCTACTACTAAAGCGATAAAAGAGGATCAAGCCAATTTACCAGAGCGAAACTCTAAGTAAGAGTTTCGATCCCACGAACCAGTACGACACGCAACGACGACGAAGGGAAGCGGGTTGTCCAACGAACACAGCTACTGTCCAGCGGCGTCAGAAGTCCAGGCAGCTCGGCTGAAGAACAGCAGCGACGGCAGCTGCTATCCAAGCTATTCCAGACGGCGGCGGCGACTCGAAAATGGACCAGAGGCTCTGATACCACTGTTAGGTATTCTCACACCTCATTCCATCCACCATCTTCAGTCTTGGACCTGTTCCTGCGAAACAAAGAAAGAAAAGAAGCAAAAGGCTGGAACAAATGAAAATGGACAGAAACAAGAACAACGAGAATGGAAGTAAACATTCCGGGACTCAGACGCTAGACTCTCCACTTTAACCAAGAACCAAGACGAAGACCAAGAGATTTCTCCTAGACCCAACCAATCTGTTCACACAGAACAGAGCCCAAGCAAGAAAGAAATCGCAGACATCAAAACTAAAACTAGCACAAAACAAAGGGGAAAAAAGGAGACGACACAAAGTCACCAAAGAAGGAGCACCGAGCAGCCTTCGTTCTTCCAGCTCTTCACGCACTCTGCCCGATCGAGATGGAGGCGTCCAAAAAAGAGACGAGGCACCCACACCTCTGATAGGGCACTTAGTGGGTTTAATAAAAGGGGATTTAAGATGGGCTGGCTAAGAAAAAAGGGTAAGTTGGGCTAAAGCCCAACAACGGTCATATGCAAACCAATTTCGAAGAGACTTCTCAAAATTTCTGAGTGTTAAAGGTGATGAAATGGTCCATGGCGGGCGTATGGTGTTGTCGTTAGCTGGAAGACGTATGGAAGACACCTCTTCCATAGATGAAACTGCACAATACACAATTCTAGCAGGAACACTTCATGACATGGTCGTCGAGGTAACCCGATCATATCAAATAGTCAGGAATTCGATTCCATCCGCGAGACCTTTTAGATATATAATTTCAAAAATAGATTATCCTCGTGACTGATCATGATCATGTGCAAACATGCACATAGGGGCTGATCAAGAAAGATGATCTATATTCATTCAACGTGCCTATATACACCCCGTGTCGACAAGAAGTTGAGACGATAATCAGCAGTGAAGGGTCCTTCAAATTGGACAAGATGGACGCTTATCCAGTCCCCTGGGTTCCTAGCCAAGACGTAGATGGTCTACGTTTTGAAAAATGGAGCGGTGCGAAAGTTGTAGCAGGTGCTATACGAGCTGTAATTGAGCCGTTGCTGGCCAACCATTTTAGAAGGATCATAAATTATGATGTGTTATTTGAGAAGTACGCAGAAAAGTTGGCTGAGCATTTGTCTAAGGAGAAGCCATCGTACTTCACAATAGCCATTTCTCTTAGAAGAAATTGAGCAATAATGAAATAATCGGATCATAGTGCGTGAAACCCTAGCTAGGTTTCGTGTATTTAATTTGTAGTAGCGTCTCTTATAGTTGTTACATGAAAAATAAATTATAATATGGAACTTTGAGATTTGAGTATATATAACTAGGATGCATCATGCATGTTTGCAAAACATCCTAGTGTTTTGAAATTTTGAGCACAAATACCCTTGAAAACACGTACGAACAAGAGGTTATGTGCTACAATGAAGGTTATGTACATAGTTTACACAATGTTTTTAAGATTTCAAAATTATCTCAAATGTAATTTAATTTCCAAAATGCATTTAAGGTAATTTTGTAACTTTAAAAATAATATGTAACCGTGTATATAATTCTCATTGTGAATATAGCATTTCTCGTAACACTATGCTTGTGTGGATCATTAAATAATAGTAATTTATTTAGGTTGTGTTTCCATTGAGATATTTAAAATTTTAGATTAAATTTCAAATCCATTTCAAATTCACGTCCATATAATTTATAAATACTGATTTCTCCGACGCATACGCTTTGCGTGATCAGCTTATAAAATTGTATATAATATTATTTTTTGTTAGAAATTTTCATATATGATTAATTTGATATGAATTAAATAAAAAATGTGAAATATATAAATATTTATAAATATATTAAATGCAGGGGCGGAGCCAGGATCACGCAAGAGGGGGGCAACGAAGAAGAACTGAAAGCCTAAACATGATAGATTTTTGATTTTTTTTATAAAAAAATAGAGATATTATTAGAAATGAAAAAAAGAAAAACAAGAAAGGGGGGTAAGCTCAAACCTCTCTCAAGATCTAAATAATTAAATAAGTTTCGAGTGAGTTCTAATATAATAAAGTTGTCGAACATGATCAAAATGCTCAAATTGGATTTTTAATTGCAGCATCTCATGTTCTGCAAAGTTTTTTGGATAAAACTTAGTAGATAAAACGAGATTCATTGCATTCAATTCTGCTAGTTTATTTAACACTATCTATTATATCTTTATCAATTAAATTACATTATGATTCACGAATATAGTAAAAATACATTGTTATCCACAAATATTTTCGACTAATTATTCAACATATAGAAATAGTCAAACAAAAATAATCAAAAACGCAAAAATTAACAATGCTAATTTTATTTTTTACAATAAATTTTAGTATTTCTAACATTGATATCGAATGTGTTATCCCATAATTAAAAGAAACAAAGATTTAAAACAAGAAAAAAATAAATAGAAGAATTAAGAAATATATGCTCTCAAGAAATCAAAACCTAATTTTTTTGAGAAAAAATGAATTAAAATACACGATATAAAAAAAATACACAAAAAAAAACCTGAAATCATTTACGAAATGCCCTTAAATATTTTTTTTAAGGCAAAACAACCTTAAATCTTAATTGTGTGTTGTGTGTCACTGTGTTGGTCGTCCACTCGAAAGAGTCGAATAAAAAAAATAAATCAAATATCCCATAAAAAAAGATTTTGATCGCCACTTAAAATAAATTACTTTATTTTATTTGAGAAGCCAATTTATTATATATTAAAAAAATG